>NC_085844.1:238383059-238697434 GCF_035594765.1 Anolis carolinensis | reverse complement strand
AAGAAGCATGATTATAAAATTAGTACACAATGTAACGATTGCTATTCTTGTCTCCTTGCTCAACATCATAATGTAGGTACTGCTCATGGCATGAAACTCGGTGGCTGATAGTGCCTCTTGTGTCAGAGAGCAATGACTTCACCAGTTTTTAATCTGAACATTTTGTACCACACTTTTTATAGCAATGGTACAATAACAGAAGCACCAAGTTTATTCAATGGAGCTTTCCAAGCCTATTTTGAAAATGAGTTTCGACATATCATATAGCTTGTTTCATGTCTATACTTAAAACCTTGCATAGACTCACTGTCCCACTGGCTCCAGAACTACCAACAATTGCTCACAGTTTCTTTTGGGAGTAAGAGCTTAAATAACATGTAATCATGGAATCACCATTGAGTTGGAGGGGGTCCCATAGACCAATGCCCTACTCAATGTAGGAATTCCAAGTAGAATGTGCTCTGTCATGACCACCTTCCATCTAGAAATCTATGTCTTCAATGTAAAAGACCATGTGGATCCAGAATAGGTCTTTACACTGCTAAGACTCTATCTCTGGAAGACAAATATATAGCCCATGGTGATGATTCAGTGTAGGAACTTCAAGTAGACTATCCTCAATAGGAAGCTGCCGACACTTTTTGAAGATATATAGAGATGGAGATCCCCGCCACCTGTCTTATTACATTATGATCCACTGTTTCTGCAAGACCAGGATTCATGGCTTCATTTATCCATATGTAATGAAATATATCCTTTCTTGGTCACCAGTGTAACTCTATGGTATTCTTGGGCCAGGGTTCATTTCAAATGGGTTCACTACTATCTGCTATGGGGCAAGAGAGAAAATATGGCTCTGTTGTTCTGCCTCATAGGATTTGAATCACACTAGGAGAGAAAACGTCTGGCAGTTTCATTATGGTGTCATATACAGATACATGATTGTCAATCCAGTAGGGCTTGTGTTTGTTCAACAAGCCCTAGCAGTTGAATCATTGGCTAGATGTAGGAATAAGCTGAAAAGCTTCATTACTCAATCTCTAAGGCTTCCCTCAAAAATTCACATAGTCATGAAGTTTGGAGTGCACTGCAGAGAAATAAAATACTCATAAAGCCATGAATATTAAGCAAGTACAAAGCTTAAATGCATGTAATTAAAACAAAATATGCACTTAATAGCTGCCCTTATCATTTTACTTTAAATAAAAGTAGCTTGGAGCATCTAATGTGCACATTTAAGATTAGGATGAAAATGTCATTGAGTACTACAGGATGTGATGATGTACAGATAATGTTTTTGTTGTATGTCTTCCTTTCCAACCTATGTTGAATAAGGTGAATTTCTTATAGGGTGTTCTCAGAAAGTTTGGTTAAGTTTGGCATTAGGGCTTTGCGAAGCTTTGGGTCCCATTTTGTAATTCGGAGATCTTTATGATTTGTATTAACAAATCTCCAAATAACTAATTGGAAAATGACTCCTCTGAAACAATGTGAATTGAAACACAAGCCTCTGAAACTTTCTGAGAGATTCGTAAAGATTTGTTGTTTCAGAGTTTTTTTCTTCAATGTAACATAATTGTCTGGGGTGGGAGGGAGTGTGGACTGATGTGATTGACAAGGGTAGCTGCATGTTGTTGTTTTTTTCCTTGCCAGCCAATTTTTAGAAGAAACCCAATTACATAGCTTTCTGCAAAGCTGGTCGCCTCCCCTAAGCATTTCTATGACTTTGTGGTATTTTCAGGAGAGAGAAAGACATGCATTTGGAGGTCCAATCTGTTTCTGTGTGTTTCTTAATATTTAAACTTATAGTAGCTTTTTTATAATTTTGTTTCTTCCTATCCAGTCTATAACTTTCCTGTGTTGAAATTATCCAATCTCAAACTTCTATTTCCCAAATTCCATGTTGTGCTCCAGCTGTGGGACACCTTTTCACCCAAGCACCATGCAGAGGTGAAAGAATTCACTAAGTAAAGTTTATTGAGTATACATTAAATGATAGAAAAAAGCACACTAAAAAAGTATAATCAAACATCCAAAAAACAAAACCAATTAATCCACATGTACTAAACAAAGGTATGAAGCAATTCCAGGAGACAACTCCCAGGGATTCTGCTACTAGGCAGTTCTCTTAAAACCATTGCAAGAAATAAGGCAAAAATCCATATACTTGAAGAAAATTATAACAAGGACTTGAAAACAGGAACATGATCTAATCCAGAACCAAAAACCATGAAGACACGAACAATCCATTAACTTGAAATTTAAAACAGGAATAACATGACAGAATGCAAAAATCCAGGAACTTAAAACTCAAAACACAAATTACATGAACTGGGATACATGAACCAAAGGCAGAACACTTGCGAGATGTTCCCACTTAGAAAGCAACATTGTTCTCACAACAAGGCTGCCTGAAAAAAAAAATCCACTTGAAGCCTTAATTTCAATCAATGGCATCACTTTTGCTTACCCTGAAGCCGCTGAGAAAATCTAGTTTGCTTTTGTTTTACACCCTCTTGCCAATATCTCAACCTTTCTGATCTCCCAAACTCATCCTCCTCCACATTCCTCCCAGGAGTAAACTCTTCCATCCCTCGCAGCACCATCTGAAGACCCCACCAAATCCCTTCCTTATCCTCTGAACCTTCAGAATCATCACAAACCACAGCATTCCCATAGCTAGCTACCGATACTCCCTCCCCAAATATCTCTCTGCCCCCATACCCAGCAAGTCAGACTAGCAAGATCCTACTTACCAGTCTGCTTCCTATGATAGAACCAGCATTTCACTTTACAATTATGGTTATTATAACCTCCTTATCACACTGGGGCTTTAACGTGGGCAGGCCCGTTCTTCTAGAACAAGCAGAATTCTGGGAAATGTAGTTTAGGAAGGTGTGGACCTTTGTAGCAGAGTATTTCCCTAAACTACTTTTCCCAGAATTCTGTTCACACCAGAAGAATGGGCTTTAAGTCTCACTGATATGAAAGTGATTTAGATCAATCAAATATGCTTAAATTGAAAAAAAAAATCTTTAAAATCAACAGATAGACTGATTGTTCTGAAACTTGCCAAAGTTCTTTGGCTCCTTCTACACTGCCAAAGAATCTGAGTTATCAAAGCAGAAAACATCCACATGATTTGATTTGAACTGTGTTACCTTAGGGCTCTTCCAGACAGGGGGAAAACCCGCTTTGGTGTGGGTTTTTGTCCCCACACCTCCCCCCCAATTTGGGCTTAGAAATGTTGCAACAGGAGGCAGGGGGACGAGGAGGAGAGATTTAACTCCTGCCCCCCGCCCCCCGTGCACCTCCTGCTGCATCATTTCTATACACCAGGAGGACTGCCGGATCAGCTTAATGGCAGCCTGGTAAGTTTTAAATAACATTTTAAGGGCTTTCACGGGGGCTTCAGGGGAGGGGTTGGGTGCCATCTTTCATGTTTGGGCTCCAGGAGCCCAAAAGTGTGAACAGGCTGTGGGTACCAACCCTCAGGGAGTCCCAGGACTACCCAGGGCTCAGTCCCCACAGGACCTATATTCCATTAGACCCAGACCTTTCAGGAAGGCACAGGTCTAATTGGGTATTTAATTAATTCAAAATTAATTTGCTTTTTTTCCTGAGGCGTGGTTTGGACACTTCTGGTAAAAGCTCAACAGGCCCCACATTCTGGGACTTGCCAGAAAGGGCCCTCAATCTACACTGCCATATAATCCAGTTCAAAGCAAATAATGTAGATTTTATACAGCTATGTAGAAGGGGCCTTAGATGCTTCCAAGAAAGATGTACAACATCCTCAGATTGTCATCAGTGAGAGAAAGGACTGAGAACCCCTCACCTGAGGTTGGGAGGGGGAAGCTTGGTCATAGATGAGTTAAAGTGCCAGGACTTCTATCTTCCCCATGAATATATGAGATTCAGAACTCGAATATGAGCTAGGCTGTATTGTATCTTTATATCTTCTCCTATGTATGCCTGAAGGAAGTGCTTTCATATAAACAATACCTTTACTGGTAGATTGTTTACTTAGAATACAACAGTAGCAGCCCTTTTTGGCACACACTAACTTAGAATCAAATGTTTCTTGAATAATCTCCTCTCTTCAAGTGTCTTGCTTGGTAGATATAAGATTCTCATCTCCCACAGGATAGGGGAAAAAATCTCCAGAGAGTCAGAGGTAGAGAAGTGTGAGTGTATTTGCTCAATACCTTCCCACTGAGGTACCTAGGTTGAATAAATGGAAAGTGGCATCTAGATGTTCTCAAGGCATCCCATTTCCTAGTCCAAAGCGGGAAGTGGGGTCATTGACACCTCGATTGCTAAATAGGATACTTAAAGAACGTTGTCATTCGATCAATAAGAAAGCTATGAATCCTCATTAACAATAACTCAAGCACAAAAGATTAATGGGACATGCAGCCTCCTGGAGTTCCTTCAATTTGTTTGTACAACAATTAGATTTGATATTGCATACTCATGAGGTACTCTGACATACAATGTTAAATTTTTCCAGAGTGGGGAGAAATCCAATTCAAATGTCCACTGAGGACTGAGGGGGAGATTTTTGTCGCATTTTATTCAATGTTGTCTCCTTTCTCATGGATATTTTGACTTCTGAAACGAATATCAGTATGCTGGGCTGATAGGTATGATGAGGGAATGGACAATTATGCATCCCCTAACATGCTTAAGCTGTAAGAGCTGAATGAAATAAAAGTTGACAGTTACTGATTTTGACAATTACTGCTACATACCATACTGCAATCTCCATTCCTAATAGTAGCCGACAGTTTTTCAACTTCAGCTTTTCTTTAAAAGGTGAAACTTTTAAACTATACTGATGTTGAAGGAAGATAGAAGACAACGTGGGAAGAGGGATAAATATTTCAGATTCTAGCTAACTGAAATGTTTCCCCAGTGGTATGAATAAATACCAGTGTTTAGTGAGAACTTTAGTGATGGAGGCAGGAGAGGTATAAAATCTTCCTTGTTATTCTTGTGGTGATTTCTCCCTTACAAAAGTTGGCATTGTATGCTCAGGATCTTTCACAGGTTGAGGCCAGGTCACTTCCTATGTTGTAGGGTGAATACTCCTAATAGATATGAAGAATTTGAATAGATGGGGGTATAGGGTAGGGGAAGAAAACCAGGATTTTTAAAAACTGGAAGCTACAAAGCGAATGGGGCAAAGATCAGTATAAAGGAGCATCCCTGAAATGGCAGAATTTTAGACAAAATAATTTTGGATTACCTTCTAATACTCGACCTCATCCCATATCAGCCTGCCTGAAACGTGTCCTCAGCACAGGCCTTGTTGCATGTTCTACCATTCCATGAGGCTTCTTTGGTGGATAGATATGACAGGACTTTCTATGTAGCATCGCCTCAACTATGAAACTATGGAGCCCCCAGTGGCACAGTGGGTTAAATCCCTTGTGCTGGCAGGACGGATGACTTAAAGGTTGGATTTGATGGCCTGAAGGTTGCCAGTTCAAATCCAATCTGGGGAGAGCGCAGATGAGCTCCCTCTATCAGCTCCATGTGGGGACATGAGAGAAGCCTCCCGCAAGGATACTAAAACACCAAAACACCTGGGTGTCCCCTGGGCAATATCCTTGCAGACAGCCAATTCTCTCACAACATAAGTGACTTACAGTTTCTCAAGTCGCTCCAGACATGGAAAAAAAACTATGAATCTGCTTCCCAAGAGAAGTCATGATGGGTCTATCATGTTTTGGGTTAAAGGCCAGTTGCAGTAGTGACATTTTGCACCTTGAAATCACACAAGCTTTTAACCTTTTTTTCTGGTTTTATTTATGTATTTTTTCAAAATTGCTTTTATCCACTGTACATCATCTCAGAAGACTAGGTATATAAATGCTTTAAAGAAAATGACAACAAAATATGACCCTGGACTTAATCCAGACTGATGTGGAAAGAGAGGATGCAGCCCTACCCCAATTCACAGAGTCCAATGTTGTTGACACTGATTGACACTAGTTCCCTAGGTTTTGAGGTAAGTTGTTTTTCTCCTAAGGCTACCCAGAAATATTCAGTATGTAATTGGTGACTTCTTTGTACAAATCATGTGTTCCAGCAATGAGTTATACCTTTTCTGGAAACAGATTTGTGATTGTCAGAATGCTAGAGGAAAGTGCTGAAACCTCCTCTTGGAAAATCTGTTCCAGAAAGTTGGAATCCATTCAGAGCAAAAAGGTATGAAAAGGGAACTAGTTAAAATGGTGTCTTGTGTACTTTCTTTAGTGGGAAACCTGTACTGGAGCTATTGATGGAATGCCCAGACTGTTTGCTGACCATTTTCCTATTGTCCATGAAAACCATACTGCTATATATGCCCACTTTATCTCAGAAATGATCTATACTACCATCCCTCAGAGAAGAGAAAATAAAACTGCTGCCCTTATGTGCATTAAGGTGATCTCAATTGTGTACATTTCAATAAATATCATCTTTCCAGGAGCATCATAGAAGGGCTTTTACTTCACACTACTCAGAATCAGAACTGCATCATATTTTTCCTTTTTTTGCAGATTGAACATCTCTTATCGAAAACACTTGACACCAGAATTGTTTGGGATATTTCTGAAAGTTGGGGAAATGATCCCTTGTTATCTTGTGTCATTGTATAGAAAATCCAAGGAGATAGCTCTTGTAGTTTTTAAAAAAACTAATGTTGTTTATACAAAGGTTGAAAAATCCCAAAAAAAACCCATGGATAAGTGAAACATTCTGAAATGGGCTAACAGTGGTCAATGTGTTCTGCTATTTTAGCAAGTGTCTACCTCATAGATGTAAAAAAAAAAGGGGGGGGGGGAGAGAGAAAGAAGCCCCTATAGTTTCCCCACTTGAACAATAACTATAATGAAAAAGTAACAAAATGTCATTAATCTCGTTATAGTAACAAAATTTTTGCTAATAACTCTTTAGAAACACTATAGAAATGAAATGCCAGTGCCCACTAAATTTGTAATGAGTTTTGAAATATTTTTTTATTGAGTGCACATGCCTATGTACTAGGCTTGTGCAATTTGTTCATATGTTCATTAAAATTCGGATCTAATTTGGATCTAAAGCACTGTTGAAGCAAGTTTCAACCCACCTGCTCACTGTCATCCCAATATTAAGAATTTGAATCAAAAGGAGCCTTTGTTTCTTATGTCTCAGATGTCTTCAGATTTAGCTGTGACCAAGCTCCGCTGAGAGGTGAAGCCAAACATGTTGTCATGCTTCTCAGCCAATCAGGGCTGATGGAGGAGGGGGGAGGGAGAGGCAAAGTCATCAGTCTTGTATTCTTTCTTTTTTTAAAATATATATATATATATATATATATATATATATATATATATATATATGTTGTTTTAAAAAACTTTGAAAATTCCCAAAAAATGAGTGGATGGGTGAAATATTATGAAACTTTATAGGCAAAGAGTGATAAATATGCTCTACCATTGTAGCAAGTTTCACCCCAATAGTTTTAAAAATGAGGGAGAATGGAGCACCGGCATTTTCCCAATTTATAGTAATTTAATGGGAAGCAAGGAGAAACCCCAATGCCTTGCACTGAAAACATTTCCCCAGAAAGCATGGGGCTGGAGCAGTGATCTGTGGCATTGAAGGACAGTCTAATTATAATATATACAATCATGGAATCTGCAAAGAGGAGTTAAGGAAATAGTAGTATATAAACCTGTGGTTGTGTGTCAATACTAGGGAAGCCAAGCTAAACCTGTGCCTCTCAGCCAGGATGGAGCTTGGGGTGGGGGGCAGAGAGGATCTTTTAAAAAGTTGTTTGAAAAAGATTTAATAATTCCCTAAAATTCTGTGGATAAGTGAAACATTATGAAACTTGATGAGCAAAGAGTGATAAATATGTTCTGCCACTGTAGCAAGTTTCACCCCAATAGCTTTAAAATAAGGGAGATAGAAGCCACTAACGTTTCCCCAATAATAACAGAAGAGCATGCCTGCTTTAAAACTACATTTCCCAGATGTCCCAGTTCCTCTCTCCTCTTAACATTCCCCACCCCCTTTTGTCCTCACTCTTTCTTTATTAATAACATTGACCATCTTGACAAAACTTGAATGTTTTCATCTGTGAAATCTTGGAAGGTATTAGACTTTAAAGAGAGAGAGAGAAAGGGAGGGAGGGAGGTTTGAGACTTGGACTACGATTGTGGCTTGATTCCATGGCTTGATTCAGCCATGGAAACCCACTAGGCGATCTTGGGCAGGTCACACATGCTCATCTACAGGAAACCCAATCAAACAGGAAATAACACTATCAAACCAGGAACAGATGTCCTTATTTAGAGATTGATGACTATTTGCCGGGAGTGGTTAGATGGTGTACTATGATTTCTGTTCCTGGGTGATAAATGCCTTACTTACTTACTTAGGCGATCCCTCGACGTTCGAGGACGATGGTCTTCCAACCTTGGTATCTTGGGCGTGTGTTCTTAGGTGACTGAAGAGACCGATTCTTGACCCGCATATTCTCCCGCAGTGAGGACATCGGTTTCCAGGTGGAAGGCGGTCCCGGTCGGGGTTAGCTTGACGCTCCTTCCTCTTGGCACGTTTCTCCCTTAAGCCCTCCGTTCGTGCCTCTTCAAACTCCGCAGCACTGCTGGTCACAGCTGACCTCCAATTAGAGCGCTCAAGGGCCAGGGCTTCCCAGTTCTCAGTGTCTATGCCACAGTTTTTAAGGTTGGCTTTGAGCCCATCTTTAAATCTCTTTTCCTGCCCTCCAACATTCCGTTTCCCATTCTTGAGTTCAGAGTAGAGGAGCTGCTTTGGGAGACGGTGATCGGGCATTCGGACAACGTGGCCAGTCCAACGGAGTTGATGGCGTAAGAGCATCGCTTCAATGCTGGTGGTCTTTGCTTCCTCAAGCACGCTGACATTTGTCCGCCTGTCTTCCCAAGAGATTTGCAGGATTTTCCTGAGACAACGCTGATGGAAACGCTCCAGGAGTTTGGTGTGACGTCTGTACACAGTCCACGTTTCGCAGGCATAGAGCAGGGTTGGGAGGACAATGGCTTTATAAACAAGCACCTTGGTCTCTCTACGGATGTCCCGGTCATCGAACACTCTCTGCTTCATACGGAAAAATGCTGCACTCGCAGAGCTCAGGCGGTGTTGTATTTCAGTGTCGATGTTGACTTTTGTGGAGAGGTGGCTACCAAGGTAGCGGAAATGGTCAACATTTTCTAATGTTGCACCGTTAAGCTGTATTCCTGGCTTTGCAGAGGGATTAGCTGGTGCCTGTTGGAAGAGCACTTTGGTTTTCTCGATGTTCAGTGAGAGGCCGAGCTTCTCGTATGCTTCTGCGAAGGTGTTTAGAGTGGCTTGTAGGTCTTCTTCTGAACGCGCACAGACTACGTTGTCATCAGCATATTGGAGTTCTATAACAGATGTTGTGGTGACCTTGGTTTTGGCTCTCAGTCTGCTGAGGTTAAATAGCTTGCCATCTGTCCGATAGATGATTTCCACTCCGGTGGGAAGCTTCCCATCAACAAGGTGAAGTATCATAGCGATGAAGATGGAAAATAAGGTGGGGGCAATAACACATCCCTGCTTGACACCTGATTCAACCTTAAATGGGTCACTTTGGGAGCCGTTGCTGTCCAAGACTGTTGCCATCATGTCATCATGGAGGAGCCGCAGGATGTTCACAAATTTGTCAGGGCACCCGATTTTTTGGAGGATGGTCCAGAGAGCGCTGCGATTCACTGTGTCGAATGCCTTTGCAAGGTCAATGAATGCCATGTACAGAGGTTGGTTTTGTTCCCTGCATTTTTCTTGGAGCTGTCGAGCAGTGAAGATCATGTCCACTGTTCCTCTGGAGGGGCGGAAGCCATTCTGGGATTCTGGGAGGGTGTCTTCTGAGACAGGGAGAAGGCGGTTTGCAAGGATTCTTGCGAGGATTTTCCCGGCGGAGGTTAGAAGGGAGATACCACGATAGTTCCCGCAGTCTGTTCTGTCCCCTTTCTTGAAAAGGGTGATGATGGTGGCATCCTTGAAGTCTGCTGGGATTTTCTCGGTCATCCACACCTTTTCAATAAGCTGGTGGAGTTGTTGCATCAGCTCAGGTCCACCCTCTTTGAAGATTTCAGCGGGAATCCCATCAGGTCCGCTAGCTTTGTTGTTTTTTTGTTGGCTGATGGCATTGCTGACTTCTTCCAAACTAGGCAGTGCTGCAAGCTCATCCCTGGTTTGTTGTTGCGGGATTTGTGAGAGGGTCTCTTCGGCCACATTGGAGCTGCGATTCAGCAGGTTCTGGTAGTGCTCTTTCCAACGTAGTGCAATTGATGTTTTGTCCTTCAGAATTTTGGTTCCATCTGATGAGCGTAGGGGCTGTATGCCATGGTTTCTTGGTCCATAAATGATCTTTGTGGCTTTGAAAAATCCCTGAGCGTCATGGGTATCTGCAAGGTGTTGGATTTCTTCAGCCTTCTTTGTCCACCAGATGTTCTTGAGTTCTCTGGTCCTTCTTTGGACCTCGGCTTTTGCACTGGCATAGATCTTTTTCTTGGCAGCACAGTTGGTGTCTCTCTGCCATGTTTGGAAGGCTTTCCTTTTGTTATCAATCAGCTGTTGGATCTCTTTGTCGTTATCATCAAACCAGTCTTGATGTTTCTTAGTTAGGTATCCAATGCTTTCTTCGCAGGCTGTGATGATGGAGGTCTTCAGTTTGTTCCAATGTTCCTCAACATTTTCGGGGTGTTCTGTGGGTAGATGATCTTTGAGTGTTGTTTGGAGAAGGGCTCGTTTGGAGGGCACCTGAAGGGCTTGGGTGTTCATTTTTCGCCTTGTTTTCCTTCCTTGGAGTCTGCGTTTGGGGACGATCTTGATAGCCATCGTGGATCGGATTAGCCTGTGGTCTGTCCAGCAGTCATCAGTACCTGTCATGGCTCTTGTGAGAAGCACATCGCGGCGGTCTCTGGCACGTGTGATAACATAGTCCAGGAGGTGCCAATGCTTTGACCGAGGGTGCTTCCATGATGTCTTGAGCTTGTTTTTCTGGCGGAAGAGCGTGTTGGTGATGACAAGGTTGTGCTCTCCGCATTTGGTGAGAAGCAAGATGCCATTCGAGTTGCTGTTTCCGACCCCGTCTTTTCCTATGATCCCTGGCCACAGGTCAGAGTCCCTTCCGACTCTTGCGTTAAAGTCCCCCAGGAGGATGATTTTGTCCTCCTTAGGTATCTCCGATAGGATGGTATCCAGCTGACAGTAAAATTTTTCCTTGATGTCTTCGTCAGCATCTAGAGTTGGTGCATAGGCGCATATGATGGTTGCCTGTTGGTTTTTGGCAAGGTTAATTCGGAGGGTTGAAAGTCGTTCGTTGATGCCAGTGGGTGCTTCAGTCAGGTGCTTCACCAGGTCGTTTCTGATAGCAAAGCCAACTCCGTGTATTCTTCTTCGCTCTTCTTCAGGTAGTCCCTTCCAGAAGAAGGTGTAGCCTCCCTTTTCTTCCTTCAGCTGCCCCTCTCCTGCTCTCCGGGTCTCCTGAAGGGCTGCTATGTCGATCTTGAAGCGTCCCAGCTCTCTTGCAATGAGAGCAGTCCTGCGTTCGGGGCGCTCGCTGTCAGTGTTATCTAACAATGTCCGTACGTTCCATGTTCCAAAGTTCATTTTTCTTTTTTGGCCGCAGAGTGGTGACCCCTCTGGACGCGGCAGTCCAGTCAGGGTAGGAGAGGCAGACTATGTTTAGGGCACCTTTTCTAGCCCCTTCCCCGTGTGGGGTGAGCAGAGCGGATCCTAAAAAGGGCTGCTCAGTCATGGATACAGCTGCCGGACTACTCAACTGCCTCGGTCCTTGAGGTAGAACGACTGAGTCCATATCCACCGCCCATGTGCCAGTCTGTGACTAGGGGCTTCCAGATTTCACAGTCCTGCCCCCGTCGCCACTCGCTGATCGCCATGGGACTTTTGTAGGTTTGTTTTTATTTTTGTTGGAAGACGCCTGTGCGTGATTTTTTTTAATGTGTGGAGGTCGGTGCACGGCCGGTCAACACACAGTCTTCACAGAGTGAGGTTCCAGCAGTGGTGTGGTTAACACAACGACAGTGGCTTCTCAGTCTGTTGCAGCCTTCTTCCGCCTTCACAGCCGTTGTAACATGTACCATGTTATCCTCCGCCTGCTCCGCCGTTGAGGTCTTTGGGTCTTCGGATTGTGCTTGGTCTGGAACCTCCCCTGCGGCCACTCCTGGGAGTGCATCACTCCAGTGCCCACAGGTTCATCGGAACACGCCATTTCCTAATTGGATCTGTCACAAGAACATGGCAAAACTTTATTACACTGCCAAAACTTTGTCTTTGCACATGGGACATCATTCTATAGATAGCACATTATGGTTTGTTGAGTCTCCACCAATTTAACAAAGTTTCAGCCACAAAAACAAAGTTTATGAAGTAGAACAATGATTTTCAAAGTAAAGACAACTCAATGAAACAGGAAATAACAATTCCAAACCAGGAACAGATTTTTGTTATTATTAAAAAAATGTTTATAAAAACTTTGAAAATTCACCAAAAATCTGAGGATAAGTCAAACATTCTGAAATTTAGTGAGCTAACAGTGGTAAATGTGTTCTACCATTGTAGCAAGTTTCATCAGGATAGCTCAAAAATGATGGAGAGAGATGCCCCTCAAATATTCCCATTGACAGTAATGTTTTCATGCACATGCATGCCCGCCATTAATGAGGTACATACGAATATTTGGAAGTTTCAGAAAGTTTTGAACTTTTTGCCATCAAAATTCGGAAATGACTTTAGAAATGAAGCGCCAGCACCCCCTACTTTCAAACAGAGTTTAGAAACAATTTTTTTTCTGGATCACACATACCTACTATGTACACTGAAATATCAGAAAGTAATACCGTGTTTCCCCGAAAATAAGACCTCCCCAAAGAATAAGACCTAGCAGGGGTTTGGGGGGATTGCCAAATATAAGGCCTCCCCTGAAAGTAAGACCTAGCAACTGAGGCTGCAGCAGAGTTCCATTGGGAAGCATGGCTGCAGGGCAGAAGCAGCACTCATTCATACACTGGAGGGAGGGAGAGAAAGTGCTTGCTTTCTGTGCCTCCCTCCCTCCCTGCCTTGCCTTTCCTTGCCTGTCCCCCAGCCGAGGCTTGAAGAACCTTCCGTGGCTGCTGCTGCGCTGCCGTTTCTTCCTTCCCTCCGTCTCCCTCCTGGCCATGCTGCCTTGCTTCCCAGAGGCTTCTGATTGGCTCCTGGAGCCAGGGCAAGGGAGGGTGGGAGGGAGGGAAGGAAGAGGGCTTTCGTCCTGCTGCTTTTGCTCCTTAAAGGTACAGGACGCATTGGGATTCTCCTCTCATCTTCCTATCCTATGCCATGAAACTGATTATTTTATACGATTATTCTATTGCCATATTATTATCATATTCTGTTAGTATTATTATATCCCATTATATTATCCTATTAATATATTTTAAATCATTATATTATATTTTTCTATTATTATTATTATATCATTATATTATTATTCTATTATTATTCTATTATATTTTCATATTATTATATTATTATTCTGTTATTATTAAATTCCATTTTATATTACCCTATTAATATATTTTATATCATTATATTCTATACTATTATTATATTATATTATCATATTATTATTTTATTATTATTAGCATATTCTGTTATTATTATTATATTCCATTTTATATTATCCTATTAATATATTTTATATCATTCTATTCCATTCTATTATTCTATTATATTATCCTATATTATTATATTATTATGCTATTCTGTTATTATATCCCATTATTATATTATCCTATTAATACCATATTATTATCATTTTCTGTTGTTATTATTATATCCTATATTATATTATCTCATTAATATATTGTACATCATTATATTATTATTATATTATCATATTATTATCATAGTATATTATATTATTCATCATTCATGACTACATTGAAACTAGAATAGAGAGAAATCAGCGTGGAAACCTTGTGAAACCTAAATTGCAAGAGGTACCATAGATTGTTGTACATGTAAATAATGGTAGTAACAAGAAATTCTTGATAGGATTCATAGTTTGTCTGGTTATGCTGGTTTGTGATGACAACTACTTTACAGTATATAATAAATGTTCATTTTGTTGTTCAACAATAAATGTGAGCTCTTCTTCATGGAAAAATAAGACATCCCCTGAAAATAAGACCTAGTGCATCTTTGGGAGCAAAAATTAATATAAGACCCTGTCTTATTTTCGGGGAAACAGGGTAGCAGGTGTGCTGTACTTCTAGCCCTTGTGTCAAGTAAACTAACTGCAGTGACCGAGCAATCAGTCAAGTTCACATTATTTTGCCCCATCCTCAATATGTCTTATTTTTGGGGAAACAGGGTAGTGTTACTGTCTCAGCCCCCCACTGAGTTTTTTTTTTTTTTTTTTTTGTATTTCAGATTTTGGAATTCCAGATAAGGGATGCTCAACTTTGGTTATCCTTATTATAAATAGTAGAATATACAGAAGTATAATAGTAAGAATCTCTCCCTCAAAACTTTGAAAAGAAAGCCATTAAGCCTGCAAATGTTGTGTTGCTTCTTATCTGAATCAGGAGGGACAGGAGAAGCACTTATCATGGTACCTGAAGTGCTGTCCCTCAGGGGAAACATTTAAATTGAGATGCCAAACTTGAATCCATCTGCCATCTGATATGGCATTCCCATCAGCCAGCCTTGAGGGCACGTTATCATCCTGAAACATCTATTTAGCCATCATTCCTGCCATAAACGTCTGTATCACAGCCTCCAAGAACTTATGAACAGGGATAGATGAAACTTCCAGAGTCTGATATGACCTGATTCCCTCAGACTTCATTCTCTCTCAACTTAAACTTCACATGGCTAAATCCATAAAATCCACCATGAAACTAGAAACAAATAAACCTTCCATGTTTTAATTCAAAGTGAGCTCATTTCTCACAAGCCTTTTCAGTGTTTTCTTGATGAAAATATGAACATTTTCAAAAATAAATCTGTAATTTCAAATAGGTGTGCATCTATCTAAATGTTTCTATTACAGCCCACCACTCCAGGATTTGAGTGATTCCATGTATAGATGTATGAATAACAAATGTCAAAAGTTTTTTCATCCTTTTTAAAGTGGGGAAGTATTCACAGGAACCAACTGGAAGGAAGCCAACACAAGATTGGTTATCAACACAAGATGATACCAGTCTCTCTAAAGCTGAAACATAGTACAAACAGGCCAAAGTCAAATGAATCAAACAATGCTGAACCAAGTCTGAAACTGAGATGGGACTCATCAGAGAGATTTGTCCAAAGTTAAGCCAAGGTTCACTAAACATATTCAGAGGTAGCTGTGTGTTGTGATGTTATCTCATCACATGGATTGTTGTACCCATGGTGAATCAGTGGGGCAGACCCAGCACCCCACACCGCACCTCACTCACAACTGATGCTTCTCCATCCCACATGGGGAAGCATCACCACCACAGTGTGGACACATAGTTTTCTATGGAACACGGGAAGCCTCCCATGTTCCAAACAAAGCCTCCTGCACTGCTTTCAGAACATTTCAGGGAAGAGATGTTACAACCATAATAAAAGAGAATAGAAGTGACAATGGTAGAGTCAGAGGCTGTTATACCCCTAGGCTCCGTAGGCATCTCAAAATCACACTGGAGCCTCAGAATATAATCAAGTAAGCTGTTTATTGAAGATTATATGCAAGCAATAGCACATTAAAGTTCAGAGTCAATAAAATGGATTTAAATTCACAAGACCAAAGTACTTGATAAACTTGAAGCAAGAATCTATAAAAATCACTCAAAGAACATATTCCAAACTGGATATCAAAGTAAGTCCCATGAAAGTTATCACTAATAGTCCAAAGAAGAGTTTCAAGAATTAATCCAAGTCATGAATCAAACTGGAAACACAGCAAAGTACACTAGAATGCAGGAACAAATTTAGTCCAAGGTACAGAGTCCAAGCTGGAATGCACAACAAGGGTCTCGGCTGGAACACAAAGCAAAGGTCAACTGGAAACATGGAGCAAGCAAGGCTGGAACTTGAAACAAGATACAAGGCCGCAGACATACACACGAAACAAAGATCTTCCTTCTTGAATTTGCAATGTTACCACCTCTGGCTGTGTCAGATAAAGGAAGGCTTCTTATGGGAAATTCAAGGACCCATATCATGAGAAGGTAGCTCATTATTTTATTTCCTCAACTGAGTTATCACTCTGCTCCTGTCAAGCTCATTATTCCTCCCTACTTTATCAGTTCCTACATCCAAACTAAAATGTCAATCTGGCACCTGGAGATCCGACCTTGACTGCTGTAAGGAAGGTGGTTCAAACTGCCTGCTTGCAACCATTCTGTCTCTGGTCCCAGAATCCACTGGGACAAACTCTGGCTGCATCTCAGGCCCAAACCCAGAGTCCTCTGGCAAGGCAGGTGGGGGAACAAACTCTGGCTGCACCTCTGACAAGGCAGGTGCAGGGACAATCACAGGCTGAATGGGGCAAACCGCAGGAGGCTGGGATACAACAGAGGCCTACATTCAGCATCACATGTTGTTTCTGTTGTTAAGTTGTCCAAAGAAAGTAAAGTTCACTATCCATCTTGGCCATGTGGGAATGAAAATAAAAGGTAAGTAATAAAGCTCCAATGGTCAGGGTTAAAGGAAGCAAAATAATTGACACACATTCAGCAACAGGTGTTAAAACTATTGTTCAGAGCCCTAGAATGCTCTTGGTTAAACTAATTTATAGGCAGCAGCAAATTAGCACAGCTGGCCTCATTAACTGTACTTAGATTTACTTAAGGTGGAGGAGAGCATTTTTGATATCTGTGTTTTCAGTGTTTGAGCTATGAACATATAGTAAGGATGCAACTATTCAAATGTGTTATCCCAATCTGCATGTGCTTTCTGGGTTGGAGAAGGAACAACTCCTCCTTCATCTCAGCAATGTGGCATCCCCCCCCCCAACCTTCCAGTGGTCCCTTGGAAGTCCCAAAGGATGCCATTTGTTTTTCATGCAGGAAGTTTGAGAAGGGGATTTAATCATTCCATGAGATCAACAGAATATTCCAAGTCCTATAATGACCCAGAAAATGAACTACACACACATAAGCAGACCTATACCTATGTAAGTCGCTAAAAGAATGTCAGCCCCAGAGTGTTTCCACATTTTCAGTTGCATTTTATATTCTGAGTCTTACTGCAAAATTGTATGCAGAACTACTTTTGTGCAAAACTGTTATTTCACACAAAAATGATTTTCCATACAGTGCCTTTTTTCAAAGAATCCCACCTTCAAACAAACAAAAAAGCAAATAAACAAAAACTTACAGCAGTTCATTTAAAGCAAACAAACCAAACATAACCTGGGAGCCCCAAAGTTTCAAGTTGTTCTTGGAAAATGAGCCCCAGCTGAATAAGAGGTGAATGCCAGGCATATTGGTACAAAGAAAAACAAATGACATAGGAATTTTAACAAGTCGTCTTTTCTTATCCAGACTGAGAAAATTGAGGAGGAAAATGAAAAAAAAAACATTCTTTATATCTTTCTTGTAAGATCTGGATCCTTTTCTGAAGCTCTGTGCCTTCCATTTCCTGAAAATGTGCTTTCTAGAAATAACAATGTAGAGGACCTTTGACTTTCAACATATTTACATAAGAAGAGCCATCAGCCAATAATAAAATGATTAAATCCAAACTTTACATGCATTTTAACACAAAATATTTTCATGTATGAGTCAACTCTATGTATAAGTCAAAATTAGACCTTACGGAGCAAAATATAGATTTTGATATAACCCATGGATAAGTTGAAGGTAGAGGAAAGCTTCAGATCTGCCACTGCCATTTTTCCATCCAATTTTTTAAAATACCAGAAGTGGTGCTGTACTATCAATCAATCAACAAATTATTGATTAGCCAGTTGGCCTTATCAAAGACAGACAATACAAGAACAACATACAACATACATCTGGTTCACTTAAAATAAAATACAGATATACAGGTGTCTGGCTGCTTGGTGCCAATGTAGTTTAGCTAAAGATCTATGGATCAACTATCCTCACCTCCCCTGCACTGCACTCCAATCTGATCTATGTACTCTGATCTCCTTTTAGCAGCTTTAAACAAATACAGGGCCACTTTTGTTGTCAGAGTGGGGTTATAACCGGCCATGGTGCTGTACTAGGGAGAGTAGACAGGATCAAAGCTCCTTTTAGATTTTCCCCAAGATGGATTAAGGTTTTTCTTTACTCTGCTTTGAGATGGCTCCTTTTTTTTTAAATAAAAGTTAAAGCACAATACTTACTACTTACATTGATCTTTGGATAATTCAAACCAGTTTCTGGAATAAATTTTTGACTAAAATTTCTGAATATGGGTATGTTCAACTGTACTTGAATACATAATAGAAGGTATTAAAGACTGGTATTTGTACAGTTTTCCAATTCCACAGTCAAATCTATGCATAATTTAGAAATATTTAGACCTATGCTAACTAGTTGTTAGGTTAGTTTTGACCTTTAAAGCCCTACATGGTTTATGGCCAGGTCACCTACAGGATCGCCTTCTCTTGCACAATCCACCTTTTAGGTCTCTGAGGTCCTCTGGTGGGTGGCTTCTCCAACCAGCCAGAACCCAACTGGCAACTGTCACCCAGATGACCTTTTCATCAGCTGCCCCAAGACTGTGGAACAACTTGCTGAAAGAGATCTGACAGTTTAATGAGGCGTTGGAATTTAAAATGCAATTGAAGACCCATCTCTTCTGGAAGGACTACCCAGTCAAATTTCAATCCCGAGTTTTGACATACATTCTATTGCCACTATATATCAATTCTGCATCTGTGTTTGGTATACATTTTCATATATGTAGATGTGTGTGTTTAACTGTTTATGTAATTTATTGCATTTTTATGTTCATTTGTTTTTTAATTTGTTGTACCCTACCTCGAGCCATTGAGAGAGATGGGTAATTAATAAAATGATGATTATGATGATACAAAGACTCCGAAGAAGTGTTTAGTTTTCCCAAGAAGAAGGTCACTTTAAAATCTTTCAAACTGTCCATCGTGAATGATTTTTGTCATGAGAAATTAATTTACAGGCTTATGGATTAAACTCAGAAGATAGGTCCCTAAAGACATTTTGGACAGTGAAAAATGAACTTTGTCAGACTCATGAATGGTGTTGAATGATTTACAGTTTTGTGAGTAACTGAAGCAAGTTAGTTGCATTATCTTTATGTTCAGGACAGAAGACTTCTTAAGAACATCTGGAAGAAGAAGGTAAGGCAGGGTATGTGAAGGATATCTGAAGCATGGTGTCTGTAAATATCCAGTGTTAAAAGGAAATCCTCTCTCCCTCCAGGTTTTCCTGTCTCGTCCAAAGAGGTACCTCTTTTGAATATTAGTTGACACAATAAGCAGAAATTTCCCAACAGTCTTAGGCAATGAAGACATTTGAATTTGGCCACCACTGAGAACACAGGAAAGCTATGTAGAACCAGACCAAAGGCCTATATTTCAAGTAGCTTGTTTTCCAATGTCACTAACCAGATGCACTTTTTGACCCAAGCCACTTCCATCTTTGAAATGACAGATATATGACGACACTTATTTATAAAAGTAGTGACAAGGAGAGTAATATCCATGTATATTTACTAGGTTTGTGCAAAAAATAATAATCATAAAGTGTTGTAAGTTGGATCAGTTTCATATGAATCATACTTATGGCACTATTTACAAAGCATGAGAATCCCCCCTCCAAAAACTTAAAAATTGAAACTTACCCAATACTTTTTTGTTTTAATTTTGTAAATCTTGGAAGGCTCCCAAAGTCAGGAGGAAGCAGACTTCCCTGGGAAGAAACACAGATCTTTGGGGATGTAGTTTCGGAAGGCAAGGAGCCCTATGGAAGATAATTTAAATGGGCCTGCCATAAACTACATTTCCTAGAATTCTGCTCAGCATCATAAAACCTCAATCAGGATAGGGGAGAGAGAAATTTGCCCCTCCATAGCCAGAGTTCCAAGAAACTGGTGGTTAATATTCTACACTATGATTTCCTGGGTGATAAATTTCATTTCCTAATTGGCTCTATCATAAAAACATGGGGAAAGTTTATTAAACTGCAAAAAAATTGTCTTTGTGAGAGGGATATCATGCTATAGCACGATAGTTTTTCAATGAATATCTCATCAAATCCCAACCTATTCAACATAGTTTGTACCACACAAAGTTTCTGGAGTAGAACAAAGTAAGAACTACACCATTAAAGAAGAAATAACACCTTCAAATTAAGAACACATTTTCTTTGTTCTGAAATACAGTTAGCTAGCAGTGGTAAATGTGTTCTACCATTCTAGCAAGTTTCTCCCCAATAGCCGTAAAAATGAGGGAGAAAGGAGCTCCTGAAGTTTCCCCAATTATAATAATTATGTACAATTACTATAACAAAAAGTAACAACATTCTGTTACTCTTATATTAACAAATTTTTCACTGATACTTTAGAAACACTTTAGAAATGAAGCGCTAGCATCCCCACCCCACCCCCCCAGTTTGCAATGACTTTTGAAACTTTTTTATCAATTTTACATGCCTAGTATTTATATACCTCCATCTTGCTATTCAGCTATAGTTATTTGGGAACTTTTTGGAGGAAAGGGGGTCATAGACATTCTGAAAATCTGTTTGATGCTGAGGAACCTCCCTAAAATCCATTTGAACAGAATTTTCAAAATACTGTGTTGGATTTTAAAAGAACACACACACATAATCCATGAACCTCCTGTAGTACAAAGTTTAAGAATCTCTGCTGTGTAGGTTCCTTCTATCCTGAGTATTTCTCTAGTGACTTTTTGGTTCAACATGAAACATTTCTAAAACAAATTCCAGAATTTAATATTTCTCTTTTAATATTTTAGATTAGAGATCTGAGTCAAAACTAACGACATGTATTTCACCAAGAAAAACTGTACTATAATTAGGCAGAAAAAAAATGAAATGCACAGATACAGGATGGCTCAACAACCGGCCAAAGATCTTGGTGTCATCATGGACAACAAGTTGAACATGAGTCAACAAAGTGATGCAGCAGCTGATGAGACTTCAGACTACATCAAAAATATAATGTCTAGATAAAAAAAAGTGTGCCTCTCTATTCTGCTTTGGTCAGACCTCACGTTGAAAACTATGCCCAGTTCTGGGCAGCACAATTCAAAAGAGATACTCACAAGGTGGAATGTGTCCAGAGGAGGGCAACTCAAATAATCAAAGGTCTGGAAACCATGAGAAGCAGCTTATCCTGCAGGTTGAGAAGAGACATGATAGCTACGTTTAAATGTCACATTGAAAGGATGTCACATTGAGGAAGGGATAAGCTTGTATTCTGCTGCCCTAAAAACTATGACTCGGAGCAATGGGTTCAAATTACAGGACAGGAAATTCCACCTTAACATTAGGAAGAACTTCCTGAATGAAAGAGCTGTTCAACAGGGAAACTATCTGCCTTGGAGTACGATGGAAGCTCCTTCTTTGGAGGCTTTCAAAGGGAGACTGGATGGCCATTGCCAGGAGTGCTTTGATTGTGCTTTTCCTGCATTGCAGGGGGTTGGACTAGATGGCCCATGTGGTCTCTTCAAACTCTATATTCTATTATTCTTAATAAGCTACAAGTGGTATTATTGTACACATGTAAAAGCCAGGCAAACTGGAGCAAAAAGAAGCCCATTGCAATGAGTAGTGGCTTCACTGTCTATTTTTGGATTATTACAAGACAATACACTCTTCTGTATTTTGTAGTCAGGAGTAGGACATGATATGCAAAGCATCTAAGAGAGAGGAGAGCATGTTTCTTCTCAAGAATAGGCTTGGTAGTTGGCCTTGGGCAAACTGCTCTTGAGCCCTTGGGCTGTTGTTCAGCTACAGATCTCCACCTGTGAAGCTGAGTTCTTGGGAGGATAAGCGCTGCAAAGCCTTTTGTGCACTTGGCACAATACGTCAATGATTCATTAGCAGTCATTGTCATCTTGCAAAGTATAGAGGAGCCTCAACATCTGTTATATTCAGGTGAGTATAGAGTAATTGCATTTTCATTTTATTTCTCTCGTGTGTACCGTACCATGAAATGCTTCCCTGTCACAACCAGAGTGCAATGTGAGGTTCTGGTTTTATTTAAGAAAATGTAGAACAGAATTCATGAAGCTCTTAATGGTCTCCCATCCAAACACTGATCACAATTGCACCCTCATAGCATCAGTATTGGACATCAGATTTTCTGGCCATTCATTATGATCCAGCTGAGTCTCTGTCAGCATTTGACAGGCAAGTCTCTGATTAGCACACTCATTATACAACATAAGCAATGCAACACAAGAATAAATTACAATATTTCACTCCATAGCTTTTCTGATATTTAATAATGTCTCTTCCAGTTTGCACTGCCTCGATAGCAGATAATAGGGAAACATTAGTAGATTAGTCGAATGTTTGGCCAGAATCCTATTGGGAAATTATGAATGCATAAACTATTGAGGCTATGGAGCTATGACCCAACCACACCAAGCTCCACTTACCAGGCTGCAGTTACTGTGATTGATAGGGGCCTGTGTCTATTGTTGAGGAAACAGCTGTTCCCACCCCCTTCCATGATTGATATCTGATACAACAGCTAGAAGCAGGACTCTATGTGCCAGAGATCATTCACATGAGAGGATGAATGACAGCATTCATTAGCTTCTTCCCAATCAACAAGGAAACAGATCCTCACTGACTGCATTGGCTGCTACCTGCTAAGTGAGGATTTGGGAACTTTCACAGCTCCTAAACTCTTTATGTAGGAACCATTAATACATAACATGAGTTTATGTATTCATAACTCATGTAGGATTCTGACTATTGTCTCTAAACCAGATAACAGGAAGTATAAGGAGGCTGATCAAATGTGCAAGTGAATTAATTTTGTTTTCCATCTTTGGTTTAAATAAAATAGCCTCCACAATACGCCATTCATTCATTGGGTTTTACATAAATATTCGTTTACCATTCAAGAATTGATCCAGTGTACTCATATTCAGGCTAGCAACTGGCTTTATGCTTTTCCCATTTTGTTGGCTATGTGCTAATATTTTTCAGACAAGCTATTTCTATTAATCTTGTTTAAGAAAATCATAGCAACCAGGACAAAGATACTTAAATATTCCAAAATGTCAACAGGTCCATAGCTCATTTGTGCAGCTTTGTGTTACACCTTTTATGGTTTTTTTAAAAATTCATGAGTATAGTTTAATATGACAACCATTTTTGATAGGTAACAAGGCTGTAATAACCTTGATACATTTAACTATGGGAAGCTTATTCAGATTCTTTGCAGCTACAAGACTGTATTTCCTGTTTTTAAAGGCTACTTCAACTTTAATGCTATTAACAATGGTCACATTGAATTCTCTTGCCTTATTAAAAGGAGAATGTTCCCATAGAAAATTCTGAAATGCTTGGTATGTGGAATGGTCTTTTACTGTTACTTTCTCCACTGTAATGAAATACTCCAGTTTTCAAAGATTGAAAAGACAAGAGGCAATGTTTTACTAAGAAAAAAAAGGATTATCAAGAAAGTGATGTTAAGGTATACTCACCCACATGCATCCCTGAGGGAAAGAGCCTGCTTTCCATAGGAAAAAACCTATCGGAGTAGCAGTAGTTTAGAGCCAGTAATAAAATGAATAATAAAATCCTTGTAGAAGACAGACTTTTTTGTGCAGGCTGTGTCACAGAAAGTAAAGACAAGCATTAAAAATGCATTTGCCACTGATAGGATGAATTCATTTTAGCTGGCATAAATAGGACAGATGAGCTAGTCAAATGTCTGACGACTAGAAGTAATGCAATATTTATCATGTTCTCATGGTCACTGCAGGAGAGGCCAATAATTTGTTTTCTCTCATCATTAGTATTTGGTGCCACTTGTAATAAATTATACATCGCAAGCTTACATCCTTCAACCTTTTTCCTACTTACCTATCTGGTCTGTGATCTCATTCATCAAAGCTTTGCTGATTCACATGCTAAAGTGTGACTATAAATTTGTTCATTTGGGTGAATTGGGAGATGTCTTGTGCAAATGCAACATGATATTGCAGAGGACATGTGCAACTTAATAGACCCGTATAAAAGAGAAGGGATAGCAACTTCAATGAACGCTAAAGCCTGATTTAGATGTTACATGAATAGGGATGAGCCAAGAAACTGTTTTCAGATTGATGGGCTTCTTTCAATCTGCACTTCTTCGATTATCTGGCATGCATATGAAATTTCATTCCTGAATCATCTTGTTCATTGCGGCTGCTGTCCCTTAAACAGGCATGCACACATGTAGTGTGAGAAACTATATTCTAAAATGGTCAAAGTACATTTGTGAAATGTCTGAAAAACCCCGATAAGGAGAATACTAAATAGGTAAGAATTTTCACAGTTGAGGATTTATTCTGCATTAAAATGCATGTGATTTTCTGTGCTACAAAAATTGCTAGCTTTCTGGTGGGCACTTACATCTTCTTAAGTGGACTTTTGTCTGTTGGAATTAAAATTCAGAATTTCCATAACATCCATATCAAGCAAGATACCACGGATACAGTACTACATGGGGAAAAAGGGTTTGCAGTTTTGTGTGGTTTTCTCTACAAAAAATTCAATTTTCTTTTTTTAAAAAAATAAATAAATCTAAAACCATCATCTTTTTTGCACAAAAATATTTCAATCTGTACATAGTATTTGAAAACAGTACAATTTTTAATTACATTCTGGAGCCCCTAGTAGCACAATGGGTTAAACCCTTGAAGGTTGACTTGAAGGTTGGGTTGCTGACTGGAAGGTTGCCGTTCGAATCCAACCTGGAGAGAGCGCAGATGAGCTCCCTCTATCAGCTCCAGCTCCATGCGGGGACATGAGAGAAACCTCCCACAAGGATGGTGAAAACATCAAAACATCCCCTGGGCAATATCCTTGCAGACAGCCAATTCTCTCACACCAGAAGCGACTTACAGTTTCTCAAGTTGCTCCTGACACACAAAAATGCATTCTCTCTTCAAAAATGATAAAATTGATCATTGCTGCCCCAAAAATGTAATTTTATGAACACTGCCATCTTTACTCTTGAGTCTCAAGTAGCGTTTGGAGCCCAGATGGATATAACAATTGAGTTCCCATTTTGCTTTGCTTTTCTTTTCTTTTCTTTTTTGGCTCAACATAACATAGGTTCATACCATCAAGAATCTAAAATCCCCTCAGAATTCAATGTTGCTCCCCCCCTTTAAAATGTTCTTGGCAATTTTTCATTAAAAGCTTGAGTGTAACTGAACTCTTTTTAAACTGCTATTCTTCTGACAAGTGAAAAAGATTGGGGTGGTGGAACTCATAGAATCTCACCTTGCACTTAGGAACATTGTGGAGTGCTAATGGTATTACTTTTCTGTCTCTGAGGAGAGACAAAAAGGTGTGACATGTTCTTGATAGTGTTAAAGATATGAAGCACATTATTTTGTCATAGAGCGCAGCTTTTGTGTCAAAGGTTTTTCTTTGTTTTTTGTAATTTTTACTCCTTCTCTCCCCCCCCCCCTCCTTACCCACCTTGCCTTTTTTAGGTGGGTGAAGTAAGAAAGAAGCAATTTGCGATTTCAGAATCTAGTAACAATTAAAAGTGTTCAGGCAGTGAACAAATCTAAAGCCATAAAAAGCTGGCTGCATTTCCTGATACAGGATCTCAACCATTATTTTCTTCCAACTACTGTTCATTATGAAATAACTCTGGAATAAATGTTGCGAACATTAAATGGAAATTGGTGCTACAAATTCATAGTTGACATAGGCTGCATCTACGCTGTCACATAATTCAGTATAGCAATTGCATTAGCCTGGGGCATCCAAACAATGCATCCAGGCTAATGTATTTTGACCTGGGTTAGACCCTTTAATCCAGGTTTATCCCAGGTTTTAAAGATACCACCAAAGAGCCGAATCTTACAGAAAGAACAGGACCTTTTTGTCAGTAATTAATTGAAACAAATTACCTGACTGTGTGACGGGTCTGGTGAGTGTACGGTCTGCTGTGTAAATAGTTGTAAATAAAGTTTGAGCCTCTTTTGAAAGCTGAACCAAAGGGGTCTGAAGTTATTCTGTGCAGTCCGAGCAGACAGCCGGGATCATCATCAGAAGAGACTGAGATGGGGAAGGTAATTGGTCTCAATTAACAACTGATATTTTTCTGGTACTCTGGCAGTGAAGACTGCCAACTGAGATCAGCATGCTCAATCCCAGGTGGCATCCCCATGGCCATCATGTGCTCAGTAGGCTCAGGCAGCCTGGGGAGGTGAAATGGCAGTGACTTCCTCCTGCCCCCCCCCCCCCAATCTTGGTAAGAATGCCAAGCTATGTCCAGCCATGCCAAGTTGGCATTGGAACAGCTGGGTGGTGTGGCCAGTTGCCTGCCTCTGAGGTGGAGTTGCACAGCCATGTGAAGAAAAAATGTGGCTCTGAACTGGCATTTTTTAATTTAGTTCAAGCTGCATTTTGTGGCTTTGTAGAAGAAATTCCAATCAGATGGTGAGGAACACATGAAGAGACTTCTATTAATGTGGGATTTGTGTATTGGTAGTGTTTAAATGCAATTTGTGTTTTGCCTGTATTGCATACTGATTGCATCATCCAGAGTGTAACATAGTCTGGAAAGAGTTAATTCCTAAGAAGCTGTGATGTCCTTGATGTGTGGCTGGGAGTATCCAGACACAAGTGTGTGTGCATTGCTGATTGCATCAGTTCTGTTCTGAGTTGAGTCGAGTGCTGTCTGCTGAGAAGTCAAGTCCTGTGTC
Organism: Anolis carolinensis; assembly: GCF_035594765.1. Taxonomy (NCBI): domain Eukaryota; kingdom Metazoa; phylum Chordata; class Lepidosauria; order Squamata; family Anolidae; genus Anolis; species Anolis carolinensis. The sequence goes on along the minus strand of NC_085844.1, from coordinate 238,670,511 downwards.
CATTGTCTTCAAGTCTGTTTGTCTTTATTACTGCTTTCAGTAAAACTTGTATATAGTTTTACTAAAGTCTCTGGGTGTCACTTTGTTCTGCGTTCTACTGATTCCATCCAACTACTGCTGTGCTGCGTAAATTACTCTGACAACTTCCTCTGTGGAGAGACAACCACCATGAACTTTTGGGCACCGTTCTGAATTCAAATTGTTGTTTTATATACTACTGGCTTTAATTTGTATTGTACTGTGTGTTTATTATATGCATTGTTTTAGGCACTTTCTGCCATATGTAAGCTGCCCTGAGTCCGTCCAGGGAGATAGATACAAAAATAAAGCTATTATTAGTACTTACTTACTTAGGCAACCCCTCATTGTCCGAATATGATGGCCTTCCAAGTTTAATGTATTGGTGGTAGTTACATAGGTGTCTGTGGAGCCCTATTCTTGACCCACATGTTCTTCCAAAGTGAGGACATGGGTTCCAGGTGGAAGGCGGTCCCGGTCAGGTTTGATTTGATGCACCTTCCTCTTGGCACGTTTCTCCCTTTGCCCTCCATTCCTGCCTCTTAGAATTCCACTACATTGCCGGTCACAGCTGACCTTCCATTAGAGTGCTCAAGGGCCAGGGCTTCCCAGTTCTCATTGTCTATGCCACAGTTTTTGAGGTTAGCTTTAAGCCCATCTTTAAATCTCTTTTCCTGCCCACCAACATTCCATTTTCTGTTCTTGAGTTGGGAGTACAGTAACTGCTTTGGGAGACGGTGATCGGGCATTCAGATAACGTGGCCAATCCAGCGGTGTTGATGGCGTAGGAGCATTGCTTCAATGTTGGTAGTCTTTGCATCCTCCAGCATGCTGACATTTGTCTGCCTGTCTTCTCAAAAGATTTGCAGGATTTTTCAAAGGCAACGCTGAAGGAATCTTTCCAGGAGTTGAGTGTGATGTCTGTAGACAGTAGGGTTGTCCAAATATTCATTATGTTTCTCGTTTTGTAATTATTTTGGATTGTTCTCGTTTTTTGAAACGAGTATTGAAATGTTTTCCCTGGGCGCAACTGGCAATGTAATTCAAACCATCGTTGGCCCATTCTCTAATTGTTTCTTAAAATTTTTGTTAAATTTTTTCCTTCCAAAATTTTTTTTATTTTTATTTTTTAAAAAATTATTATTTTTTGTTTCTGCAACCTAACATGAATGGGAGCCTAGCGCAGCCTAACATGGCTACCGCTCCCTGGCCAATCAGAGACTTCCACGATGGCTGAAAAAGGTGGGGGCTAGCGTCCTCCGCGTCCACGTGGAGGATCTCTAAAAAATCCCCTCCCCAACTGAGCCAAGCCATTCTGGGCTAGGATACCAAGGAGAGAGGGTGGTTCACGCGCACTGGGAAGCTGCTTGCTTGCTTGGGGGAGAGAGGGCAAAGTGACTGGGGGTAGAGTGTCTGTTGTTGCTGGTTCGATATTGTGTTTTTTTGGGGGGGGGGGGAATTGGCTTGGGGCTTGTGGCAGAGTCCTTGCTGTGGCTTTAGGGAACTTTTATTTTCCAAAGGACGTCTGTGTTCCTGCAAGTGCAGAGCTTGGGGTGCTTTACTTTTCTAATCCAGAGGGAGTCCCTTTGCCTTTCTGTTTTCTTTTTTGGAATTTAGCAATCACCACATCAGCCCTTCTTTGCAATCCTGAAAGGGGTGGGGAACTTGAAAATAATAGTTTCCAAAGGACGTCTGTGTTCCTGCAAGTGCATTGCTTCCCTCCCGCTCCGTTTGTAATCCCAAGCCCCCGGGCTGAGTGTTATTGCAGCAATCACAAAGACACACATTGTTTTCAAACCTAAAGGGTACATTGGAAGAAATAGTTTCCAAAGGACATGGGGCACCCGCCAAGGCATTGCTTCCCTCACGCTCCATTTCTATTCCCAAGCCTTGGGCTGAGTTTTATTTCTGCGATCACAAAGTCAGACATTGATTTGATTCAATAGAGGGTCCACAGCAATTTATAGTTTCCAAAGGACGTTGCCAATCCTGTCAAGGCATTGCTTGGCGTGTGCTGAATTTCTAATCCAAAGTCCTCAGCCAGAGTTTCATTTTTGCAATCACAAGGTCAGCCAGTGGCACCATTGATCAAAAGGTTCAAAGGCAATTTATAGTTTCCAAAGGACATTGCCAATCCTGTCAAGGCATTGCTTGGCGTGTGCTGCATTTCTAATCCAAAGTCTACACAAGTAGAAGAGGGACTTTTACAGTGATAAGAACCCAATTGAACAGGAAATAAGACTTTCAAACCAGGAACAGGTTTCTTCAAATATTGAAAAATAGTGTATTATAAAAAGTTATGAAAATTCGCCAAAAATCATAGGAGACAGGAAACATTCTGTAATTTGTTGAGCAAAGAGTGTGGAATGTGTTCTCCCACTGTACCAATTTTGATGAGAATAGCTCAAGAAATGAGGGCGGGAGACCCCCAGAAAAGTCCTCCCGGTTTCCTGTTTTTTGGTGATTGCGCATGCGCGTCCGCCATTTTAGAAACATTTTAGAAACATTACGAATTTTCGGAAATATCCGAAAATTTTGGGTGAAACATTAAGAAATAATTTCTATATCGAAGAGCCGGCACCTCCTACTTTAGAAACGAGAATTGAAACATTTTTTTCATCGATCGGACAAGCCTAGTAGACAGTCCACGTTTCACAAGCATATAACAGGGTTGGGAGGACAATAGCTTTATAAACAAGCACCTTGGTCTCCCTATGGATGTACCGATTCACAGTCTATTCTTTCCCCTTTTCTGAAAAGGGTGATGATGGTGGCATACTTGAAGTCTGCTGGGATTTTTTCAGTCACCCACACTTTTTCAATGAGCTGGTGAAGTATTTGTGTCAGCTCAGGTCCATCCTCTTTAAAGATTTCAGCAGGGATCCCATCAGGTCCACTGGCTTTGTTATTTTCTTGTTGGCTGATGGCATTGCTGACTTCCTCCAGACTAGGCAGTACTGCAAGTTCATCCCAAAAATAAAGTTGTTATGATGATGATAATGATGATGATTGTTATTATTATTATTATTATTATTATTATTATTATTATTAGGATTATTATTGGGATTTATAATTCAGTGAGGTTTTTTTGCTATAATATAGGGGAGTAGATTAGAGTTGTTTAGCAAAGAATCCCAAGTACCTCACTAAATATTTCATGGTGTGGGATGATGCCATACCAGTTACAGTGACATCAAATTGCCAGTGTGGATGGACTAACAGAATTCTGTACTCCTTTGTGCATGGAAAAAATGGAAATGAGAAATGCTGATTAGGTCACAAAAATTGCAAGAAAGTGGAAAAAATAGAAAATGGGAAGTCTGGATAGGCCAAGAAGATATCAGGGAGGAGGATGGGATTGGAGGGAATGGGTCTTACTCTTTGATGTAATTCAACCCATTTGATGGCATGCCCGAGCCACCGGGAAAAACTATAGTGTCTTGCTTTACTCAGGAACTCTATGTATACCTTCTGTTAAGATCAAGACCCTTAACATACAGAGACACTTTAGGCAAGGTGAAAAGATAACCAAAATGAGTTTACTGAAAACAAGATGGATAACTCCACCTGGGATTATTATAAGATAGCTTAGTACAATACATTACGAAAGGAGATTTTGCTGTTTGAAGTCATCTCGCTGGAGTCCTTGAAAGTCTTCTGCCTCTGATGCAAAGCGATGGTTTACAAGCTGATCCTCATAAGCTGTCTCTATCTTCTTCCCTGCGAAGCTTCTTGTCAAAAGCTTCTGTTGTCCCTGGGACTCGTGGTATATGAATACTAGATGAATGCAGGTGCTAAGGCTGCCAGTTTTGAATTGCTTGGGCCTAGGATTACCAGACAGTGTCCAAGCCTCTGGTCACTGTAGCTCTGCTGCAGAAAGAGGAGTCTAGCAAAAGACAGGCAAATGGAATAGACCAACTAAGGCTGGACTCTAGGGGTTTTTTAATGCTCCACCCAAAACTAATACAAAGGGTGGTATGGAAAACCTATAAACAAGAGAGAAATAAAGTAAAGGGGAGGAAAATGCAGAGCCAAGACTTCACAACCCACTAGATTGGTTTGAGATGTCAATCCAGCTCCCACAACTACTTCTGTTCTTCTTCCCTGGATTACCCTTATTTTTATTGTAATGTCAGCAGTCATGTGGATTATTTTTCTTGCTGAAAAATGTTTGTACTTTTGCAGACTAGACAGAACATCCCTCCTTTGCAGTATACTTTAGCCTTGTTATTTCAAAGTAATCCCCTTTGGGCAACAAACCTGTCGAGTGTCAAAACAGAGTGTGGTCGTGAAAGAATGATACATTGATCAGGAAGAAGCTATGTCACATCCTTCATAGTAAAACAAACCATGAAGAATGTATATCTTCATACTTTTTAAACTAATACTTTTATTAATATTTGTAGCTTGCATTCAGATCTGCTGTCCTTATGCTAGGTAGGCAATCAATTCACTAGTGGTTTTCTTGGCAAGTGAAAGATATATATTAAAGTTATAAAGAATATTAGCACATTTTGTAATCCCTGAAAAGGGGGATTGACATATCAAGACACCACTGATGGGAAAAAGGAAAGTTGTCATGCAGTTTGGCCCTGTGTGAGTCTATATCAGTGGTTCTCAACCTGTGGGTCCTAACAGCTGGTAAACCGGTTGGGATTTCTGGGAGTTGTAGGCCAAAACACCTGGGGACCCACAGGTTGAGAACCACTGGTCTCTCTCTCTCTCTCTCTCTCTCTCTCTCTCTCTGTCTCTCTCTCTCTCTCTCTCCTCCCTCCCTCCCTCCACCCCCCCCCCACACACACACACACACACACACACACACACATATATATATATATATATATATATAGTTGTTGTTTTTTCAAACTGTTTCATTTGCATCAAAACAGTTTTTCTCACACAAAGCCATATATTTTTAAAAAGATAAAAATAATTGAAAAATGTGAAAAGCCTCTTATCTCCCGGGAGACCAACCTTTTCAAATAAGTGAACATTTGCCTGCCTAGTATGTACTATATTTTTAACAAGTAAAACATAATATCATACCAGCCTTTTTATGTATTAAAATTTATAAAACAGTATGACTCTTCAAAAAAACTCTTTTCCTCTACAAACACCACATATTTTTCCCAATGAATCTCCATTGTTTTGCATTTAATAGCAAATGATTTATGGGAAAAAACAGTTAAGTATTATCAACTCTGTATATTTATGGAACAGATTTTTTTGCCTCCTATTCCTTCCTCTGTGTGCTCTGTATTATATATTCTAGGCCCTGAATTCAGTAATTATTCTTTATGACAACTTAAATATGTGCTATATCATTTGTGAATTAGAGAGCAATTTTTTTAGTGGCCTTGAAAAAATATTTTTATTCTAAATACTGTGATATCTGTTTTATTTTTTATCTGTTCCTGTCTTATTTCTCTCTTGTTCTTTATAATCTTGTATATTATGAAGCTGAAGACATATTTCATTCAGATGTGAATTATCATACTACCCTTCAAACACAAGTTCCACTTTAATCATGGTAAGAACAACAGCAACAACAACTCCAACATGACTATGTGATAGGTAGGAAGGGGAGATGACAAACCAGTATTATCTAATTATAATCAGTTCCCCATTTTCACAGGTTTGATTTTAGTAAATTTGGCTATTTATGGATTGTTTGGTGTCACCTCTACTGCTAAGGACTGCAAGGACTTGTGAACCTGAGGGAGACTATGAACATGCAATGAGGCTTGTAAATCTTAAAATTACTAAATACTAGCATATTTCTAGTGGCGTAGGCTGGATAGCAGCCAGCTGCAACAAATCACTAGTGGCTGTGGCGCAAGCTGGATAGCAGCCAGCTGCAAAAAATCACTCTGACCAAGAGGTCATGAGTTCGAGGCCAGCCTGTGCCTGCGTCTTGTCTCTGTCTCTGTTCTATGTTATGGCATTGAATGTTTGCCTTTATGTGTGCAATGTGATCCACCCTGAGTCCCCTTCGGGGTGAGAAGGGCAGAATATAAATGCTGTAAATAAATAAATAAATTCTCTGGTGTTGCCCGGGTATGCATTTCTTTTTGGCTCTTTCTTTCCTTTCTCTCTTTCCATCCTACACCTTTTCCCTCTTTCTTTCCTCCTTCCCTCTCTCCCTCTGTTGCTCTCCCTCATACACCTTCCCACCTCTACTTTCTTTCTTTCCTTTCCTCCCTTCCTTTCTTCCTTCTTCCTTTTCCTTCTGTTCATTTCTTCCCTCCCTTCCTCTGTCCCTTCTTTCTTTCCTTCCTTTCTCTTCCATTCTCTTCCATTCTCTCTTTCTTTCCCTCCCTCCCCCTCCTTTTTCTTTCATCCCAGCATTTCCCCCTTCTTCTCTTCTCTTTTTTCTTTCTTCTCCTCCCCATATACCTTTTCCTTTTCTATTCCTTCCTTTCCTCCTCTTTCTTTCTTCCCCTCATCCCTCCCTTGTTTCTTTCTTTCCTTCCTTACCCTCATACACATGTCACCTAGCAGCAGCCAATTTGCTTCACTCCATGTATTTACCAGTCACACAACAGTGGGCCACTTCACCAAGCACCAGCCAATCCACTTTATTCCTTTTCTTTCCCTCAGATCTGGGCCTAAAAATGGTGGGGATGTTTTCAAGTTCAAAACTCTCAATTCTTTTGACTTGGATAATGAAGAATATGTGTGCCAAGTTTGGTCCAGATCCATCAAAACATGTAGGAATCTTTATAGTACACACCAACCAACCAACCAACATATTTACTTTGGAGAGCCCAATCACCTCAGAACCTGTTTCCTCTCTTCTCCTGGAATGAAACAGTAGGGCCTGCAAAATACAAGAATATATCCTCTAAGCCAGCAGTTCTCAAACTGTTCTCCATCGGGCCCCATGGGCTCACCTGCTCCCCCCTGCCTAGGAAGTACATGGCCTGTAGAGCTCTACCACCACCACCACCAGTGTGACCAAAGAGGCCTCCTCGGTGCCTCCAGCACAGCCTAGGAATTTGCCTGGTTCACTTTCCATCAAAGTCCCCTGAGGCTTCCAGGACGGAAAGATGAACCTCCAGGAGAAATCCATGTTGTGAAGGAAAGAAACAGAGGGAAGGGGGAAGGGGGAGGAGGAGGGTGAAAAGGAAGGAAAAGAATAGCCGTGGTGCATTTCTCAGCTGCAGGTTGAAGGGGAATGATGTGAGAAGGGAGGAAAAGAGCTGAGGATTTGACTGGATGACCGCTGGGTTTCTCCTACAATTATTGTTATTATTATTATTATTATTTTATTATGACACAGCAAACAAGATAGATATGCTGGATTTCGTATCACAAAATCACAAGTCGAACACTTCCCAAGTGTCTAGGACTATGTGATGTATTTTTGGATGATGCGTGCAGATCCCAGTAGGGTGGCCTTTTGCAGTTGGCAGATGGTGATTTTGTCAATGTCTATTGTTTCCAAACGCCGGCTGAGATCTTTTGGCACGGCACCCAGTGTGCCCATCACCACCGGGACCACCTGCACTGGTTTCTGCCAGAGTCTTTGAAGTTCAATCTTGAGGTCCTGATAGCGGCTGAGTTTTTCCTGTTGTTTTTCGTCAATGCGACTGTCACCTGGGATGTTGACATCAATGATCCAAACCTTTTTCCTTTCCACAACTGTGATGTCTGGTGTGTTGTGTTCCAGAACTTTGTCAGTCTGGATTTGGAAGTCCCACAGTATCTTTGCGTGCTCATTCTCCAAAACTTTTACAGGTTTGTGATCCCACCAGTTCTTTACTGCAGGGAGGTGGTACTTGAGGCATAAGTTCCAATGAATCATTTGGGCCACATAGTTGTGCCTCTGTTTGTAGTCTGTCTGTGCAATTTTCTTACAGCAGGTGAGGATATAATCAATGGTTTTGTCGGTTTCCTTGCACAGTTTGCATTTTGGGTCATCAGCTGATTTTTCAATCTTGGCCTTAATTGCATTTGTTCTGATGGCTTGCTCCTGGGCTGCAAGGATCAGGCCTTCTGTCTCCTTCTTCAGGGTCCCATTTGTGAGCCATAGCCAGGTCTTCTCCTTATCAGCTTTTCCTTCAATTTTGTCAAGGAACTTTCCATTATTATTATTATTATTATTATTATTATTATTATTATTATTATTATTATTATCTTCACTCTCACATGTTGTATCAAAGTTATAGCATCATTACAAAAAAAGGAAAGACAGGCTCTTGATATGCTCTTAATATTCATATCCAGGGTTTGTTTGGTTTTTTTTTTGAAGGGGAAGAGAGAGATAATGTGATTTCAATGAAAGGCAACCAAGATCATGACTGAACTCATGTAAAAGTTCTGAGATTCCTCCAGAGGTTTCTAAAAGCAACATCAGTATAACTGAACTTCAGATGGAACTGAAGCAAATTCATCTTAACATTCCTACTTATTTTGCATAAATATACCAAATTTATTTTACATTTTTACAGGTTAGATTCATCAGACATTTGCAAATAAGATCTATGCTCTATTTCATTATAAGAATGCACACAGTCATACACCCCTTCTTTCAAAATTGAGATTTGATCAACTACCAGATTCTAGCAATGGAATGAATGAAATTTCAGAAGGGATGTGCATCACCTACTGAAAAGAACCACCTGTTATCTCTCCATCCAAGGTAAAGAGAGAAGTAACTGAAAAGAAAACCTGTTTTAGCTAGACTGTTCTTCTAAGGAGATAGTAAAGGTAAAAGTTTCCCCTGACGTTAAGTCCAGTCATGTCTGACTCATCTCCATTTCTAAGCTGAAGAGCCGGCATTGTCCGTAGACACTGCCAAGGTCATGTGGCCGGCATGACTGCATGGAGTGCCGTTACCTTCCCGCCGGAGCAGTACCTATTGATCTACTCACATTGGCATGTTTTCGAACTGCTAGGTTGGCAGGAGCTGGAGCTAACAGCAGGTGCATACTCCGCTCCCGGCATTTGAACCTGGGACCTTTCGGTCTGCAAGTTCAGCATCTCAGTGCTTTAACACACTTTGCCACCGGGGCTCTCTTGGGAGATAGGGCCATATAAGACCCAATCATGTTGGATGGAACATCAAATTGAGTACAACTGCGCTATAGTCTTTTCTGTTTTCATTTTACATGTTGCATCCACTATATGTTCGTGAATATTGTACAAGTACTTTTGAGGGCTGCAATGCAACAGGGAGAGGCAGAGAAAAGAAATAGGACAATAAATCACAGACACTAAATAAATAAATAAAAATAAGAACATATTCATCACACTAGCTTGCCTCTGCATCATTTCATTGGCAGCTTCTTCCATAGGGTGGCAATACTAAAATTATTTAGTGTTTTACTTATAAGTCATGGTAGTACTTGAATCAGAGACCACCAATGTTGGCTATATATCACAAAAAGAACTAGCAAAACTTCAAAATATTCTTTGCTTAAGAAAACCCTATGAAATTCACGAGGTCATCATAATTCAACAGGTTTGAAAGCATATACATAATATCAGGGGAAACAGGTCAAAGGCAAAACAGCAAATGTTTCTTGAATGTGAAAACAGCACATGGTACCTATGGCAGAAAATTTCACAGGCACTCCTAGCATCTAGAGTCCCCAAGTCCAAATGATCCCAGACTACTCGCAGACCTAGAAATAAGACTCTGATGATGTTACAAGGGTAATGTTTGAAGGAACAAAGGCTTATCATGCTTAATTTCAATAAGCATGACACATCAAGCATTAGCAGTTCACCATTCAAATAAAAATACCATGGGCTAACAAATGACGAACAAATTAATGGGGTAAAATGAAAGGTTCTGGATGGAGAAAGAGAACAAAAGAGACAGAGTGACAGCGAAAGATTCAGAGCTTTAAATAACAGCTTATGGTTGATACTGGAAATTGGGTATTTTTCAGCAAAGAAAAAGAAGTTACGGAAAACAGCAAAAAGTTGTTGAATCATGGTGCACGTCTACACTGACCACTTAATGTTGATTGAAAACAGCTTGAAAATGCAGTATATAAATGATGCATGGTATGAACACACACAGCAACACAAATTAGAAGCCTTAAACTGGGATAAGTTTAAGGGATATTTTGCTTATCGTTTAAACTGGGATAAGCAAAATAGGTCCCATAATATGCAGCAGTGCACTTAGGTGTAAACCACATCACATGGCCAAACTGATTAATGGCTAGGCATTTTGGCCATCTGCACATGTTCATTGCAGTAGGAGAAGTTGACAAAAAAGCCCCAATCAGACCAAGGATCTTCAAATGGATTTAGAGCCAATATCTTCACTGTGCCTACAAGCACCACTCTGCCTGAATCCAGTTCCAGGGCTTTACGTATAATCAGCACCATGCTTGATTTGCTCCCCCCTCTGCTACTTTTGTCCTACATTACTTAGTCAGTGTAGATATGTCCTTAGGAATGTGAGACAGCATAGTGTAGTGGTTTGAAAGTGACATTTTCCCCATCACATGGGGAAAACGTTGCCTCCCCGGTGAGGTCCTGTTCTGGCTTCATTGTAGCCTGTACAACACAGGAAGCCTCCCATGTTGGGGAGAAGGTGTCTGGTGATGCTTTCACCCTGGTTGGGGGTGGAGCCTCCTCTGGACCTCACACAATGTTGTGTGATGTTCGGTGTGGGGCTTTGTCCTCTAGACAGGGTAAAAATTTCCTAGAAAGCTGAATTCGCCCCAACTGATGAGATTGTATGACTCAAATTTTCCCCTTAGCCTACTGAGTTGTCTTGGGCAAGTCACACTCTCGTAGCCTCAGAGGAAGGCAAATCTTTAAACAAATCTTGCCAAGAAAACACCATGATAGAGTCACCTTAAGGTTGCCATAGGTCAGAAATTACTTGCAAGGACACAGCAACCAAGATTAAATGAACAAAAAACAAGAAGTACAAGCTAATAATAATAATAATAATAATAATAATAATAAGAAGAAGAAGAAGAAGAAGAAGAAGGTTTGGATCATTGATGTTGCCATCCTAGGTGACAGTCGCATTGACGAAAAACAACAGGAAAAACTCTGCCGCTATCAGGACCTCAAGATTGAACTTCAAAGACTATGGCAGAAACCAGTGCAGGTGGTCCCGGTGGTGATCATGCCAAAAGATCTCATCCAGCATTTGGAAACAATAGACATTGACAAAGTCACGATCTGCCAACTGCAAAAGGCCACCCTACTGGGATCTGCACGCATCATCCGAAAATACATCACACAGTCCTAGACACTTGGGAAGTGTTCGACTTGTGATTTTGTGATACGAAATCCAGCATATCTATCTTGTTTGCTGTGTCATAATAAAATAATAATAATATAACTTTATTTTTATACCTTGCCTCCATCTCCCCAAGGGGACTCGGGGCAGCTTACATGAGGCCAAAGCCCAAGCAAATACAATAACAAAACATAAAACACATCAAATAACAGAACCACATGCAAATATAAAAATTAAACATCAACACAGAAGTATCAAATGGCAAATATTAGTAAAACATGATTTAAAACACAAAAATAGAATTGTAAAAATGAACTGGGCAAAAGTGCACTAAGTGAGTTTTGTAAACATGAGGTAGTTGATAAAGTGCTACAAAATCGTGAGAGAGCACCTTGGAGTGGGGTGGACCCTGTGGCTATATCAAAATTACCAAAGCAAAAAGTGGTCACAGAGACAAAGTTTATCATGAAGATGGGGCAGTCTTTATCCAAAGGCCTGTGTGAAGAGCCAAGTTTTCAGGCTCTTCCTAAATGCTACCATTTAGCTTGCCTAATTTTCCTACACTTTAAGTCAACTAAATATCTCAAACACTGATGGAATGGGAAATGGAGAATATTTTAAGTTTTGCTGGCAGAAAATTGTGAGGTAGAAGGATGGTTTCGGTCCAGTTTACCTGTCCGAATGCATCTCCCTTTATGAGCCAGCTAGAATATTAAGATCTGATGGGGAGGTCCTGCTCTCAGTCCTGCCACCTTTGTAGGTACAATTGGTGGGAACGATTCAAGACTTGGTTATTCAAGAAGGCATTCGGCAAATTCCTGAAATATGGAAAGACATCTGTGAATGTTGTAAGGCCTAAATGTTTTATGTTGTGTTTGTGATTGTTATCACAATTTTATTGTTTTAATGGTTTTTAATTATTTTTATATGTTGTTTAATTGGTGTGTAATGTTATATGTAAAGCATTGAATTTTGCCATAGATTGTGCTATGAACCACTTTGAGTCCCCCCAGGAGTGAGAAAGGCGGTATATATGTGCAATAAATAAATAAATAAATAAAGGACAGAGAAATTTCAACCCATACCTATACATTTTTCTGAGACAGAAGAGAACCTAAGGAAGATTGAGACTTTCAAACTGAAAGGCAAGGTTCCAAAAGGCAAAGTTACCTGTCCACCCAGCAGGGTCAAAAGCAGAAATGTGCTTTTAGCAGGGAGGTTATAAAGGTGCCTTTAAGAGGAGGAAGCTCCTTGGCATAGAAGATGGAACAATATCACCTCCTCCCCCCAGTGGCCTGAGTCAAGCACAACCTCCAATAATGCCAGAAATAAGATGGGGAAAATTGCTTTTATCTCTTCTGTGTTGTCTGTCCTTGTTAATTATATAATCAGCATTGAATGTTTGCCGTATATGTGTTCTGTAAGGCTGCTCTGAGTCCTCTTTGGGGTGAGAAGGACGGGGTATAAATAAATAAAAGGTAGTCCTAGAATAATCTGGAAAGGTATGGAAACTTTACATTTTTTAAAAAAATGTATTAATTCTTGCTGCAGACTGAACCCAAGCGCAGAGGTACACAACCAACATATAGCATAAATGTGCCTTTTCTTTTGTAATATCATGTGGCTCCTCTTTGTAATATCTTCTACAACCCTAAGGCAGTTTCTGAGAGTGATACTCAGTGGAATTTCAAAAGAAAGCCTCTGTGTGTGAGAAAGGACTTTGCTTTTAGTATTCTCTTGATATGTAATTCTCCCTAGAATTTTTCCCAATGTTTAAACAGTATTTTCAAAAGATGTTTACAATGCACTGGGAACTGATTTTTCATGGTCTTGTTGCAATTGAACACAGATGATACCAAATGTGATGCGTGTTCTTGATGCAGCTCTTAGTTCCTTCAGGACATCTGGCCCACACAGTGGAGGAAGGGGGAATATTAATGAGATGATTCTGCTTGACTCATCCATCTCTCCAGCATTAGGTGCCTTCATAAAGAATTATGAGACTTCCTGCTCTTTAGAATGTAGTTATAAGAGGTCATGTGGAAACATTATGGAATGATGACGCTATGCTGCCTCTGGATTGTATCCACAGAGGCTCAATTACTTGGCTTTTGAATTAAGTTCAGAACTGGGGTAAGGATAGTATTCTCCACTATTACTCAGAATAGCCAAGTGTCTTTGAGAGCCAGAGTACTCCATGTGACCCAGGCCACACTGTCCTCCAGTAAGCAGCATTTTATTAATGTATGTATTTATTTATTGACTGAATATATGCCCCCACTTTTCCTAAAATGGGATTTAAGGAAGCTTGCAATATTTTTTTTAAATGTTATCTTAAAATACTAGTTCTGTTCAACATCTTTATTAATGACTTAGATGAAGGGTTAGAAGGCATGATCATCAAGTTTGCAGATGACACCAAATTGGAAGGAATAGTTAATTCTCCAGAAGACAAGAGCAGAATTCAAAATGATCTTAACAAATTAGAGAAATGGGCCAAAATGAAACAAAATGAAGTTCAGCTAGGACAAATGCAAGATACTTTACTTAGGCAGACAAAATAAAATGCAAAGATACAGAATGGGGGACGCCTGGCTCGACAGCAGTATGTGTGAAAAGGATTTTGGAGTCCTTGTGGACAACAAGTTAAACATGAGCCAACATGAGCGGTGGCTAAAAAAACCAATGGGATTTTGGCCTGCATAAATATGAGTATAGTATCTAGATCCAGGGAAGTCATGCTACTCCTTTATTCTGCCTTGGTCAGGCCACACCTGAAATACTGTGTCCAATTCTGGGCACCGCAATTGAAAGGAGATGTTGACAAGCTGGAATGTGTCCAGAGGAGGGCAACTAAAATGATCAAAGGTCTGGAGAACAAGCCCTACGAGGAGCAGCTGAAAGAGCCGGGCATGTTTAGCCTGCAGAAGAGAAGGCTAAGAGGAGACATGATAGCCATGAATAATTATGTGAGGGGAAATCATAGGGAGCTGCCCTGGAGACTAGGATACGGAACAATGGCTTCAAACTACAGGAAAGGAGATTCCACCTGAAAATTAGGAAGAACCTTCTAACTGTGAGAGCTGTTCAGCAGTGGAACTCTCTGCCCTGGAATGTGGTGGCGGCACCTTTTTGGAGGCTTTTAAGCAGAGGCTGGATGGCCTTCTGTCAGGGGTGCTTTGAATGAGATTTCCTATGTTTTGGCAGGGGGTTGGACTGGAGGGCCCATGAGGTCTCTTCCAACTTTAGGATTCTATGATTCTATGTAGTTTGCAAAAGTTAAAAAATGAAACATCATTATTATATTTAAAAACATAATTTAAAAATAAAAAGGTAAAGGTTTCCCCTGACGTTAAGTTCAGTCATGTCTGACTCTGGGGGTTGGTGCTCATCTCCATTTCTAAGCCGAAGAGCCGGCGTTGTCCATAGACACCCCCAAGGTCATGTGGCCGGCATGACTGCATGGAGCGCCGTTAGGGTTTAAAAATACCAAACACTTAAACATATAAAACACTTAATTCCAAGAAAAAAGTTAAAAATGCAACACCCCTCCTCCTTCTTGGTCTCTCTCACACATAAAGAGGCTTCATACTTAAAATTCAAAGTCCTTATTCAACCCATAAAATTCTTTAAAAGGGTGGGGAGATAAGAGTGTAATTGTTTGTTTTATTTGGCAGGGGTAGGGGAAAGTTGGGGAGATATTGTGGGATTCTTTTATTTAATCATTTTGTTTTCATTTTTAGTGTCTGTGTTTTTATTTTTTTATTTGCAGATTGTTATATTTAAGTTACATTTTTGAAAATTTCATAAAAGGAAGGTAGTTCCATCCAGCACAAGCTGAATCTCTATTCTCTGGTCTGCCCTCCGATTGACCAGGAGCAACTCTACCTGAATCTGGTCAAGAGCTGTATCTCAACTTCACTACATATTATTCTGCTTCTGCTTGATTCCCTTATTGCCACAAACAGAATTGGGTTTTTTTTGTTTTTGTTTTTTTTTTGTTGTTGTTTTTTTTTTGCTTAGCAGGATCTGGGGAGATCTCTGGTCATCTTTGTCACCCATCATCCAATAAAAAAAGAAAAAGAAATCTGCTCTTCATGAAAGAAGTCAGGATGACAGCAATTGCTATTCTTGGGGCAAGCATTTCAACACAGAAAGGAAAAAGAACAACAACTACAAATCTATTTTTCTGGAACCCCAACATTTTGTTAAATTGAGAAGATTATGTTAATTCATTTATAAACTGAATCATGTCAACCAACAGATTTCTTTCAGTTCAATGGTTTGTGATGGTGCCACTGTCGAGTATTCATTCCACTAAAAAAGTGGAATTGTTTCTGCATTCATGCAAATGTTACTTTATGTATTTGTTTTAGCTCATACCCTCTCTTTCTTGTGAGCTCCTTTAAAAACAAACAGCAAATCTTCTCAAAATATGTTTTAATTTCCCTTGAAATTCCAAGAGATTTTTTTTCCCAGCAGAAGATCTTCAACTTCATCTCCAGTTTTGCTTTAGGCAAAATTTGATAAAAACTTACAGAAGTGCAAATCACTTCTGGGGAATGCTGGTGATCTTGAAATGCTTTGGGCTTCTCCCTGTTTTGGAGTCTCACAGTATGTTGAAGCAAAGCAAAACAGATCCCGTAAACTGCCAGGATAAGGTTGCCAATTATTCATAATTGATACAGACTATTCATATTCCAGGAGCTTTGTTCAGAAGCAAAAAAGTCATAGCAGAGTTTGCCCATGGATTTTATGAGGATTGGAATGCTCATGCAAATGGGGTTGGCTCAAGATATTTCATAGATGATTCAGAACAAGGCTGTTATGTGGCAACAGGAGCAAGAGAATATTAAACATTTTACAGGTGCAGGGCATCTAAACCTTAGGAAGACGGTGAGAGTTAAAGCTCTTCTCACTATGGCCAATTTGGACTCAGGTAATTGCTACTTATGGCTCAAGTATTTTTTAAAGTAAAACTCCACCTGTACAGTCATGCAAGGGCTGGGCTGTGGCGCAGCTGGGTAGTAGCCAGCTGCAATACATCACTACTAACGTGAGGTCATGAGTTCGAAACCAGCCCATGTTGGAGTGAGCACCCAACCATAAAAAAAGTCCAACTCATTGTTGACCTAAGCAACCCGAAAGATAGTTGAATCTATCAAATAGGAAAATTTAGGTACCGCTTATGTGGGGAGGCTAATTTAACTGATTTACAACACCATAAAAATTGTCCAGCAGTATGCAGAAAGGAATGAGGAAGCAATCCATCAAAGGACTCGGTGTCACAGTGGATGATGAAGCAGCAGGTCCCCCTGTGGCTAGAATCGAGCATACCCTCAAGAAGCCTGGAAGCTGTAGAAAGTTAAATAGCCTCTGTGTCTTCATCTCTCTGTGTCTGTATGTCTAATGGCATTGAATGTTTGCCATGTATGCATACATTGTGATCCGCCCTGAGTCCCCTTCAGGGTGAGAAGGGCGGAATATAAATACTGTAAATAAATAAATAAATAAAATCTGGGAGAACAATAGTATGGCAAAGTTCTCCTAGTGCCTCCCTGGAAAATAATTGGCTACGTAGGTCATTTCAGCTAGGGATTTCCAGTTGCTGATGTCTGGGACTTCAACTCCCAGAATCCCCAGTCACTTTGGGCAACAATCAGGAATTCTGGGATGTGAAGTTCAATATATCACTTACCTAGAGGAAAGCTTTTTGAAAGAAGTGCTAAATACTTCATTTTTGTAACATCCACAAAAATATTTACATTGATGTAACCCATGTTTTCACAAGCAAAGGTCACCAAAAAGATTCTTGCCAGTTTCTGCAATGTCTGATTTAGTCTCCAGTTTTGTAATATTGCTTGCAAGTCACTGTGCAAGTAAAAATAGTTGTGGTGCATACAACAATAAGGAGTTTTGATGACTATTAAACATGATTAGCTAAAGCAGACCTGCATAACCAGGAACCGCCAGGTGTTTGGGGACTGAGTCCACTTGGGGAGATAGGGTGAAATACAAATAAAGTTATTATTATTATTATTATTATTATTATTATTATTATTATTATTATTATTATTATTATTATTACTTCAGTTCCCAGAAATCCTGACTATTGGAAAAGGTGATTAGGGCTTCTGGGGGCTGTAGGTCCAAACACCTGGAGGGCCTCAGACCTGAATGAAAGATACAAACTTTCTCCATATTAGTTACTGGGGAGCACTCTATGGATTTAGATGTTGTTCTGTAATACTGTTACACATGGCATTTTTTTTTTATCACAAATGCAGTGGCATTTAGTGGCTTCCCTATTCATGGGATATTTAATAGCTTCCAAATTTTACTCCAACTCATTAAGGAGCTCTCTGGGGTGCTGAATCCAGCTATTTCTATAGCAGCAACACATCAAAACTAACCAAATCTTCAATTCACTGATCTGTTGACAACTTCTGTTGCCCAAATGCCTCTGCAAGAAACCCAGAGTGGCAAAAGATAACTTTTGGTCACACAAAATGTGATCTATTCGTTCAGTGTCTCAGAAAAGCCAAAAAAATATCCTTACCAGTCCCTAAATGTTTCTACCCCACATGAAAAGAAATTGGAAATACAACAAAAACATAATGCACAGTAGACTCACCCCTAAATTAAAAGCTTTCATTGTAAAAGGAAGGGCCCAGATTAAGTGAGTTGTTTAAACGGTGGCAAACCAGTAACAGTGAAAGCACTGACAGATGAATGATTCTTTTGTAGTTTGTGTTGAGCGTTCCACTCATTAACAAAATTACAGACAGCACTGTTTCATCCTCTTTTTCTCCATGTTCTCTTTGCAACAAACAGTGGACCTGCCTGATGAGAGGAGGTGTGAACATTCCTTGATTTTCAATAGCACCCAGCAGTGCTGACATATAATCATCTTCCACATGATGAATATAAAACACTTTGGGAAAATGTGTTATTATTATTCCAAATGACGTTGTGCTCAAATTAATTTTTCTGCATGACTTGAAAGATGTAAGGAGCTCTGAAATTGCTAATTGTAACCATTCTTGCTCATGAGATAAGATAAGATTTGGAATACAAGTGCACCCTGCTGAAAGATTTGTCATTTGAAACTTTGCCGAGGGGGCTGCATGATTAGAAGCGCTAGTCTATAGGCCACTAAACCACTAGATTAGGATGCCTATGATCTCCTTAATTAAAGACTTATGTTACCACTGGGGGGACATAATGGGCTTCATAGTAATTCATATGTTAAAGATGTAAAGGAGAATACATTGCAGCAATCAGAAGGCAGCTGCAGGTTATTCTTTGCTAAGCTTCATGCTTTTTCCTGTCCTCTCTGCTCCAATGAAATCTACACATCGCACAAGTTTATTTATGGAGGCAACAAATGCCACATGTTCTGCAGATCAGAGTTCATAGCTCAAACTGAATGTGCTATTCTGTTTAAAGGGCAAAGGACAAAACCAGGCTCCAAAGAGTCATGACTGGCCTTACCCCCTCGATGGATTGTCACCTTGATGTGGTGAGGGGGCTTGCGTGTTCCAGTGAACCTGCGGTCACAACCACGGGAGTCTCACACTCCCAGGAGTGGCCACAGGGGAGGATCTAGACCAAGAACAATCCTGTGATGTCTCATGGGCCTTGTAGTCCCGCTCCTAGTACTATTGTGGCAGATGAGGAGGAAAACATGGGATTTTCACCGGTTCAGCCAGAATCGGAGCCCCTGCACCTGCAGGATGTTTGCCCTCAAGAAGTCAGCCAAACAAGCCTTGGGCAGAATTCTCCCCCGTTTTCTCGCAGGGACAATTATAATAGAGATAGAGGAACTAGGGAGGCGAATCGCCGGAGCGCCAGAATCGCAGCCAAACAATTAGCTGATTAGGTCTGCTTCCCTTGGGAAATTCTAAGGAGTCATGCATCTGGACACAGTTTGGGTTTCTCTTCTAGTTCTCCAGGGAAAGTGTTCCTTGGCGGGAAAACAAGATCCTATATAGGTGTTTTGCCGCAAGGGGAACCTTGCAGAGTCAACTCGTCAGCTCGAGGAGTGAGATCGTGTGTGGACTACGCAACTCCAGTTCCTTGTTTCCAGGACCAAGTTCCAAGCCTGCCTTGTTCCCCGGACCTCGCCACGGACCTTGTTCTTGCTTCTTGTTGCCTCGTATCAAGTCTTGTTTGCCAAGTATCTAGTTTGTTTTCCAGCCTTGTTGTCAAGCTCCAACGGACTAAAAGACCTTGTCATTTCCCCACACTTTGCTTGGAAAAGTGTGTGTTTCAGTTATTGGATTATAACTTTGGACCTTAATATCACATATTGGACATTATTTTCCTGGACTATATTTGACCTTTCCTGAAAGGTCTATTTCGGAAATTTATTCTTCACTTGTTTTTATTGACTTTATATATTCCTTTAATAAAGATATTAGATAGAATCTGGCCTCTGCGCATGGTTATTGGTGCTCCGTAGCCTGGGTCCTGACAAATCCAAAGATCCAAAGACCTCAACAGCAGAGCAGGCGGAGGATAACATGGTACATGTTACAACGGCTGCGAAGGCGGAAGAAGGCTGCAACAGACTGAGAAGCCACTCTCGTTGTGTTAATCACACCACTGCTGGGACCTCAATCTGTGAAGACTGTGTGTTGACCGGCTGTGCACCAACCTCCACACATTAAAAAAAATCACGTACAGGCGTCTTCCAAGAAATGGAGGACCATCATCCTCGAACTACGAGGGATCGCCTAAGTAAGTAAGACTGGCCTTACTACTATGAGCAGGATAGAGGAGAGGATTGAGTATTCCATGATAGATGTCAACCTCCCCCTCCCATCTCCCAAAAGAGATCAATAAACATGGATAGCTCTTTTGAAAGTTGGACTAAAACTTCCGTTGACCCAGAAGCCACCAAGCACCACCACAACATGGTGATGTGGTATCATTCCAGCTTGGTGACCAAAATGTCCTTGGCCAACCTGCTAGTTTTTATGTCAACTCAAATGAATTCAGAATCATCATGCTGCTAGACAGTCATAGAAGCATTTGTCGAAGACCCCTATTTCATAAAAACAAAAAAAGGTTTCTTGAATGTCAGGAAAATCCTAAAAGTGTAACGTGGAAAACAAGGAAACTCCCAGAACAGTGAGAGTCTTTACACTTTGGGACTTATTCTGTGTGGAAAATGTACATAGTTTGGTTTTTTTCTCATATTATCATTTTATGCCCACCATGGCTGGTGATAGCCCTCTGGCCTTTTGAGCACATTATTCCCTGAAAGAAAGCATGCGTGAAAGATACTTTAGAGATATACATTTTAAAGATATACACTTTAGAGATACATACATTCTCATGGTTGTCAAGCACACTATTATTGTTTTATGCAATGCATTACACATTTGTATAGATGGCAAATTAAACCTGATTCCATGTTTGGAGTCAAATGCAAAATGGAGAAAACTATACCAAAGTGACTTTGTGTCATATAATAGTGATATTTGATTTTCTTTTCTTTTTAGAATCATTTCCAGGGGAAAAGGGGAGCAATATCCTTCTTCCCTCTTATCATTCTACTTTGGTGAGGGGTGAAGAGTCTAAGGTTTTCCTAATTATGTTGAAGTCCACCTTCCAAATCCCCAACCACTGGTTAGAGCTTGGTGGCAGCTATAGTCCTAGAGCACTGTAGAAAGTCTATCTCAATGTAAGTTTTTTTCATCCCACATTAATTATGCTTGTATGTGTCAATGACTTCATCATACAATGCTGATATTCACTCTCTGGTTCCACCACCAAATTTGCTCTGAGCCATGTCACCATGTTTCAGGCACACATGAGAATTGGTCATCTCCAGGGTTTGCAACTTTATCCCAATCCATATTTGCATATCTTTATCCACAGGTATTTTATATCCCATTGCTTTTCTCCACACAGATATTTAAAGAGAGGGAAACTAGCTCCATTGGATAATGGTCTTTTTCCCACCCTGGCCATTTTACTCAAAGACTACTAAGTTTTCTGTTCCCTTCAGATGATTACTGATAACTTATTCATATTCATGATAGGTAGGTTACAGTATATGTAAGGATTGTAAAAATTCTCCTGATATAAATTACCAGGCAGCAGCTTCTCTTAACAATGGAGGTCTGTTCTCCCTGTTAAACAGGATGTAGAGAGCTGATGTTTCCAGCCTCTGCCTATCTCCACTACAGATTCCTTGTAGGAGAGAGTGGAAACATCAATACTTGAAAGTAGCTTTCAAGGTTTAGGCCTGGATTGAATACATCCCCAAGAGATAATACTTGTGTAAATCCCATTGTCTGCTAGTTGGCACTAGCAAATGGATTTATGTCATTGTATACACAAATAGGAAGGTTACGCTGTTAAAGAAGTGGCTGTTTGATGGGGAAAATCATCTTACGGAATAGTTGTCTAGGAGGAAATGGGTGTGGCATGACAAACAAGGGGGAAAAAGCTTAATGTACGCCTGTGGAGTACTAGGAAAGCCATTTGGCCTTATATTATACCTAGGAGGTCAAATCTTGTTTGCAAGTTAGTAAAATCACATTATAGCTGTCAAGCTTAACGGTATCAATTGGAAATAAATTGAAACAAATTGGTCAATTTCAATTCATAGATTCACTTCAGGTATACATATGGCTCTACAAATGCCTGATTTTAAATGTATGATCCTTCTGAAGTTTTCAGTATTCAGCACATTTGCTCTCAGAAAATAACCACGTGAGTCTTTGATCCTCAAGCTTGCTTTTGTTATGTTCCAGGGGTTAACTTATCAACAATATACAGCACTTCAGAATGGATAGTTGATTAGCGAATGGATAGTGAAGTGAATGCATAATGATCTTGCAGACTCTGAAGCACTACTTTATGGAATAACAAATAACAATAACCAGATACCAAGTTACCCAACTAGATCTCTTAATCCTATTTTCATGGCATTCTGTCTTTTCTCACCTATGTTCAAATGCTGTGCAAAATCTAAATAAAATACAGAAAAGCAGAAAAAGGCAGATATGATTTTATGCTGATTTTAAAAATAAATATATTCATCAGTGCGCTAGTAGACACTTACTCTGATATTTACATATATTTTCAAATGGGTGCATGTTGTTGAATGCTCTTTCTTCTTCAAGAAGACTATCTTACACTGAAAAGAAAAACAAACAACACAATGAAGAATATAGAAATATAGGAATAGCCATTCTGGATCAGATTTGAAGGTTTCTAGTTCAAAGTTCTGGTCCCAAAATGGCCAAAATGGTGCTTATGACCAAACACATACAAACAGAAGCTTTTTTAATTTCTCCAAACAATCCATTGGATCAGAGCTTGGAAATGCTACTTTTTAGAATGGCTATAGGAAATTGTGTTCCAAAAACAATAAAGGTAAAGGTAAAGGTTTCCCCTGATGTTAAGTCCTCGGCTGTGGAACTCCCTCCCCAGCGATATCCGGCAAACCCCATCCCTCCTGGGATTTAGAAGAAAACTAAAAACTTGGCTTTGCGCCCAGGCATTCAGCGAATAAGCTCATTGGCTGATGTAATCGGGTTGCAAATCTGTAATTGTAGCAGTATTGAATGACTGAGGATGGTGCAATATCGCTGCCTTGCAGCGTTTTAATTTTTGTATACTTTTTATCATGTTTTAACTGTTTTGTTTTATAGTATATTTGTTGCTGGCCCTCGTAGCAGAATGTAAGTCGCTCTGAGTCCCCTCGGGGAGAAGGGCGGAGTATAAATGCATGTAATAAATAAGTAAATAAATAAGTCCAGTTGTGACCGACTCTGAGGGTTGGTGCTCATCTCCATTTCTAAGCCGAAGAGCTGGAGTTGTCCATAGACATCTCCAAGTCATGTGGCCAGCATGACTCCATGGAGTGCCGTTACCTTCCTGCCGGAGCAGTATCTCTTGATCTACTCACATTTGCATGTTTTTCGAACTGCTAGGTTGGCAGGAGCTGGAGCTAACAGCGGGCGCTCATTCCACTCCTGGGATTTGAAACTGCGACCTTTTGGACCACAAGTTCAGCAGCTCAGCGCTTTAATGCACTGTGCCACCAGGGGCAATAATGCTCCCAAAATACTAGCTAGGTGAAGTGAAGTCACTGGATCAGAACTTCCAAAATTATTAATACCAAACTGTCTTAATTTGAGAGATAAATTACACACTGCCAGCATTACTTTTTCAAATAAAACTCTCCATTAGCTGCCTTAATCAGTTGGCCCAAATCCAAGGAACATGAAGTGGATTTTGTTGATTTGTTGGATGATTACAGGAGTCTATCTAAGGGAACATTTTCTCTTTTAATTTTTCTGCATATATGTTTGTATTTAGAGAGTATGTTGCCTATGAGACAACAAAACTGAAGAGGTGACGTTCATTTGACGCCACTGAGCTTATATAGAACACGTCTACTTTGTTCTCTGCTGCATCACCCCTCTTTGAAACAGCAAATTCAAACACACATTTAAGAATACTTGGAAATCAGAGAAGGGGTGGCAGAGTTCATTGTGCTTACGCATTTTATTTGCCTCATTTCCATTTTTCTATTTTCCTCTCTTCAACCTGTTCTCCACACTTTGTTCAAAAACTTGTCCAATTCTCTCCTGAATGCATTGATGCTCTCTGACTCAACACAACAGCCCTGACTGGTAAATTATTCCCAAGTAATTTGTTTCTTCTTGCATAAAATAAATGGCATTCACAATTTTCTCAAGTACCACTTTATCCAAGTATAAATGTAGGAAATGCAAGAGTGAAGGAGGACTAGGGTGGGGAAAAATTGGGAAAATTTTTCCTATGAACCTATAAAAAAAGTTCCTGTATTGCAGATAGAGTCATCTCAAGACATTTTGCTGCCCGAGGCAGAACAGCAAATGACTCTCACTCCAATTCGAAGTCAAGGTACATATTTCTCAAAGGCATTATATGTGCCCATGTTTCCACATCACAAGGGGATGTGTGGAAGGGAATTATTCTGTGTAAAAATACAAGTTTGTTTGTTTGTTTGTTTGTTTGTTTGTTTTTTGTGAAACACATGTTTTGGAATTGGGGGGGGGCGTTGACAATCCATATTATTTTGTACAAAGAAACAGTTTTCAGGCAGCCACATTTTGTGTGTGTGCAAAATTGCTGCTATATAAACAAAAACAAATTTCACACTAGCCATAAACATAACTGTCTAGTTGTTGCATATGTAGAGTACATTCTTAAAACGTTGTCAAATATGTAAATACAAGTTGAGAATTTTGAGGATATATATATATATATATATATATATATATATATATATATCCTTTGTCATGGGTAAAAATTGTGGAAATTATTCACCTTCACTTGCAAGACAGTACATTGTCTCTGGGTCCTGGTTGGCAGAGAGGTAGTAAATAAATACTACAAATACACCCATCTGTGAATGCATACCACAGCTTGGAATGATAAGTTTGAATATTAATATAATTTATTTATTGTTATACATTAGAAACTGGGAAATGTATCCACTACTATAATCAGTAATATTAGAGTTTGTGTCATTAGTAGGTTTATCTTCAGTAAAATATTAGCACCGACAGAATGGCATGGAGACTGTCACACTTGACATTAGCGGAACACTTTTTGTTACTTCTTCCTTCAAAAGTGGTCTTTTTCTGTTGCCTTCATTCAACCTGGATCCCTCTCCAGAGTGGACTACAAAGTCCATAATATGATTGTCACTGGGAAAGATAGAAGTCAGACACGCTTGCGATCTGTCAGTTTAGAAAAAGATGGGTTCTCATTTTACAATCTTGTCAATCTAGTGAGTTACTCATGTGAATGTACATCAGGCCTTTTGTTTGATATAGTAGGACCTGTATTACGCCCTTAGTTTCTTTTTTCCATCTGTCAGCACAAACTCTTTTGTAAGCTTTAAATATAAGCAATGTTCACATCTCTAGTGGTGGCCTGTGGCTTCCATAGCAAGCAAGTCTGGAGCCGTCACCAAGCTTTACTTGAAACTTTAATGAAACTGACCCAAATTCTGAACATATTAGGGAAGAGGCTTCAGCACCTAGGGCAGATTCTTTAAATTTCAAATTAAAACCCAAAGGGGTTCACTGCCCCACTGATATGGAAGCCACCCCTGCACATCTCAGAGACAAGACAGATGGAAAATGTGTATCCTGACTGACAATGTTGTGTAAAAGAACATTAAGCATATGCTGTCATTGTACAGAAACAGAATAGCTTAATTGTTTTAAACAATCCTCTTTATCTCCTTTGATTTATATTGGATATAACCAGCTAGAGTACAAACAAAAACGAATTGAAATTATCAATCAGTTAGGAGGTTTAACCATCAGATTTGTAGCCTTGGTTACAAATGCATATCAAAGAAAGCAATCAATGCCTATCCGTTTTTATAAATATAAGTATTGCATATTCCCTAACTTCAGTCCAATCTCAAAATGAACAACTAATACTCTTAGCAATTATCTTTCTGCTGTAACAAAGGCTTTGAAAAGTCTACAGTTGTCAAAAATCAATTGTAGTTTGAGACATATTCTGTATAAAATTTAGAAAACAGCATTTTAAACACAGAAACCACTTGCTCTACTCAGAAAATATTTCTTCACAGACAATTTCTGTGCAGAAAAACCTGTTATCTATGGGGGAAAATAATGAAAACTGTCATGAAGTTTGCATAAAATAATAGGGCTGTGTACAAATCCATTTTTTAAAACTGGCTCTGGCTGTTTTTGCACTTTTGGCCAGTTGTAATGGCACGGACACCACCACCATTTTTTTCCCGGCCATAACAGACCATGTGGCTGCTTACCATGGCTACTTTCTGTTTTATTCAGCTACACATTGAGCACAGAGAGGCAGTCACGTGCTTGCATGTGGTTTCCCTGTGATCCCTGCCTGTTCAGTGAATCAGAACAGAAGAAATATGTGATGTGTCTTTAGCCAAGCTGAGCCTCCATTTTTCTGTTACGGGCAGGCTTCTGAGAGAGACAGATCATGCTCCAGTCCACTGGTGATCTAGATTTTCAGTGCTACTCACAGCTCTGCATCGCTTGCCTTGCTTTTTGACTTGGAGAGCAATAAATAAGTATTTACTTTCTACATACTTAAGAAGCTGCCACCAATGGTGCTCTTCACTCGAAGCAAGCTTCATATGTGGAGTAGAGGTATCTTGCCATTTCCAAAGCCTCTATAAAATGAGGAGGTGATTTATATCTTTTTTAAAGAATGGTTAATGGTCCTTCAGGTGGTGTGGCTCTTACTTAAATAAGTGTTTAAAAAGGGTGCCATAGCTTCATTGAAATGGCGTTTGAGGAGAAATGGTACCAAAAAAGATGGTTTCTTAAGTTGGATGCCTTAAATCCAGACATTATTGAAGGATCTGAGGAGAAACGATGCCAGAAAAGGTGGTTTCTTAAGTCTGATGCCTTAAATTCAGGACATGTTGAAGGATATGAGGGGAAAGGATCCCAGAAAGGATGGCTTCTTAAGTCTGATGCATTAAACCCAGGTCTTATTGAAAGATATAAGGGGAAAGGGTCCCATAAAGGGTGGTTACTTAAGTCTGATGCCTGAAATCCAGGTCTTATTGAACAATATGGGAAGAAACGATCCCAGAAAAGATGGTTTCTTAAAACGGATGCCCTAAAAATGACAGAAAGGGGAGCCTTGGAAGTTCCCCCATTGCCAATAATGGGCCGGATCTTCCCGAAGTAAAAAAATGATGTTTTGGCTGCCAGATCAAAAAACAGAATTTTGCCTGCACAAATTAAGGGGGCTTCCAAAAAAATGGATCAGGAGGGCCACCAAAATCTGGCCACCAAAAATGGCATGGGGTTTAGCCAAATTGCACACCCCTTTAAAATAAGTCTCCAATTATAGCAATTTTGCAAACAAAAAAACTGTTTCTTGCACAGAAAGACCTGCTTTCTGTGTCAAAACCCCGATGTGTGAATGTTGTGCTCTATAAGTCCTAAATTGCATAATTTTATTTTTCCAGGTTTGTCCTCATCAGCACTTACACAGTCCTCTAACAGCAAGTGCATTTGGCCCTACACATCCATGGATTAAACCAGTGGTTCCCAAACGTATTTGGCTCATCGCCCCCTTTCCAGAAAAAATATTACTCAGCACCCCCTGAAAATTAATTTTTTAAATTAAACAGAAAGATATATGTATTAATGTTTCTACCTTTTTCATAAAATATAGTAAAGAAAGGTGTAAATTAGAAACATTGACGTTTGAAATTATGAAACTATTTTTTTGAACTCAGAATAGAAAGGTAAGGCAGTTATTTGTCGCCCCCAAATGCACCTGTGGCCATCGCCGCCACTCTGGATCGCCGCAGAGACCACAAGGGAGTGGTAGCGCCCACTTTGGGAATCAATGGATTAAACCATCCACATCTTGAAAATATCCCCCGAATTTTTTTTAAAAAACAAACCTTTATTTTGTTTAAAAAAACAAACCTCGAGGCCAGCTAACATTTCCCAAGAAAGGATTCCCCCAGGCAGAAATTAGCCAGGCCTTGAAGCTGCAAGAATTTTCAATGCTAATCAAGGTGATTAATTGCAACATTCATGTTGCCTCCAACAGACAAGAGTTCTTTCTTCCACCCTGGACCTTCCACAGATATGTAAACCTCCCTTGCTTAGTTTCCAATATACCTCACAACCTCTGAGGATGCCTACCCTAGATATGGGTAAAACGTCAGGAGGGAATGCTTCTGGAATATGGCCATATAGCCCAGAAAATTTATAGCAACCCAGTGATCCTGGCCATAAAAGCCTTCAACAATACATTAAATCTTTAGTTTGTAAGTTTCAATAAGGAACAACACTTTAATACACCATTGTATATAATGGGATTTGAGCATCCATTGATTTTGGTAGCCTTGAGATGATCTGAATACCAGGGATCACAATTATTGTATTAAGATGACAGTATTGGCCAAAGTAGTCAAGCTCTGGAACGTCTAGGAATAAAGGCCGCTCACAATGCAGACACTGAAAATTTAACTTTTACCAGACTACAAGAAAGACAGTTCTGCCGAGGCAGACAGAATCATAGAATCATAGAATAGTAGAGTTGGAAGAGACCTCATGGGCCATCTAGTCCAACCCCCCGCTAAGAAGCAGGAAATCGCATTCAAAGCACCCCTGACAGATGGCCATCCAGCCTCTGCTTAAAAACTTCCAAAGAAGGAGCCTCCACCACAGTCTGGGGGAGAGAGTTCCACTGCCGAACAGCTTTCACAGTTAGGAAGTTCTTCCTGATGTTCAGGTGGAATCTCCTTTCCTGTAGTTTGAAGCCATTGTTCCGTGTCCTAGTCTGCAGGGCAGCAGAAAATAAGCTTGCTCCCTACTCCCTATGACTTCCCCTCGCATATTTGTACATGGCTATCATGTCTCCTCTCAGCCTTCTCTTCTGCAGGCTAAACATGCCCAGCTCTTTAAGCCTCTCCTCATAGGGCTTGTTCTCCAGACCCTTAATCATTTTAGTCGCCCTCCTCTGGACGCTTTCCAGCTTGTCATGGTGAGTTATATAGTCTCCTGCCCACACATCCCTTTCCAACCTTCCTCAATTCTCATAACAAAGGCCAGCTGGCCTTATCCTCCTTCTTGCAATCCACATCAGGTTGACCAATTCAGCCTTTTTCACAGGGCTGGAGTTAGCATCCTCACAGATGAGTTTATTATGCTCAATTTCACCTGCTAAACATGGACTAGGTCAGCACTGCCTCCTTAGGGCACTTCCATACAGCCATATAACTCAGAATATCAAGGCAGAAAATCCCATAATATCTGCTTTGAACTGGGTTATCTGAGTGCACACTGCCATATATTTCAGTTTGAAGCAGATAATGTGGGATTTTATTTGGCTGTGTGCAAGGGGACTTAGTGATCAGCAATGGTGGATATGCCTTATCTTCCTTCTTTATCAAAATGTGTTAGCATTACTGTACTCAGTTCACAGTCTGAAGCTGGCACCTAAACCTATACTGTAACTACTCCAATAATTTTGGAAGCAAATACAAATATTTTAAAATTGGTATTCATTCTGAGGATATTTTCTATTCTTTAAAAAAGATATATCCATTGACTGAACATACATTGTCATCTGATCTTTTCAGCTCTACATTTGAACTTTTCATGGGTGTCTTGATCGACAAGAGCAAACTCGTATTACAAAGACATCCTGGAATAGATTAACTTTCCCCCCTTTCTCGCTGATCTCTCTTGTCATTCACAAAAATCTCAAGGGGACAATAGATTTTCTCTCTGTGTATGTATGTCTCATTGTGACAAGGTTGCTGAGACCTTTTGTGGTTCATTGCTTTTCTCATCCATCTAGAGGCAGATGTGTTTTTTAATGGTTTCAAGTAAAAAACCCACAGAGGTAACAATTTTCCATCAGCCTTAGGGCAACATTTGATTTCAGCATGGTCACTTCTGTATGAATCATTTTGTTCTTGTCAAAAGAGGTTCAGGCTGTCTCCTGTAAAGTTAGAGAGATAATTCAAGAGGTCTCTTACAAGACATAAGCTGGATCCATCCAATGCTAGCTGAGCATAGGCTGGCATTTTCAAGCCATGTTACAGGAAAGCCTCAGGTTCTTTAGAAGCTTATCAGGTGTTCCTTGGTGGGGGGATTTTAATAGCATTTTCCTAAAAGAACTTGCCCAAAATCTTTATTTCATTCCCTTCTCGTTCCCCCACTCCTTCCTCCCTCCCTCCCTTTCTTTCTTCCTTCCATCTGCTCTTCCTTTCCCCTTGCTTCTCTGAAGATTTCTACAATGTCTTGCTGGGAAAGACCCCCAAAGTAGTTCGTGCACATGAATGGAAACATGGCAATTAAAACTACCTGATTACAGTAACAAGCTGAGACATCAGTCCAACACAGCTTAACACAGTTAAAGAAAATCAACGGTAGCTTAATCAATTCAATAAATAAAAGAGAAAGTAACATCTCAGCTAAAAGCTGGGTTTTTGAAGGAAGGTTTTTAAAGATGTTTAAATGCCAAGATGGAACCAAGTGTATATCTATTTGGAGTTAGTTTCACAAGTGGGTCTACCACAAAAGAGCCCTATTTACATTTCCCACAAAGCTAATTGGCTTGGATGGTGAGCCTAATTAGGTGAGCCCCTGAGAAGACCTAACATCTGTGTAGGTTCATACAAATGCAGACAATCCTTAAAATACCCTGGTGCCACAATGGTTTCCATTCTTTTCTTTCCTGTAGAATGGCACATTTACTTTCTTTTTGAAGGAAGATCACAAATAGGTGGGGAAACAGAAAGTACTTCAGGAAATCCCTCATGTTCTAGTATCAAAGTAGTCCATAGGTCTCAGGGCAACAAGATTATCAACATGCTCCAAAAGGTCTCAGACCTCTGTCCACTCCCCACAGATTCCATTATTTCTTTTTAAAAAGCCCTCAATAGAAAAGCTTCCATTTGACTCCCTCACCATCACTTATCCTTTGGATATACACAGTGTAGAAATGTAAAGAGTTACCCTGTGGTCCGATGTTTAATGTACCTTTCCAATAACTTATGCCAAGTGCATGATCTGAACAGAAGTGCCAGCTACATGGCCTAAGATACTCTAGGATGTCAGTGTGCTACATCATTGAAGGTGTTGAGCAAGGAGACCACATTTGTGGGTTCAAGATTAAGTATCTCAAGTTTGAGAGTTTCCATCACTGCACTCACAGTTAGGTCTAATACCTTTTCAATAGAATTGGTGTTATGATTCCTTAATCTGAGCCAATGTTGAGATCACTACCAGGCTCTGGATTCAAGATGCATACAGAGAGAAATTAGAACTCTCTGGTCTAAATATAGCTGTTAGTCTCAACTAGGATAAACTCATTGAATGAGTGGGGATTTTGAGAAATCAACTTTTATTGAATTTTCATTAATGCAGTTGTTTTTCTCCAGTTGGGCCTAACTATTTAAAGTAAGCTTCTATCACCACATCAAAAAAGTTTTTATAAATTACTAATGAAGTACCAAAAGTTATTAAGATTTTAGCCAAACAGATCACCAAAAAATGCTGTGCCCTTGACTATATTCTATCTGTGTATACATAGGCATAGGTTTTCCCTCATTTACCTATGTATAAGTAAGTACCTCTGTATACACATACATAAGTAAATGAGGGGTGGATTCCACAAATGCTATACAAAAAAAAAGCATTGTGGAAAATATTCTTTGCCTGCTGAGAAGTTAGCTGATGTGACAGCTGAATTTATGCTCAGTCAATCCATTTTGCAGTTCAGTTTTGCTCAAGAACAAAGACGCATACCTATTTTTAGTTTAGTTTGTATTCGGATGGGTTTCATGAACATTTCCTTTTACAGTGGTTATGTTTATCAGTAATTTGCTTTTGTGTGGCACTGAGTTATTAATAACACTTTATATTTCTGTAGCACTTCTCATATGCTATTTCAGTAATCCTTACAAATTATACTGTAAGTTAGCCCAGTATTATGATCTTAGTATTGCAAAAACAGATAGTGGTGGTGTGGAGAGAACCTAAGGGAAGTGAGATTTACTGAGCTCCGTGAAAAGGTTCATTGGAGAGGTGTCATTACCATCTAGTCCTTTACTATGGCCATTCCCTTCTCTGGATGGCAAAAAGCATTGCTGAGGAACCATCTCAGCCTATATGAATAGGAGAAGAAAGAGTCATGATTCAGTGAGCTATCTCCATCCATCTTTCAGTAGAGATGGAACACATATCCATCTGATCCCACCATGTCTTACTAGTCGGAGGGGGCTGAATGCAACTTCATTCATTGCCATTTTCTCAGTACAGCAGCCTGACCTTTAAGGTGTTTTTTTTGGGGGGGGGGGGAGGCAGATTGGGAGACTGACCAACAACTGTGCCAACAACTGCCTCGACCTTTATTATCATTTGCCTCCCCCTTTTGCCGTCAATCCCTTAATTTCCATGTTATGTGACTATGCAACTGGTGGCATGACCTGTCTTCTTCATGGATTCTTTAAGCTGCTGCTGCTCCTACTTCTTTTTATAATAACACTTTATGTATAGTCCACTCTATCTCTCCAAGGGGACTCAGGGCAAATCACAGTACACATACACGGCAAACATTCAATGCCGTTTGGACAGACAGGATAGAACAGAACAGACTGAAATGAAGTATGTTGTCTCAAAGTCCAGTTTCAGTGCCTTGGAGGTTGAGTTTGGATTCAGTCACAGGGAGGTGCCGTTGCTCCATTCTCTATGACGAAGAGCCATCAGGACTTCCTACTTCCACCTTCCTTTTGGTCACCGCATTTCTGGTCTTATTCTTTATAGTGTCATAAAATACCTCCCCCACTAATTAACGGTATCTAATTTCTCTACTTACAGCTCTAAGCAGTTTTCGAACTGCTTAGGTAAACAGCGAACTGGGCTTGACCGGGTTTCGAACTGACCACCTTTCAGTTGGTAGATCTTATTACTGTGGGTGATTTACCAGCTGTGCTACAGCCCAGCCCAGCCCAGCCCAGCCCAGCCCAGCCCAGCCCAGCCCAGCCCAGCCCAGCCCAGCCCAGCCCAGCCGCCGCCGCCTCCTCCTCCTCCTCCTCCTCCTCCTCCATTTTCTTCTCCTGTACATAACACAGCACACATACACATTAGGTTCAAGTGTCTCAATCACAGAATTATAGAATCATAGAGTTGGAAAAGACCTCAAGGGCCATCCAGTCCAACCGCCTGGCAAGAAGCAGAACAATCGCAATCAAAGTACGCCTGACAGATGGCCATCCAGCCTCTGCTTAAAAACCTCTGGGGTTCATCTATGAATATCGGGCTCTTCCCAGGGGTCTAGAATATTAAAGGTATTTTTGTAGAATGTGTGTGGTTCCGAGAAGTGCTGCATTCTACAGCATGTGGGTTGATGTTCTGTCCAAATCAAGTATTTTCCACTGCTTTTCAAGGTTTCTTGGAATGCCTCCGAGAGCATCAACCACTATTGGTGTTGTTGTTGTTGTTGTTATGGTTATTTATATTTATATGAGTTTTAAAGGCTATTTTAAGTGTTTGTATTTTACTCTGTTTTTACCACACTGTTACTATTTAATTATTTTCTAACTTTTGGATTGCATTTTTTAAACTAGACTAAGTGTGGGATTGTGAGCCGCCTTGAGTCCCCACAGAGAGAAAGGCAGTGTATAAATAAATACCATTTTAAAATATGCAAATATTAAAACAGAATTAAAAATCATTAGTATTAAAAACAATTCAGTTAAATTTTGGTCATTCTGTATCTTCAAGTTAGTTCTTGCCAAGATTTGTTAAGAGGGGGCTGGCCATTGTCGTCTTCTGAGGCTGAGAGTGTGATTTGTCCAACACAAACTAAAGAGTTTCCATGGTAAAGTGAGTATACAAACCCTGGTCTCCAGAATTTTTGTCCTGTGCTCAAATCACTGCACCACTCTAGATTTCATTTTTGCAAGCTGCTGGAACTACAGGTGAAAACAATTTTAAAAGAAGCCAATTTTTCAAACCCAAAAAAAATTCTCAGTAGCTTTGAGACTGGAAAATGGTCTACTCTTTAAATATTCACTTGTACAGCACCCTGAGGTCCCATGATATAAGGTGGGATATGAACACTTACATCAATAAATAAAATGACAGTTAAATTTGGAGAATTCCTGACCTACATCTTAGGCTGGATCCAAACTTTCCTATATCTCAGGATCTAATCCCAGATGATCTGCTTTGAATTGGATTATATGAGTCTACAAGATCATCTGGGATCAGATCCTGAGATATAGCGCAGTGTGGAAGGAGCCTTACTTTCTACCATCGGTCAGTATGGTCTCTTCTACACTGTTGTATCAAATCCAAATTATCTGCTTTGAATTAGATTAAATGGAAGTGTAGACTCATATAATCCTGTTCAAAGCAGATAATGTGGATTGTCTGCTTTGATAATCTGGATTATATGGCAGTGTAGAAGGGGGCCTATATCTTACTGTATGTGAATCATAGATCGAATTCTCTCGATATAATGCAAATTAATGGAACATTTGTGCTATATTAGTTCAGAATGTAAATTGGACCACACATAGGTGCAAAATGAAATTAAAACATCTACATAGGTAAACTCATCATCAGAGATAAAAACATGTTTATCTTGAAAATATCTCTTTCTTTATCCTGTGCATTTTCCATGTCTTTTTGAATGGAGGAGCCTCTATGTACCGTGTACATTGTACAGTCAGAAACAGACCTTTTCATAACAATGTAACATATGAAGAGGAAGCAGCGGTGGGCCTCCCACTGCTCGGTTTTTCCTTCTGAACCCCCCTCCCCCCCCACACACACACACACGTTGTTGGGAATTGCTGGCTATTTGTTCTATGTACTACAACTGAAGCTTCTGACTGAGGAATGTTTTGATTCTGAAACAAGTGAGCCACAACTTTCTTCTAGAATGATGGAGTATAACATTTCCTAGCTCACTTCTACTTTTTTTTTAAAGCCATATGGTCTATCCAGGCTAGAGAATGTGTTTGGATTTATTTTCAACAGCCCTCCCTTCTACTTTGCCTGATGATTCTGATTTCGTTGTTATTCCTAACCAGAACTCCCAGCTCTCGGTTCAGCCGACAATACTATCTGTGAACTTCCTCAATGTGTACATAAAAAGGTCCTATTTGCTCAAACTTTGACTCTCAGTGACTATGCCCAAATGCCTGGATGCAAATAGTATTCAGGAGGAAAGATCCAGAACCAGCCATTTTTTCAGAGTTCAAGATCATAAGAACATCAGCCCAAAAGTTGGGGTGTGGAACTATAGCCATCCAACACATAAGCCTTTAAACCAGCTTGCTGTGTGGTCAGCAAAAGGGCAATTGGTAAGGTCCTACTCCCTATGTAAGCATGTACAAATAATGTCCCAATACGATTACATCCATAAGAGCCATTGCCTGTGTGTTTTTAATCCCACCTTCCTGCTGCTTGCCATGATCTTTGCAGTGAAAGCTTGGCAGGATTAAGGAGGTTATGGGACAAATTTGCTAATACTAATTTAAAGGCTAATACCTTTATGCTGCCCTATGTGTAAGATATTAATACATAGGCTGAAGATCCATCTCAAATCACTGTTAAGTCCAATACATTTTACACCTATAATTGCCACTAAAAGTTCACTGTGGCATTTTGCTGATGTACCAAAAATAGTCTGCCTGGGTGCACTGCAAACCTGATTTGACAGTAGGTAAGGTATGAGGGGCCAATGATCCAGGAAAATACTTGTCTCAGACATTTTGATAAGTGAACTGCCTACACGGAAACTCCTTAATTGCTCCCGTCTCCCTCGATTGTTCTTGTTAGCTGGTCCTGTGCAAAAAGGTTATTAATCAATCACAAAAGATATAAAGGTTTTATGTTTTGCTTGCTTAACAAAACACATCTTTAAGGAGGCATGGCCTTTTTGATTTCTTAGGAGCAAATTTCAATCTTCTTTCATCACCAGCAATTCTGCAGTGTGAATAGTTTGATGTCTCTGTTAGCAGCAAGATGCATGGCGAGGGCTTCATTGACCTAGAAGGAAGCTCTTGACTTGCCACCAGCTATTTTCCTCAGTGAGACAGTGGGAGCTAAGAATAAATGCCTTAATCTAGGAGCATATCTGAGATCCTATTTAATGCCATCTGAGTGTAAAATTCTGGTAGTTATAGGAACCATTTGACCTGTAGCTTCATAAGGCTTCGTTACTAGGCTTGTGTATTTTAATTGTATCTCGTCACAAGTGATATCAGATTTGTTAGATTCGTACTTATGACACTATATCTGACACGTGGGAGTGGCCCCCGTCAAAAATTTAAGAATCAAAACTTACCCAATATGTTTTTGTTTGTATTTTGTAAAATCTCAGAAGCCATCCAAAATCAATTTTATTTTCTGTGCAAGGAAGCAAAGGAAAACAAGAAGGCTGTCTTTTCTCTTAAAATCAATGGCCTCTTTACTGCCTTGTCCATTTCACCTTCCACCAACCTGTTCTACTAACTATTCCTTTCAATTCCATTGTGATGAGGTACTGCTTTGGAGGGCAGAACACATGTTAAAAAATGTGAATTTTCTACATACTGTACAGTAAAAGGCAAAGTTTTTAGAACAGGATTAAAGCTTAAAGAATTACATTACAAGCAAATCATCAAGAACATAATGTGTTGTTAAATCAAGAAACAGCTTGCATAATGGGTTTAGATATTTCATTATGCAAATACAGTCGCTGAGTTGCACACAAATGACTCACAGTTAAGAATGGGGTTGAGACAACAGAAAATGAAAGAAATCTACCCCTAGGAAAGGAAATTTGCTTCTGAAAGAGTTCTCATAGGGAAAAGATGTCTCCACTGAAGCTTTCTCACCAATCCTTGTTTCCACAAGCTAATCTTTTTCAAAATCCATTCATCACAGAGACAGAAAGTGAGGTGAAATTTCTGAACAAAGACAAAGACAACAAAATAAATGTCGGGGTGTTAACCCTTCCCTGTGCTAGCCAAATCTAAAAGATATATATATTTGGCTGGAGTTAAAACATGTACCTGTTACTTTTGAAAAATGGCATTTATAACTTTTTGGAAAAACATCTTTTAGAGATCACAACTTCCTAAAAAAAACATGACCTTTCAGAGAAGAACCAAAACCCTTTAGAGTTGAATCTTCTCTCATGGTATACAACCATATATAATAATGTTAGGCAATGGTTTCAGTTGTTAGACTGAATAACCTGTTATCTCGGATCTGTTAGAAAAAAAGAAGTTTGCCAGTGCATAAAAACAGCAGTGCTTCAGAAGTGTTTTTAAGTGCCTAAATATATATACTCTCCCATAAAACAACTTGTTTTATATCATACACTCAAGAGACAAAAATGAAGTAGACTTTGAAAAAAATTACATATTTGGTTTACTCACAAGCTTCATGTGTTTGGCAAACAGGTTCAAAAACCTACCAGTCCAATTTCAGATATGTGTGAGACAATTCTCTGTGCCA
Organism: Anolis carolinensis; assembly: GCF_035594765.1. Lineage (NCBI taxonomy): Eukaryota > Metazoa > Chordata > Lepidosauria > Squamata > Anolidae > Anolis > Anolis carolinensis. The sequence continues at coordinate 238,633,245 of NC_085844.1, read as the reverse complement.
TCTGGCCAGGGCATCTCTCTTATAACAAAACAGCTACAACAGGTCACATAGTAAAAAGGAGAGAAGAAGAAGAGCATGTGGCCTGCAGTCTGTCTGCAGTAGTCTCTAGTGATCATATGGTCTGAAGCTCCTTTTATAACTTCTCAGGAACCATGGAGTAAAGGAAGCTGCGTACCAGAACACACATACAGGAAACAGTAAGCAACAGGCTCATAGATAAACATTACTAGAGAAAGCTTGAAGAAGCTGTCATTTCCAATAGTTCTGACGTACATAAAAATTCAACTGTAGAATAAACCTACAGAACCCATCTTGTTCATAACTTGGGTACTCCCTGTATCTACGAATACAAATGCCAGCATACTGCATGCTGCTATACCACCCATGGAAAATTCTTCCCTTTGTGTGAAAATACTTCCGAAGTGAGGAATGTCTTTGATTTTAATTTGTTTTAGAAAAGTGGGTGGATGGGACAAGGCTTGGTAGAGTTGCTTTCTAAGACTGTGATGCTCAAAACTTTTTCACTTGTACTGCACCAGGAGTTCCAGACACAGACAGACTTAGGTCAGCAGTGTCCAGGCGCATCCTTAGAAATCAAATGCTGATCAGCAAGGCATCCTAGCTCTGTTCTTTTTGAGTAATTTCCCCTTCATTTAAAAACAAACAAAACAAAACATAAGTCTGTAATCTCATGCATGTGTATTTGGAAATTAGCTACATCTAACTCAGAGAAATTTCTAACAAAACATGAATTGACACATCTGGCACACAAGACTCACTGAAACCCGGGCCTCCAGGTTTATGCCGGAGTCCAAGAACTGCCTGAATTGTGATTAGACCATTCAGGGATAAAATGACCCCATATCTGATCTCCATTTGGCCTGACCAGAAAGGTTCTGAAATTCAGCTTCAATTTTCTCACACTTCTCCAATTCAGACACTGGTTTAGCACCAAAACAGCTTTCTTGGCATTGTGTGTGTATGTTATCAGTTTGATGACACATTTTGATGATGCTTCAGTTAATTTATCCCAGCAATTTCATGCTTTCACTACCATGGCATAGGATCTCTAATGGATTCTAGCCTTTTTATTCAGTCCTGTTCCTCACGTTCATTTATCATTGTTAGCTATCTAAAAAATCAAATTTTGCTTAACTCAGGACAACACACTCAAGGCTTTCACATCCACCATCCTAGCACATTTGGGATGGAATCATGGTATGTCATAGGAGGCATCAAGTCCTGAACAGAGAACAGGCAATCCCCAAGTTATGAACAAGATAGGTCTATAGGTTTGTTCTTAAGTTGAATTTGTATGTTAGTCAGAACAGGTCCAGTTTTAAGTGTAACTCCTACCAAATATATGCTTTGGATAGCATGGGAAAGGATTAATACACCTGTGGTGTTTAGTTTGCTAGTTGTGCCCCTGCAGAAGATTTCACTTTGCCTTCTCTCCCTGTGACAATTGGATTTTGAAAAATTGGCTTGTTGTGGAAGAGTTGTTCCCCATAACAACTCTTCCAGGAGTGAATTTCTCTTCCTAGGGATAGATTTCTCTCACTGCCTGTTGTCTCACCCCCATTCTTAACTATGAGTCATTTCTAAGTTAGATGTTTGTAATTTGGGCACTGCATGTATAAGACGTCTTTAGCATGGTTTCAACATGGCTGTCCCCTAGCACAATAAGCCAGGAAAATCCAATGCCACAACTGAGATCAACTCAGTCATCTCAAGAAGAGAAACTGTTAAGCAGTGGGCAATACACCACTACTTAATAATCTATTCTGTCTCATCTACCCAGTTTAATAAGATTCAGTCAGTATATAATCTTTTCAAACTGTGCTATTTTCAAGTACTTTTTCACAACAAGGAGACAATTGTAAAATTATTCATCCTTGAATGTGAGAAGGAAAATTACCAATATTTACATCCCTATAATTACTAACAAATCTTTAGGGATGCTCAGATTTTGATTTTGTCCTCTTTGGGGGAGCCTTGCATTGATTCAGGCATCACCAGAATTGTATGTATTATTCTGATGTATTTTGGGATTTATCTGAATCCATAGTATGCTCCTTATATAAGATGAAGCTACTTTAAGTATTTTTCATTACATATGAGGAAGCTTACATAAATGTGAATTTTCCCCAATCTAAACTTTTCCCTTGATCCTCTAATATGGCTGTTGTCAGTGAAATTTCAGTTGTATTTCCAGCATTGAAAGATATGTGGGTTATCCGAATCACCTTGTCAATAGAGCAGCTGATTTCTGTCTACCTCCATCATAGTTGTCCGGGGAGAGCGCGGATGAGCTCCCTCTATCAGCTCCAGCTCCATACGGGGACATGAGAGAAGCCTCCCACAAGGAGGTAAAAACATCAAAAATCCAGGCGTCCCCTGGGCAACGTCCTGGCAGGCGGCCAATTTTCTCACACCAGAAGTGACTTGCAGTTTCTCAAGTTGCTCCTGACATGAAAAAAAATAGTTGTCTTCATAAGACATATGATAATATGAAGAAAAGAACCCCTGCAACAAATGGAAGCTTGCTGTGTGGCTAGGAATCTTGATTCCTCTGAATTTGGAGCTCACACAAACATATTGGAGGCTTCACACTTCAGATTGTTACTCTCAGATTGTCACAAGTTGGGCAATGTAGGAATGGATGCAGGCTCCTTTCCTTACATGTAGAGTTTAATCATTTTCTGAATACTTGAACATCTTATGACATTTCTGAGATTAAATGTGTTTTCCAACTTAATATGAACTCCTGAAATATTGCTGAACACATTGCAGATAGAAATCTGTGAGTCTAGCTGAAGGTTCTGGGGTGAAACAGTAATGCAACAACTAGCCGCTCTGGTTAAAAGTGACATTAGTGCCATGTCTTGAACTTATATGTAAACTGTCATCACTTGTGTGGAAACTTGAATATGTTGCGATACTTGAATATGTTCTATTCAAATGTGATTATTTGTTTTTGTTTGACATGCTTTTCTAAGGCGTATGTACCGCCTGGAAGAAGGCAGCACATAATTCACCCAAGTTTGTTTTGTTTTGTTACATTTGCTTAAGCAATTTTGTTTCATTCATTTCACCAACTTTGACTTTGTTCAATGTGCTGTGAAAACAAGTGAAATTAAAGCAGCTGTTTTGTTTTCTCTGCGTAGGCAAATGTGACACCTAATCAAGCAGCAACAAGTTACATAAATGAGTTACATGGCATTAAATGCATAAATACCTAATAGCAAATTAGTAATTTACAAACAATGGAGCAATTCTCAACAATCAAGCACAATTTGAATACAAAGATCTCACGTAAAGAGCCTTGGGAATTCAAATTTACACCCTCTTCAGTCTAAGGGCCTCGTCATAGGAGCAAAATCGCTTGTTTTAAACTGCTTTCACCCTCTTCAGCCACAGAAGCCACAGACTCCTATCCCATGATGTAGATCTACTTCTGACGGAGCTCCATGGTGCAAGTGAAGAGGGAATGCCATAAGTCACCGCAGAGGCAACATGGGAGGCTTCCTGTGTTGCATAAGGATCAATGGGGGAAGCTGAGCAGAAGACACTTTCCCCCATGGTATGGGTAAGGGGGAAGCCGGGCTATGTGAGTCATGGGGCGATGGGTTTCCCACACCTCACGCCGGGCCTTGCCAGATTCCCCATGATCTGTGGCAAATCCACTATTTAATGTGATGAGGTCCTAAGAGAAGTATTGAATCGTTGGCCCCATCTACAATACCATATAATGAAGTTTGAAACTGCCATATATGGTCAGTGTTATCCAGAGCTGGCCCTAGGTATTTTTCAAGTGTAGGCGAACAGAATTTTGGTGCCCCCCCCCCCAAAAAAACCCCACTAAAAATAAAAGAGTTGGATAAGCGAAAATGTTGGATAATAAGGAGGTATTAAGGAAAAGCCTATTAAACATCAAATTACATTAAGATTTTACAAATTAAGCACCAAAACATCATGTTTTACAACAAATCAACAGAAAAAGCAGTGTCGACTGCGCCCTCGTATGTTTGGCACCTGAAGCAACCGCTTAATTCGTCTCATTGTTGAACCGGCTCTGGTGTTATCTCATATAATGTAGTTTAACTGCACTGAACTGCATTGTGTGAATCTACACTCACCATATAATGCACTTTCAGATGGCATTGTACAGCACTGTAGATGGGGCCCCAGAATCATAGAAACATTGTCTTGGAAGAAACCACAAGAGCAATCCAATCCTTTGCCAAAGAAGAATACACAATAAAGGTACTCCTTTCATGATGCATACCCATGTTGGCTGTCAAAATTTCACTTCAGGATGATAGCAATGATAATTTTATTTGTTACCTGCCTCTCCTCACAACTCAACTGGATTTTTGTAGGCATGATATGAATTTTCCCCAATTTCAAGGAGAACTCACCATCATGTGTAATTGGCACTGGCATAAGAAGCATAGATCACCTCGGCTGTGTCTTCTCCATCCAAACTCTGAAAATGAAAGAAGACCTTTTCCTAAAGGAACTGAAGAAATATTGTGTCAGGTTAGAAAAGTCAGTTGAAAACATGGGGGCATCAAGACAAGAAATGGCAGACAAGAAAGATCCCGTAATTAGTGAGCTTCAGCCGATGTAAGGGGGTAATAATAATGATGATGATGGTGATGATTATTTATTTCCTGCTTCCCCTCATGCCTCAAGGCAGGTAACAGCATTGCTAAAACACACATTTATCTAAAAACATTGTTTAAAAAACATATATTAAAACATACTTCCACAAAATACGTATTAAAATAAACCAATCAATGATTAAACCTAAGATGCAATTTCCATGATTCCACAGCATTGAGTTATAGCAGTTAAACAGGTGTCAAATTGCATTTATTATACAGTGCAGTGCAGATGCATCTAAGAAGCTGTTTCATAATCAGCTTTGGAAAGCATTTTAGGTAAAGTATACTTGAACCCCAGACAATGGAAGGCATATATTGGTTTCCTTCTTTGTGCAGGCAGGCAGAGTCCTTTAAAATACATTCAGGTCTTTGGAAACTAACCTTATTTGTCAAGAAAGGACTTTTAGCTAGCTTGATTCTCAATTTTTCTGCACTAGTATGTTATTGTTTTTTTTTTTGTTTTGTTTTTTTTTTTAAAAAAAAAAACAATTTTATCTCCCATTTTGGAGAATAATGGGCTATAAATTCAATAAATGAATAAATAAGTTAACCCATGATTCTTGCAGTATTGTTCCCTTATCCAGTTTGAGACAAAATGGCTTTCAGTTAGTCTGTACCTGAGACACTGAAATCAAGGCAAGAGAAGTATAAAGAAACCTTATATTATAGTCAAGAGTAAGAACAAGAATCAATGAAATGTTATTTTGTCAGTCATAACTTGAATAAATAGGTTTTGGAAAAACAATAATTCAGAGTATGAAAAGGTAAAGTCTTTTCTACATGTCCACACCCACTGATATGCCATATTTACTTGAATCTATGGCTCACTTTTTTTGATAAATTCCATAGTAAAAAAATGAGGTTCAATGGCACATTACAACTGCATGTAAACCCGCCTGTGCCCCTCCATCAGGCTGAGAGGGACAAACTTTCCAGCCTCATTGGAGGGGCATGGCTTCCCAACTGGCCTCATCTACAACATCTTTAAAACCTCCTTCTCGGTTGTGAAGGCCTCCTGAATGAGGCCCTAGTTGGGAAGCTGCCATTCGTTTGTCAGGCTGAGACTGGTGAGTTTGTTAACCTTGGCCTGATGGAGAAGCACGGCTTCCCCTTGTCTGTTGGCTGTCCCAAGGAGGACAGCAGAACAACCAACAGGCAAGGGGAAGCCATGCATTACATCTGACAACAAGACATTTTTTTGTAATGCACACCTTCAGAATTGAGGTGTACATTACCATCGATGGTGTGTTATACTCTAGTAAATATAGTACATTTGGCTGGTCATGAAGTCCTCATCTTATTATTATTCCACAGACATGATAGGCTCAATTATCTTGAACATGAATGCAACCAAAAAGGGAATGAAGAGCAATAAATTCTCAGATTTTATGTCCTTGTCATCACTGAACTTAAGTATCTTTAAATAACTGTGTTTTTCTAAAAACATGCAACCAAAGCATTTAGCATTGATCCTTTTATCAACTTGATTTGCAGTCCTTTTAAAGGACATCCTGGAAAATCACCAAAAGCGACAATGACTATTAATGTCGAACAAGAGGGGGAGGGGTTGTGTTTGTTTGTTTGTTTGTTTTTTGGTGGAGCACCATTCTGCTGTCTCCCCATCCCAATCTTGTTGACAGCCATATTAATATTCTCCATTGACCAGGCACTGCATGAGTCACAAGAATGAACCCACATTTGATAAAGCAATGTATGACTCTGTCCTAAATGGAGAGCTTCTTGAGCAAGCTGTAAACATATTTGAAAAAGTGGAAAATATAAAATGCACAGAAGTCGACTGTGTCCTGCGGTTTATGGAAATGAGATTGGTTGCTTCTATTTGCTTATTTCATTTCATTTTCTTCTAAGCCTATGGCAGTGACACAAAGTTGTTTAATTAGGTGACACTCTTGATCAGCCAAGAGGCAAAGTGCAACTCATTTATATAGAGGATAACATTTTTAAGGGCTCTTGAAAATGTAATTGTTTGTTTGCAAAAGTGAAAAATAAATAAAGCCTCCTGCAAATTGCAAAGCCCAGACCGAAATGGAGCCATTCAGAGAAGGAATCATCAGAGAGGAGAAGAAAATAACATTTTAATGAAACCCTTCATGGAAATATTCTATCATTTGCTCGTGCAGCTAAAAATAGGAAAACATAACTTTACAGCTTTCATTTTTAAAAAGAATTAAGCATCCTGAAACATTGGCTGAAAATGGGGAGAAAATAAATCCCAGTGTATCTAAAACAATCTGAAAGTGGAGGTCCCACATCACCAATATTGGGTTCATTAAAAATAGTCTGCATTCATTTCTGACTTCTTTTACATAAGTGCCATTTACACTTCAATTATTTAATTACTATTATACACTAGCAAAACATTTCTTCTTATAAGAGAAAAGGTTATACATGCGAGCTTGGAAAGAGACAACAAAGCATGAGGTTAGTGTTCTGAACTTGAACTGTGTACAATTTCAGTCCTCTATTGAGGACTTTTTTGAAACCAAGAAGTGACACATGTCATTGCTTGTGGATAAGCTTTATTGGTGGTAACTTAATGCATTGGGTGGTCTGCATCCAGGAAAAGCATCATAGCTCTTTTGCCAATGGGCTTGGCATTTTCTCATGGCAAATGGTAGAACTGAGCCTCTAAACAATTACTTCCCAGTGTAGATCTAAACTTTCCAAAAGCCAACATGATAGATTCCTATAGCTGCTTAACAGGTTTCCTGGACTGAGTTGGACCCCCAACCCACACTTCAAAGTAAATAGGTTATATAGAGCAAAATCAAACAAGTGCTTAAAAATTAACATATTTCCCATCCTAATATTTATGAGAAACAAATTGCTAACTGCAGGGTGTACTCCTTTAGTCTGCCCCAGGGCCGGTTGTTACTAGGCGGCCGCGGACGCGGCCGCCTCGGGCGCTGGCTGCTAGGGGCGCCATTCGGGCCTGACTTCCTGGTCGCGGCCGGCGATCGCCCGGGCGGTCGCCGGCCGCGACCAGGAAGTCAGGCCCGAATGGCCTAGCTGTGCTGTGCGCGTGCGCACAGCACAGCTAGGCCATTTTGCCCTTAGTAACAAACTAAGGGCAAAAATGGCTTCTCTGGCTGTGCGCATGCTCAGGGCTGGATCCTCTAGCCCTGAAACTGATGGGAAGGGGAACATGGGAAACCCTCCCATGTTGGCCAATGGGATGAAGATCAGGCAACCAAATGATTACCATTTCCACTTTTCTTTCGTTTCACTGCTATTTCCATTTGGCGAGGGGTCTACTGTATCATGCCAAATGAATCAATGGCATGAAACAAAAATGCAGATGAAAGAAATAAGACAAATTTTGGGCCCATGACTAGTCAAATGTTGTCAATTTCTGTTGTTCCAATTACTAGATCGTATTTTCCAGTGGAAAAGGTAAAGGTTTTTCCCTGACATTAAGTCTAGTCGTGTCCTACTCTGGGGGTTGGTGCTCATCTCCATTTCTAAGCCGAAGAGCCGCCGTTGTCCGTAGACACCTCCAATGTCATGTGGCCGGCATGACTGCATGGAGCGTTATTACCTTCTCGCCTGAGTGGTACCTATTGATCTACTCACATTTGCATGTTTTCAAACTGTTAGGTTGGCAGAATCTTGGGCTAACAGTGGGAGCTCACCCCACTTAATAATAATAATAATAATAATAATAATAATAATAATAATAATAATAATAATAATCTTTATTTATACCCCGCCACCATCTCCCCAACGGGGACACGGGGCGGCTTACATGGGGCCATGCCCAGAACAATACAATATAACAAAATATAATAGAACAACAAATCATAGCACATTAAACAACACAATAAAAGAAAATATACACTACATTAAACATGATCAAAAGAACAATAAAACCAAGGGCGGGAAATCCACTTCCTGGATTTGAACTATTGACCTTTCAGTCAGCAAGTTCAGCAGCTCAGCAGTTTAACCCGCTGCGCCATTGGGGCTCCAGTGGACTAAATCTATATATTGCAGCCTCCTCTGGTTGGAAACGGTTCCCTTACTCCCCCATTCAATTGCTGTTCCATGGGATTTATTGAAGGACTGAGAGATACCCACAATACACTTCCAATAGTGGCAACTGTGGGCAACTGAAACTGCAGAAAATAAACCCACAAATAAGGAGATTTTGCTGCATATCACCATTCTTTCCTATAATCATTCTACCAATTACAGATAAAAACATATTTCATTTGTAAGAAAATAAAGGTACTGAACTGAAAACATCACAGAATGACATACATTAAATCACATCAGATTTAATTATTTTTTTCATTTCAAACCAAACAATTAATGTTGATGGCAAACAGTTTCTATGCTTTCTTATGATTTCTAGAAATGTTCACCCAAAAAGGTAACTTCCAACCTGCAATTTTAATCTGTACATATAACACCTTTTGTCAAATGTTTATTTGTGAAGAAGTAATTGCTATATAAAACAAACCAGCTAGGGTTTATCATTCCTATTCAACAGTAGTCTCTTCTATTCCATTTTTTGTAGTTTTATATGGAAAAAAATTATAGAACTGCTCTTGAGTTTAATGCATTTGCTCTGCCAAAGCCTTCAGGTCACATTTTATTTTCTTACAAATACCTTTCTTACCCATACCTTTGTGACTGACTGAATAAATACAATAAAGAATTGTGATATGATCACTTTGCATTCTTTGCTGCACTAAAAAAATTGCTACATGCGCATTGTTTTCCCCATTCTCAAATTAACCTTGGATGAACCCAAAGAACAGGCGCACTCTGAATATTCCCCGAAAAGACACAGAATGCTCCTTCAAAGTTTTTTCTTCTTCCCCCAACAGCAATTACTGCAAATAGAAAATGTGCAGTCTTTCTTGTAAAATAACTTTTATGTCCACCAAGCAGATAGATTATAGTCCTCTGGATACATCCCTTTAAAAAGCTCTGTAAAGGTTTCTATTCTATCCCAATATTGCAGCAGCCAATAAGCATTAAGATGAATTCTTGCATCTAGTATGGCTTCTTTTAACATGAGAATATTTTTATTTGACATAAACAATCAAACTAATGCAAAAGTCAGATACAGTGGAAACTGAAAATGCTGCTGAAAAGGTTAGTGTGCATTCTTCAACATTGCACAGATGAAACTAGGACACATGAAGCAAAACAATACCAGAGTATGGTCAAGATGTCTGAAGTTATTAATGTGGACACACATGTTAAGAGAAGCTGAAGCAGTTTTATCTTCTACCTTCTCCACTCCTCCTAGCTGCAATAAATTGTAAACTACCTTGACTGTGGGAATTCTAGCCACATGTACACTGACCACTTATTCCAAAGAGTGGGTGAATCAGTTTTGTGGCAGCTTTATGATGTATGGAACTGGTCCAGGTTAATGTGGAATGACGCCAACTTAATATGGTTTTCATAGAATCATAGAATAGTAGAGTTGGAAGAGACTTCATGGGCCATCCAGTCCAACACCCGGCCAAGAAGCAGGAAATCGCATTCAAAGCACCCCCGACAGATGGCCATCCAGCCTCTGTTTAAAAGCCTCCAAGGGAGGAGCCTCCACCACAGCCCGGGGGAGAGAGTTCCACTGTCAAACAGCCCTCACAGTGAGGAAGTTCTTCCTGATGTTCAGGTGGAATCTCCTTTCCTGTAGTTTGAAGCCATTGTTCCACGTCCTAGTCTCCAGGGCAGCAGAAAACAAGCTTGCTCCCTCCTTCTTATGACTTCCCCTCACATATTTATACATGACTATCATGTCTCCTCTCAGCCTTCTCTTCTGCAGGCTAAACATGCCCAGCTCTTTCAGCCGTTCCTCATAGGGCTTGTTCTCCAGACCCTTGATCATTTTAGTCACCCTCTTCTGGACACATTCCAGCTTGTCAACATCTCTCTTCAATTGCGGTGCCCAGAATTGGACACAGTATTCCAGGTGTGGTCTGACCAAGGCAGAATAGAGGGGAAGCATGACTCCCCTGGATCTAGACATTATACTCCTATTGATGCAGGCCAGAATCCCGTTGGCTTTTTTAGCAGCCACATCACATTGTTGGCTCATGTTTAACTTGTTGTCCATGAGGACTCCAAGATCTTTTTCATGCACTGCTGTCGAGCCAGGCATCGCCCCCCATTCTGTATCTTTGCATTCCATTTTTTCTGCCGAAGTTGTGCTACAACATCGGACTAGATTCAGAGGCCTACTTGGTATTTAGGACTTTGTCTCATGAGGGAGGTTATTCAGCATCCCTATCAGATGGCCCTGTGTGCCTGTTGTTCTGCCTTCTCCCCACAATTAACCTATTCCCCACCCCCACCCCCACCCCATTGACTGCAAAAACCCAGCATTAGCTACCTGCAATGTTTCCATCCCCTATTTTGTATGAAAGGGTCATTCTGCTTTTGTGCACACAAAACTTCTGAAATAATACCCATTTCACCCCCTGGCTATTCTAAAGCTGCTTGTTTTTTAATTTAGAGTAAAATTTTGCTTGTTTATTTTTTTTTAAAGACCTAATTGCTGGAACTATGAAATTACTTAAATTGTCAACATCATCAGTGAACAAGTGGTAAGGTGGATTAAAAAGGGTATGCAGAAATATAACCTACCAACACTATTGTCCACATTTAGAGAGGTGCAGGCAATAATGAGGGTGTTCGTGCTGATGTGTAGCCGCTACTAGCAATTGTGTAACTGTGTAACTATGTCACTACTATGGGACAGCAGCTTCATGTGCTAAATGGGGCAATAGGTTTGTTTGTTTTTTCCTTATCAAGGATTCTCTTAAATAGCTTTGTCATCACTTTACAGTATTGGACTATATTGGACATTGTGACTATTTTACATAATCATTATGGTTGACCAGAATGACTGTTCACCCACTCACCCGTGTGAGCCTGGAGACTCCTGAATTCGAACTAAGGTCATTTCTATTTTAAAATTTATTTATGGATTGGGGATTATATGGTGCTTGAGGGAACCCAGAGCTGTGATACTGCTCCTAACCTGATAATTCTGGAAGAGTTGAGTATTTTCACAACAGTGCATATTTTAAATTCATTACCTCCATTTTAAATGTCATTATCTAATATAATTATTTTTATTAATACTTGTAATTAATTCTCTGATTATTCACCCTTCACTCAGCTAGAAATTTACTTCATAATTAGGAAAGTCTGTTCTGCTTGTTAACCTCTAGCTGCTCTAACATTCCTTATACTCATTAGCTGCACAGAAACTAGATTCTCACTAATTCTTCATAGATTATAGGATTTTTCTTGTAGGTCTCATCATTTGCTGAATAACATAGAAGAGCTGAATGACAGAGCAAATGAGATCTTACCTTTTAGAAGGACAGCTAACCTTTAAATATATAATGGAGATAATAGGGCTCAAGTAAAGTCCCAAGGATTTCACCTGAAGTATTAAGGATATGCTTTTATTTCTTTTTTGTGTTTCATTTTTGCTCAAGCACTAATGAAAGTAGGAAAAGTTACCATTTGGACTGAAACACCCTGAAATCTCAAACCCAGCACATTACTACTGTTTCTTTTTGCCTGCCCACTTCCCAAAATTTTAGTTTTTATATTTTCTTGTCCTTGTTTTCTCTCTCAGGGTTAATCTACACTTGAACATTAACATAGTTCAACTCTACTTTGATGGCCATGGCTCCGTGCTATGAAATCCTGAGAGTTGAGGTATTTAGCTTTCTCTATCAGAGGGTGCTGCTTCCTTAACAAATTACTAATCCCAAGATTGATAATTGGTTAACATCTACACATTAATCCAAGGTACTCAACACATTGAGATCCAAAAAGCAGGTGATAGTGGGGGTATTCACCAGGCAGCATGGCAAATCCAGCAAGCAGAGGGGGGAACTGTCATCCTGTGCCTCGCGTCACTCACATCGACGCTTTCCCCATCTCATGGTAGAAAAGGTCTTTGCCTGGCTTACCTCTTTGCTGGCCCCATTCTTGTCAATGAGAACACTGGAAGATGCCAGGATGCTGGGAGGATGGGGCCCTGCTGGAAGATGCCGTGTGTCATCTGATGGGATCTATCAGGCCCCATTCCTCCCAGTGTCCTGAAAGCATCGTAGGAAACTGCAAAAATGTAATGTGATGAGGTCCAAAGAGAGACAAATCAATCAATTTGTATAAGAATTGGCCTAGCTTCTACAATTAGGACACAATAGGCCATTCCTATAATGACTATCAAAGCAGTTAACTATTGGTCTTGCTACCCCCATTCTTAAATATTTTCCTTTATATTTCTTTTCTCAAAGAGATACTACCCAGTAGCTTGAATGTTTACTTATGAACCAGTAGAAATCAATGTTTTCTGTGAAGATGAAGTAGGGCTGTGAGCTCATCAAAACAGGATGGGACTCTGGTTGCTTTACTTATGTGATGGTGGCAGTTTTGTTACGCATAAGCAGATTTCAGTCAGGTCCAATGCAAAAGACACACAAGCAAGAGGAAAAGGAACAGAAAAACTTTACTCTTGTCAGCAGAGTTAAAATATAAATTTGCAGTATTTCATACATAATCAAACAGTCCAACACACTTACATAGTCCTTGTAAGTAGCAAAGAATAAGGCTTTTTCATCTAAATGAGAGAGTAGAACATAAAAGAAATAGCTATTCCATCATAGCAAGAAGCATTGCTGTTAAGTCATTGTTAATTCAGCATCTCAAACTGTATTCTAACATCCATACAGTTATACCCCACCGGGTGTGGTCCAAACTTGCTGGCTGACCTACATCAGCAGCTGCACATAATAATTAACATCGTAAGGTTTTCATTAACACACACATACTTGATCCTGTTACGACTTACTGTAACAAGTTTCACTTGGCAATGTGTTGAAAATTGAATTCTGTAACTGCTATCATTACATCTTAAGATTCCCATCCCCTAAGTTCTTTTAGTGACCGATATTTGGATTTGTTCCAGTAGAAAACAAAAAACAGAGCACACTCAACACAAATGCAAATTAAATGACATTTATTGCTAATATGGGGCTAGCACTATAAATGGATCCATATTTTGTTTTCCATTAAATCAACTATTAAGATTAATGCATGCACCCTTAAAAGATAATGCATTCAATAATATATACACAAGACAGGAAACACATGGAATTAGATTTTCTTTTATCTGCAGCCATAGGAAGCTATGAATTTTACCTCAGTAACATCACTCCCAACAGCTATATTTTCCCTTTGGTAAAGAAAAAAAATTAGTAGAATTTTAATTTTGATTTATGTGGAAAGAATAATGTATTCCTCATATCTTGAAACAGACAAAGTTCCCCATCTCATTAGTTCTCCAATCCCTAGAGAAAGGTCTCTATCTCTATAGATTGAGGGATTGTGGGTCCTTGGAGTGTGGTGGAGTCTCCTTCTTCAGCAATTTTTAAACAGAGGCTGGGTTGCCATCTGTAAGAGGTGCTTTGGTGGTGAATCCTTGCATACCAGGTGGCTGGACTGGATAGCCCTTGTGGTGTCAACCCTGTGGTCTCTTCCAACTCTATGATAGGCATGTGTGATCGATAAAAATGTCTCAAAGATCATTACAAAACTGGGAGGGTGCTACTATAAACTAGAATAACAAAATTTCTGAATGGGGAAAGCTGAATGCCTGAATGGAGAAACTTCAGAGACTCTTTTCTCCCTTATTTTTACCAAGTCCACAAAGTTTTGGGGAATTTTCAAAGTATTTCTAAACAATTTTTAAAAAACTGCAACAGCTATCTCCTTGAATTTCTCAACAATTGCACAACATAAGCAGGGCATCATTCCTCCCAACTTTCAGAGATATTCATATAACTGCTGAGTTTTGGGGAATTTTTTAAATTCTGGCAAAAATATCTGTTTTAGCTGGCTGCTATGGCAACCTGGAGAGGGGTGGGGTGGTAGCCACTAGCCACTGACTTGGATGACAGGACACATTTACCACTGCAAGCAAGCCTCATCCTGCTCACTGCCTGCTGGGACTTAGAGAGAGACTAGGGAATGGAAACAATTTCAAATACACCCCCCTTCTGATTCCAAGATACCTCCTGTGTTAACTCTATAGGCAAGGAAAGAGGAACAGGTGGCTGGGATAGAGAGGGTTTCTCCTTCACAGCAGTACTACTGATATTAGCATCACCAACTTCACAACCCAAAGTTGTATGTTGCAGTTTGCGGGGTGTTCCCCTCCCTTTCTTCCCCCCTTGGGAACTATGGGCAGACACAGAGGATGTACATCCCAACCCACTGTTACTGAAATGCTTCATGTTGATTGACTCAGACTACGTACAGAAATGATATTTCTTAATCACTTTCTTAAGCAAGAACTAGGTCTCCCAAAACCCAGGGAATCTTTAAAGTTTGTTCCTCACTCCCAAAAAGGATTTGGACTCTGTGGCTTTGACTTGTGGCCGGGTTTGACAAGTGTTTTTATTCTTTTTTGGACAGTGATCACTTAAACTCTTGAAAAAGCAATTGCTAAGGAAAGTTGTGTCAGGGTTCAACAAGTGGTTGTGTTCTTTTTGCACAGAGATCATTCAAGCTCTATAAAAAGCAGGTGCTAAAGCCAGGGTTCGATAAGTGGTTGTGTTCTTTTTTGCAAAGATTACTCAAGCTCTACAAAAATCAGGTGCTAAGGCTGGTTGGGTCTGGGTTCGACAAGTGCTTGTGTTCTTTTTTGCACAGAGATCACTCAAGCATTAGGCCCTTGGTCCCCCTATAATTAAAACTATGACTTTGTGTTATTTTCAAAATGGAATAAACACACCACAACAACAACAACAACGCCCTTGTATTTCTAGAAAATTTCCAAAACTTGAGCGGCCACTGTTAGCTCCAGCTCCTGCCAACCTAGCAGTTCGAAAACATGCCAATGTGAGTAGATCAATAGGTACCGCTCCGGCGGGAAGGTAACGGCGCTCCATGCAGTCATGCTGGCCACATGACCTTGGAGGTGTCTTCGGACAACGCTGGCTCTTCGGCTTAGAAATGGAGATGAGCACCAACCCCCAGAGTCAGATATGACTGGACTTAACGTCAGGGGAAACCTTTACCTTTACCTTTAAAAGATAACCCAACAAATCAAATCCACGGGGAAAACTCGGCTTATCTTCTAATCCACCACTATGTTTGATCTATGCTTATGTTTGTTAAAGACAAATAGTGAAAGCATCCTCCTCTTTGTCCTTTGTTTTCTAAAACTAAACACAAGGAAGAAAGAAATGGATCAGACACTGACCTGGAAACCACTCACATCCATCATGTGCTTTTGTCTTTGTTGCCTTGAGGTATGAATGTCACTGTCATTCAGAGCTTTGTCACTTTGAGACTAGCCTTTAGTAATCTCTTCTGTGCTGGACTTACTTTGATGATGACTGAGATGCTTTATTTTGGGTCTGAATGGGATTTATTGTCTCACAGTGTTGCAGAAGGACTGGACCTCAGGGTTGTCAGAAACAAAGAGGATTGGTTATGAAGTTATCGGTGGGATAGTAGCAATAAAAAGCTAAACAATCTCTGCAGTTTTTTTTTCTCCTGTGCCATGCTTTAGTTCAGTGTATTCAAACCTTGTACAGTACTTCCTTTTTACCTGTTAAGGCCACATTTTCCATCTTCAATCTGTTATTTAGGCTCTTAAGGCTCTTCTACATGGGCATTAAAACCTGTACTCATCCCGAGTCAGCTCCTACCTGTCTTCATGACATTCCTCCACTTCTGGAGAGTATCACAATTTAAACTGGGTTAATCCACGTTTGCCCCACTTCAATAAAAATCGGGGGATGCTGTAGAGTTTGCTTGATATTTTTTTTTAATATCCTATGGCTTCAGAAAAGTGTAGACATCTGGATCAGGTTTGATTTTTAGCAGCATAGATGTTAGGAGAATGGTGAAGGAGAAACATAAGCTTCTATTATAAGGTTGTAGCAGTATATGCGCAATAAACAACGCAACCAACAAGGCCTGGGCTGTAATTATCTACTGTCTCCTGCAACAGGTAAGGTAATACTGTCTCCAGAGGTCCTTCTTCATTATGTGAAATTGGCTATTCACCAAAGCTTTTTATAGACTCATAGAATTGGAAGAGACCATAAGATTCATTCTATGCAACCCACTGTCATACAGGGGGTTGGACTGGTAGATACCCATTCACCCTCTGTTACAAAATTTCCAAAGATGTAGACCTAGCAGCACTCCAGGGCACTGTTTTCCATTGTTGAACAGCTTCCCCCCCCCCCCCCCCGCAACCTCTCATATTTTTTTCCTAACGTTTAGATGGAATCTCTTTTTTCAGTAGTTCGAACATCCCCTCAGAAGAAGGTTAAATTGCCTCTGCATCTGTCTGTCTCTGTCTCAGTTCTATGTGTGTATGGGCATTGAATGTTTGCCCTATATGTATATAATGTGATCCGCCCTGAGTCCCCTTCGGGGTGAGAAGGGCAGAATATAAATACTGCAAATAAATAAATAAATACTGGTGGTCTTTGCTTCTTCCAGCATGCTGACATTTGTCTGCCTGTCTTCCCAAGAGATTTGTAGGATTTTTCAGAGGCAACACTCATGGAATCATTCCAGAAGTTGAGTATGACATCTGTAGATGGTCCATGTTTCACAAGCGTATGGGGTTGGAAGGGAAGTAGCTTTATAAACAAGCATCTTGGTATCCTTACAAATATCCTGACCCTCAAACGCTCTCTGCTTCTAGTCCTCACCCCCAATACAAAGCTTTTCTGTAGTTTCCAAAGGTTGATGCAGAATGCCATCCAGCCCCCCTCCAGTCTCCCATTCAGCTCCAAAAAGTAACTTACCAGAGGGTCTGCTGGCAATGCAGGCCCCTCTGTACAGGACTCCTGATGTGAGAAAATGACACCAGGAGGTTTCGGAGGGGGGAAATCCTTCCTCCCCCCACCTCCTGACATGCCATCGGGAGTTGTTTACAGAGGGACCTGCACTGCCAGCAGTCCTCTCTGGTAAGTTTTTTTGGGAAGCTGGAGGAGAGAGGGTGGGTGCACTCTCATTCCTTTGGGCTCCAGGAGCTCAAAGAACTGGGATGGAGTCAATCACTACAAGACCCACAACTGGAAAGATCCAGATCTTACCTTAAGGTCCAAATCTTTCCAGATGTTTAATTAATAAGGAGTAAACTGGGAAAACCCAGTTGGTTCTGCACTAATTCACTTCAACCTAAGGTGTTGTTTGGACACCCCAGGTAAAAAGTGAGACTTGTCCCACATTTTGGGCCTGTCTCGAAGGACCTTCTGCCATATCCCCCAAAATTCTCCATAAAGCAACAGAAAAGAAATGGAAAGAAGGGAAAGGAGCAGGAGTTGCAAAGCTCTAATGGGCATTACATCCTCCTGCCATGCACCCTATCCCTAAATCTGCAGGATAGGTTAAGGATTCTGTTACTATCCTGCTGCTCCCTTCTTGAGCTAGTTGGGGTTATCTTAGAGGTAATTTCAGAGTCTCTGTGCCTGTGATAATGGGAGACTTCAACATCCATTTTGATGCTGACCTGTTGGGAATGGCTCAGGACTCTATATTAACCATGGGTTTGTCCTAAGTGGTATCGGGCCTCACTCATAGTGCTGGGCAAATTCTAGACCTTGTTTTCAAGTCAGGAAAGGTACATCACCTAAACATTAGAGCTGTTCAATAGTGAAATATGCTGTCTCGAAATGCAGTAGAATCTCCTTCTCTAGAGGTTTTTAAACAGACTAGATGGCCATCTGCCAGGAGAGCTTAGATTATGTGTACTGCGCAGCAGGGTGTTGGACCAGATGGCCCTTTTAGTCTCTTCAACTCTATAATTCTATGATTCTATGAAAATATATGTGGCATCAAGCTTTTAGAGATAGACTGGAATAGAGTTTTAATATTGCATGGTGGCATTTTATGGTTTGTATATAGTGTTTAATAAACGTTAATGCTCAATGTTTAAAATTTATAAATGGCTTTTATCATGTATTTATATTGGTGTTAATAACTTTATATAGTTTTTTCATATATAATGCTTTATATAATAATAATATTATTAGCTGTTTCAAATCCAATTTTTGGAAAAAAGCAGGATATAAGTGAAAGGAATAAATGCTCACACGCACGCACACGCACACATTTTAATGAACATTTCCCTCTACCCCCTTACCAAGGAAACAATTCATGAACTCACTTTTTTCTTCTTCCATGTTTGGACATCTCTCTCCAATTTTGCATTCCAATTTGCAGAAAACAAACTGCCCTGCAGAAAAAGCTGAAGCTCTTTTATTACAAATATTTGTGATCAGTTCAGGTTTCTCATACCACCTAAAGGAAAGCAGGTTATCTGGAATAAAGCACAGCTTGTCTGCTGTGCAGTTGATCATTTCTCTTTAATTCATCTTGTGTTTCCATGACACTTACTTTTCTCTGGTCACACTGACATGAAAGAAGCATTGATAAAAATAACAGTTCCAATCACTGCATGTTTTTCTCAGGAAACCAAACACAGGGTGTTAATGAGAAGAGTTTGAGTGCCACACATCTCACGGCATTGGTGCACTTTGAAACACTTGTAAACTTTGAAGACACTCAGTGGAGTAAATTCCACCCACCATCCTTCACTGCATGATGCCAGCATCTTCTTTTGGAAGGCAGGGCAAGCAACAGGCAGCATCCAGAACAAAAGAATGAGCTGTACATGTCCTTTCATCATATATTTCTAGCTTGGTAGAGTCTATTGGGTATAGGATGGAATGTTCTTTCTACATTTTTGAAGGGCATGCAGGGGCTGAAATAAGAGATGGACCAGGGCACACATGCAGGCCTGACCCACAATGCCACAGTGAACACTAGAGATTGAAAAAAATATTACAGAATATTCAAAATATGTCCCAAAATCATATTACTCAAGTGTTGAGAACCCTAATGAGGAGATCCTGGATTGACAAGAAACTTCACTATCCAGGACCTATTCTGTGCTAAATATACACATTTTGTTGTGTTGAAAGCAAGTGTTTTCTATGTTGTTTGACATACAAAAAACCATGGTCAAGCGTTGCACATCATATTATTATGAATTTTAAAGCCCCCATCTACAATGAACATTTAATGCAGCATTGAAGAAAGTGGTTTTGCTGTGCAGATAATTGCATTGGAAATACTGGAAACTGTTTTGAGGCCCAAATGATGATTAGATTACACAAACCAGAGAGCACTGATGCTTTCTTCTGTGTGCTTTTGGGGAGTTTGCTGTCTGGTCACAGCAGTTGGAAGCTATACTTAGATCCTATGTATACTGACCATCTAATGGACTTTGAAGCTAGCTTCAAACTCCATTAGATGGTCAGTATACATAGGATCTAAGTATAAACTAATTGTTTTAAAATGTATTCATCTTATAGGTTCTTTAAAGCAGATTTTTTGTGTTGTATTTTAATCTACTTTGATCCATGAAGAGAGGTGGATAAGAAATAAGAATAATATGATTTTCTTCACAGGAGACGGCATTTTATGTCCCTCACATATGAATTCCGCACAGAAAAAAAATCCCAGAGTACACACGGTCTTTGAAAACTATTCAGTTTTCTAAGAGAGAGACTTTTTTTTACTTTAGTTCATTTGTTGCCCCCTTTCTGAGAACGAAATTACAGTATTAGTGCATACTGGGTCTTGCTCCTTCATTTTGTGATTTCTTTGCACTGGATACAAATAAAGTCTATTCAGACTTTGCTGCTCCATGTGGTGAAAATGAAAATGAACAAAAGGGCATCTCTTATATGCATGGAGGCATCAAGGATGAGACTAGAATGAACAGGGTCACCTAACTTTGAGACATATAATTTAGTATATTTTCCCCAAAAAGCTTGGGCCGATGCCTCATGTGGAGGACCAGAATGTCCATGCCATTGTATTATGGAGTCCAAGTTGTAAGGTTAAAGTATGAGTTGCTTTGGGTTGACTCCTTTCTGGCATCCACAGTCTCTTAGGGTTAGCTGCATCTTCCCAGGTGTTTGTGTGTGAGGGAAGTTGGATGGATTTTCTTAGGAAGAATACATTGTTGTGAGCAGTAAAAGTTGCAATACAAAATGTTTAGGCAAACTTGATCTTGAGTGGAATATTATGCCCATTTGTTTTCCAATAGGTGTGATGCTTGTAAGAGTGGAAACCTCTAGGACTGATCTGTTGACTTGAAGAGTAAGAGTATCTCCTCACATGATCCAAAGGGCTTATAGTCGTCTGATGTTTTACAAAATTATATCCACTTTTACCCGGTGGCACCATATAAAACAACAGTGTCAACTTTCATAGTGCTTGAGAGAACACAGAAAAAAGTACAGAAAGAATAACACCCACTGACTTATTATACCAGTAAACAATGAACTGCCTTTTTTTTCAGTCCAAACCTTGTATAAATGTCATAATTTCTGGATGAGGCATTCGGTAAATAAATCTAAATATTCACTGCCAGATCTATGTGAAAATGTTCAGGGAATAAAGTTTACAAGCCTGTTTATGCTTTGACCTTCTTATTTTGCCAGGTCTTCAAATTCCGCATTGCTCTTTGTATCCCAAAGCAACCAATTGTGAATTCTGACAGTCTCCAAATTTGGGTAAGAATGCATAATCCTTTCAACTTGCTGCATTTTTACACTCTTGATTTCCTGCCCTTTTCCACTTCTTTCTCCAACTCTCCCTTAACAAGGCTTTTGTTTTCCCAAGTATTAAAACACACATATAAAATGGCTTCCACTGGGGCAAGAGGGCACATTTCTGTAGCTTTTGATCACCGTTCAAGGACATTCTGTTTATGTCGTGCAGGGGAAAGTATTTCTACGAATAACATGCTGATGTATTCATGCAAATTGCTATACACTATGCCCCAAACAATTTTACAACCCTTAAAAATTCTAAAGGAGGCATCCAAGTGGGATAATGTCTCCACTTAGTGAAAAGGGGGAGGGGGATGAAATATAGCAAGTCACATTTTAGCTGGTTTTCTATTTCCAGAATCTTATTAGAAACATTCTAAAGCATCCTATAGTACTACTTAATGGCAGGTAGCCTTCAAATCCAATTTCTCTGCCCTTCATGTCCCTTTATGTCCCTCTAACTTCTAGCACATGGCTCTCACAACAAATTATAGTTTGAACTGCTTTGGGGGAAAGACTCACCCACATGATTAAAAGCTTTCTTTTCACCCTTAGCTGAATCACAAGGGAGTGGAAGATCATTTATAGTGTTAAATGTGCAGTTTTGTAGTCCTTGGAAATGCATTCCAGTAGCAATAGGATATTTTGAATCTTCTGTTCCATAGGGGCAGTTATATAATAGCATTAGGTTTTATCTCTTGGTACCATGTCACAATCTTTGTGTGATGGTGAAGTTGAACATTCCCAAGGTGGTCACAGTAGCATTGTCTCTGGTACAGTCATCCAGGTCAGGCAGGTTTTCTCTGAAGCAATGGTTATGGACTGTCACTAATTCTTAGAATCATAACATCTGAGTGTGGTTCCACACAGGCATTAAAATGAAGTTTGAAGCCACCTTGAGGTTGGGACGTTCACAAAACATACAGCCTTAACTCAAGCTATAACACACATCCACTCAGAAATAGTGTGTCCAAAAAAAAAAAACCTCACTAGAAATTCTGGAATCAGCTATAAAATCCACTGCAGCCAATCTGTGTATACTTCATGCAGAGCTGGATTTGAGACAGAAAAATACAGAACACACATCAAAACAGGGCTATGACTGAAGCATTTGAGGCTTGGGGGGTGTGTGAAAACATATCTTGCCAGAAGATAAGAAAATACCCCCCCCCCCCATACACAGTGTTCCCATGGGATTGCTCACTTTCCACCCCTCTGCCTCCATTTGCTGTGTCCTGCTTTGATTTAGCACTGATCCCTATTGGACATGCTGATGCTCATCTGCCCATCCTGTTACATTTGATAAGAAAAAAATTCTGGGTTAGAATGGAATCACAATCAGTGGATCTTTGTGATCATCATCCCAGCCTGGAACTATTTCCTGGGGAACTTGTGTAGGCATTCTTTAACAAACTAGTTCTCTTTAAGACACATTCAGACTCAGTTCAAATGGTTGTGTCGAACCGCCTTTACAGTTGGAAGGGACTACAAATGACACCTAATTTAACCCCTGCCATACAGAAATGCTCAACTACAACAGTCCTGAAAGATGTCTATGCAATCAGGGTTGTTGTATGTTTTCCGGGCTGAATGGCCATGTTCCAGAAGCATTATCTCCTCACGTTTCACCCACATCTATGGCAGGCATCCTCAAAGGTTGTGAGGTATATTGGAAAAACTAAGCAAGGAAGGTTTATATATCTGTGGAAGGTCCAGGGTGGGAGAAAGAACACTTGTCTGTTGGAGGCCAGTGTGAATGTTGTAATTAATCACTTTGATTAGCATGAATGGTCTTGCCGGCTTCATGTCCAAAAATGTTTTGCATAACTTTAAGGTGGTTTTGCACAAGCCCTTGCCCTGCCCTCTCATATCTGAATATGCCCACTTTTCCGAGTACTGGTTGTTGATGTCAGTTGATTATTGATTATGTATTTTTATGATGTTTTTACTTCTCTCATTTTAATTGTTTTAATTATATCATTTATTTGTTATATTTTTTAATTGTGTTTTACCTTGTAATCCTTGTTTATGCTGGACTTGCTCCCTATGTAATCCGCCCCAAGTCCCTTCAGGGAGATGGTGATGTGATATAAGAATACAGTTGTTGTTGTTGTTGTTATTATTATTATTATTATTATTATTATTATTATTATTATTATTAAATATATTGAAATAACTGAAGTACATTTTTATACACCTTGGTTTTGGCATCACTCAAAATGGAAAGTGAAGTCAAAAAACCAGATGAAGATCAAACAGTACCACTACATGCTAGAATTCATGCAGTTTAATACCACTTTAACTCCTATGGCTCAATGCTATGGAATTATGAAAATTGTAGTTGGAAAAACAAACAAACAAGCAAAAATAGGATACTCACTGGAAGTCACTGTACATCATGGAAATAGCCAGTTTTCCATTTTGTGTGAGTCCATGTTTGTTTGTTTGTGCATGTGTAATCAAGTCCTCTGAGCAACTTTGGTTCTTGCTTCACAGTCCTGCACTGCAGAATGGGAAAGCTGACATATAGGTCAATTGCTAAAAGCAACCTTATAGACAGTTCATCTAAAGACATTCCTCTCAGTTATAATATTTTGGATTCTGGTGACTTCTGGCAATGACTTCATGTGCTCATCTCTCCACCTCTCTAGACAGACTCTCTCAGCTTCTTGACCCCTGGTCTGCTTTGATTCATGCTCATTGCATCTCACAAAAAAGTTATAAATAAAATCAATGGGAAGAAAACCAATTCATTTGAATTGTGATGCTGAACAGGAAGCTAAAAAGACAAATAAATGGGTCCATGAACAAATCAAGCCAAAAATCTCCCTACAAGCCAACTATGAGGCTGAACAGAAAGGAAAAGAAGTGAAAAAAGGAAATATGGCAGAACCTTTAACACTATTTGGATTTGTTTTATCATGAAATTTCATGAATATAAATCTACTTCTTTAGATGCAGTACTTTGGACATTTCAAGAGATGGCATCCCTCATGGAAAAACATAATGCAGCGAAAAATGGGAGATAGTAAGGAAACAGAAAAACTGTTACAATTGGATTGACTCAGGGCCCATTCAGACATTACCTTTATCTCAGAAGCTTCCGCAGCAAACAGGAGGGTGGCCAGATGCCGTTCCCTGTAAATGTAGAAGCAATTACTGCAAGTGGCAAGAAATGCAAGATTTGCAGGTACTGGAATATCCAGGTTCTGAGTCAGATATCCACATCTTCCAATGCCTGTCTGTCCCTGCACTTGGAAAGCATGGGATTTAAAATCTTGGTTTCTTCCTGGTTTTAAATGTTTGTTCCTGATTGGTCAGTTCTAGTGGATGTCCTGCAGTGGTCATTTTGGGGGCTGCAAAACCCCGGAACAAAGCAGGAAGTGTGGATGACAGAGTCAGACATCTTTGGACCAACAGGTCTGTGTATGGACCTTCTCGCAGGTCCTGGGTTCTTTTGCACTGAATTAAAGCTCACAATTTGGTGTTGTCTGGAACCACACTCAGGAAGCCACAGTCCTGAATCTGTCTGAACAACTCAATTTGAATCCGACAATATAGTCTGGCTCAGTATGCAAAAAGATCTTGTAGCATCTATAAGACTAAATGAGATTTAAAAAAATCAGTAACAGAAGCTTTTGCAGACTAAAGTCTTGTCTACATGAAGAAAAATATATATTCAACCCAAATCCAGCAGTAACTTGAAGAAAGAGAACGATAAAAAAATCTGACACATGTTTAAATTTATCTTCACATACAAAGTCATAGAATCATAGAGTTATAAATTACCTCATGAGCCAATTGATCCAATCCACTGTCCAATTTAGCTTCTCCAGCTAAAGCATTCCCATCAGGCCACTGTCCAGCCTCTTTTTGAAGACATCCATTGCATTTCAAACAGCTAGATGTGTCATTCAAGTGAACTCCTGTTTCATAGACCTTTACACTGATGTGGTATTACATGTAATTCTTCACCTTCAAGACAAAGCATTCCTAAAACATTTCTCACTTGAAATCAGGGATGCTTCTGGGACTGGAACTTTGTAATTTTTACTCTGTGACAAAAGCCATTTTAAAAGAAATTGGACAAGTTACATACTCTCAGTCTCAGAAAATCCCATGATACAATTGCCTTAGGAAAACCATAATTAGAATCATAGAGTTGGAAGAGACCTCACAGGCCATCCAATCCAACCCCCAAGCCCCCAAAAACAAACTGAAGGCACACAACAACAATCCTCTCTTTCAAATAGTTCCTGAGTGAAAAATGTTCCACTACATACAATTTTGACTTTCAGAGTGAAGCAACAGTGATTTGTAAAAGTGTGTACATGTGAATACAGAGTTGTAAATGCATGCACATTGCCAATCACCTATATAATGGCCACATTATATCCTGATAATAGTTTTGTGAGTTTTCCTATCATCTGAAAATATGTGAGTTAAGAAGAAAAAAAATATTTAAAACTCTTTCAAATCTTTTTGGGGAAATGTTTTAAAAACATAATAGTTCTGTAGGAAATATATGAATGTATATATTTTAGCTGAGAAGTAGGTCTTGGATGACCACTGCCTCAGCTTATTCCACATTCATACCCTTATTCATACCCTTTAAGAATTGGTTTGAAGGTCACAGAAAAGTTAAATAAGTAGCATTAATAACAGTTACCCATATTTATCCCATATTGTTGTGTGGTCTCATTATTTTGGTGGTTAGGGGCAATTATTCTACAGGAACTTAAAGAATGCATTTAATAGCATGTGGTGTCCCAAATTGCTTACTTACTTGAAATCTCACCTTCTCCTACTATAAGATTCAAGATAACTTAAAACATAGATTAAATCAAAATATAGTTAAAAGGTTTTCAAAAAGTCATTAAATTAGCTATCCTATTAAAGCTCAACTAATCTAAAACAGTATAAAAGTCTTTAAAAGGCACAATAAGAGCAGGAGTATAACATGTGCCCTCATTAAAAGATGCTTCTGCCTAACCAGTTAATCACAAAAAACTTTTTAAATAAAAAGATTTTCACCTCTAGGTGGAAAAAGGGCAAAGTGGGACCAATCTAGAAAAATATGGGAGGGAGTTTCACAGCAAGGGAACTCAAGAGGGTACACTTAAGTGTCCTTAGGAGATGGGCCTGTGACAATGGTGAGATTGAGGGCACATCTATACTGACCACTTCAGCCAGTTGGGAACTGGATTGGGAGAAACCTGTTTTGCTATGTGGGTGATTAAACTGATATGACAGGAACATGAGGCCAGGAAGGCGATTACGTTGACCATGGAATCTGTCCTCCAACCGGTTCCAGAATTTGCAGGTTTTTCCCCCATTTCTGGTTGAGATGTACACCAGCACTTTGAAGGCATATAAGGTGGAAACCAGAAGGGAAAGTGGCAGTTAGCAGTGAAGATCATCAATTCTCTGTTGTAGGGGGTGAGTTACCCCCTGCTGTCCAGCTATGCCCTTCGGTGTTTTTCAACAATCCCCCAACTGCTCATTCTGACTCTTAAAACATGCTTCAACAAAGAAGGGCATCTATAAAGCATTTTTGCATTCTATAATGTGGTTTATATTTAGAGCTTGCTGAAACACATTAAGGGGTTTAACTCAGTTTCCACATAACTTGCCTTGATGCACTTTAAACTCCTCAATTCATGTTGCAGCATGCTTTGGTGGTGTGTGTTTTGTAGCTGCTGCAGTTTGAAGCCACTTTCAAACTGCATTAAATGGTCAGTAGATGTGTTTCCAGACAATGGAATTTCATGAAAAAGTGCTTTTGGACAAGCAATTTTGCAGGAACCAATTGTTCTCTCTAACTACCTATTCTTTTAAAAAAAGCCATTGATCCACAGAGCATTATGGACACATTTTCCCCATGCTCTGATTTCCAATGTGTAAGAGAGTCTTTGGTCAGGACATATATATACCACATAAGCAGATTGGGAGGGCATCATCAGTTATAATTGATAATGAGCCTCTGTCATGAACCTCTGTTGTGGTGATGACTCAGGATTATGACCACCTGTTTTTGTGAATAATTGCCATAAATGCCCAGAGCTAGTCTTCATAAAGATACAAGTTGTGATAATTTTCCAATGCCTTATCCATATGCTCTTTCAGACCATGTTCACTTTATGGTCCATTCAGACTAGACCTTCATTTAGTTGGTCTTGTTTTACTTGATGGATTTTTTTTTTTTTGGTTTTGTCAAAAATTCTTTCAAAAAGGTCATCTTTATGCATAAATATTTGATTTTTTAAAAGTAAAGGAAAATATAAATAATACATTTTGAATCCTATTAAACGTGACCTACCTATAAACAAAACATGAGCACTTTTGCCACCCTGGTTATCTGGACGTGCGACATTCAGGAAAACATAGTTGAATCAAATGATGATGTTAATTTCAGCATGAAAAGGTGGGGAATTTTTAAAAAATAGAGTGGGGTTTTCATATGATGTTTGTGGGAAATGGCAGATGTTGTTGCTGGAGTGGTGTTTGTGAGCAGTAAAAGGTTCTTGTTTTGTTTTAAATTTTTTATGTTTGCCCATATAAAATATTCAAACAGAACTTCTGTGACCTTTTGCAGGACTTTATTCTTTTATAGGGGTTGATAATGCAGCATACTTTCATGAGGTCCAAGAAACTATGAGGGTGACAAAATTTTGGGTGTTTCTGAATTTTTTTCTCATTAATGGAAAACAATTAGTGAATGATTTTTAAATGAATAACACTTTAACTATTAAGACAACTTCATAATCCCTTTCTTATACATGTGACAACAAGTTATGATATCAGTTGTTAATAGTTTAATAATAATGCAGTTTTCTATTTTCGGGTGGAGGTGAAAATAGATCTTTCAGTGGAACAGAATGCCCTGTTTCCCCGAAAATAAGACAAGGGATTATATTAATTTTTGCTCCCAAAGATGCACTAGGTCTTATTTTCAGGGGATGTCTTATTTTTCCATGAAGAAGAATTCATATTTATTGTTGAACAACAAAATGAACATTTATTATATACTATAAAGTAGTTGTCATCACAAACTAGCATAACCAGACAAACTATGAATCCTATCAAGAATTTCTTGTTACTACCATTATTTACATGTACAACAATCTATGGTACCTCTTGCAGTTTAGGTTTCACAAGGTTTCCACGCTGATTTCTCTCTATTCTAGTTTCAATGTAGTCATGAATGATGAATAATATAATATACTATAATAATAATATGATAATATAATAATAATATAATAATATACAATACAATAGGATATAATAATAACAGAATATGATAATAATATGGTATTAATATGATAATATAATGGGATATAATAACAGAATAGCATAATAATATAATAATAATAGGATAATATAATAGAATAATAGAATGGAATAGAATGATATAAAATATATTAATATGATAATATAAAATGGAATATAATAATAATAACAGAATATGCTAATAATAATAAAATAATAATATGATAATATAATAGAATAATAGTATAGAATATAATGATATACAATATATTAATAGGATAATATAAAATGGAATATAATAATAACAGAATAATAATATAATAATATTAAAATATAATAGAATAATAATAGAATAATAATATAATGATATGATAATAATAGAAAAATATAATATAATGATATAAATATATTAATAGGATAATATAATAATGGGATATAATGTCACGACCCAGGCTGCAGAGCACCAATAACCAAACACAGAGGCCAGAATCTATCTAATATCTTTATTAAGGAAATATATAAAGTTAATAAAAGCAAGTGTAGGAAATAGTTCAGAAGTAGACCTTTCAGGAAAGGTCAAAATTAGTCCAAAGAAACAATGTCCAATATGAAATATTAAGGTCCAAAGTTGTAATCCAATAACCGAAACACCCACTTTGCCAAGCAAAGTGAGGGGAGATGACAAGGTTCTTAATCCAAGGAACTTGATGTGATGCTAGGAAGTAAACTTGATACTTGGAACACAAGGCTTGATACAAGGCAACAAGGAACGAGGAACAAGGACAAGATCCTTGGTAAATACTTGGCAAGGTCCGGGAAGCAAGGCAAGGTCCGGGAAGCAAGGCAAGGTTGGAAACGTGAACGAAGGCTTGGAAACGGGAACGAGGCTTGGAAACGGGAGAAGCGCTGTCCACACACAACCTACTCCAGTAGCTGACGAATTGACTCCGCAAAATTCCTTCAGGGCAAGGAACCTAAATAGGGTCCCGTTTTCCCACCAAAGAACACTTCTCTGGGGAACCAGAACCGAAAGTCAATCTCTGTGTCCAGATGCATGACTCCCTAAAGGTTCTCATGAAAGCAGTCTTAATCAGCTGAATGCCTGGCTGCGATTCTCAGGCTTCTGCGATTAGCCTGTTGAACTCCTTTTTGTTGTTGATAATAACTACGGCGAGAAAATGGGGGAGATTTTGACTCAGGGCTTGTTTGGCAGATTTCTGGAAGACAAACCTCCTGCAGGTGCAAGGGCTCCAGTTCTGGCTGGGAAAGTTCCAATCCTGGCTGAAATGGTGGAAAACCCAAGTTTTCCTCTTCATCTGCCACAACAGCGCTAGGAACGGGACTACATGGCCCATGAGTCATCACATATAATAATAGTAACAGAATATGATGATAATAATATGGTAATAGAATAATAGTATAAAATAATAAGTTTCATGGCATAGGATAGGAATAAGGATGAGAGGGGAATCCCAATACATCCTGTACTTTTAAGAAGCAGAAAGAGCAGGACGAGTGGAAAGGGTGTTCAAGCCCTCTTCCTTCCCTCCCTCGCCCTGGCTCCAGGAGCCAATCAGAAGCCTTGGGGGCGAAGGGAGCATGGCCAGGACGGAGCCTTGTCTCCGAAGGAAGAAACGGCAGCGCAGCAGCAGCCACGGAAGGTTCTTCAAGCCACAGCTGGGGAACAGGAAAGGCAAGGCCAGCCAGGGAGGGAGGCACAGAAAGCAAGCACTTTCTCTCCCTCCCTCCGGTGTGTATGAGTGCTGCTTTAGCCCTGCAGCCATGCTTCCCAATGGAACTCTGCTGCAGCCTTAGTTGCTAGGTCTTACTTTCAGGGGAGGCCTTATATTTGGCAATCCCCCCAAACCCCTACTAGGTCTTATTTTTTGGGGAGGTCTTATTTTAGGGGAAACACGGTAATCTGTAATGTAGAGAGAATCACTTTGATTATGTATGTTGCACCCCTGGCTGCAGAGACACCTCAAATCCATGCTGGAGCCTCAGACTGTCAGTGGGTTTTAGGACATGTTCCAAATTTTCTGATGAGATATTTTTTAATATGCTGCTTCTGACTGGATGGATGTTCCAGCACGCACTGGGGGTATATATTTTGTAGCTACCCCAATCTTGGGCCAGCTTCAAATTGGATTTTAGTGCCTATCTAGAAGGGCTCTAGAGCACCTTACATACAGCTGTGTAAAACTCACATTGAACTGGATTATACGACAGTGTGGACTCAAATAATTGAATTCAAAGCAGATATCCAATTCAAATCAGGACTTCTGCAATGTGCTCTACATTGGGCTATCCTTGTACCAAGTTTGGAAACTCCAGTTAGCTCAAAATATGGGAGCACCTAGGAGTGAGCATATTACACTGATCCTAAAGTCACTCCACTGGCTGCCAATTCATTTCTGCACAAAGTACAAGGTGTTGGTTTTGACCTTTAAAGCCCTACATGGTTTGGGTCCAGGTTATCTACAGGATCGCCTTCTCCCATATAATCTGCCCTGAACACTGAGGTTCTCTGGGAGATAGTTACTCCAACTAGCCAAAATCTGACTGGCAACCACCACTCAGAGGACCTTTTCATTGGCTG
Source organism: Anolis carolinensis (assembly GCF_035594765.1). Taxonomy (NCBI): domain Eukaryota; kingdom Metazoa; phylum Chordata; class Lepidosauria; order Squamata; family Anolidae; genus Anolis; species Anolis carolinensis. The sequence continues at coordinate 238,602,046 of NC_085844.1, read as the reverse complement.
ATCCATTACTCTGGAATGACCTGCCAGTAGAGCTCCAACAGCATGATCAACTAGATGGGGAAATAAAGCAAGGAGTGTAAGTCTATTTAAAACAACCATATATTAGTTCACAGACAGATTCACACTATTACATATACAGTCCTCATTTCTCTAAGTTTGTGTAGTCAAATACCAAACTACAAACACAACAGTATATTAAATATAATTCCAAGAGATTAAAAAACAGTTTGCTAAACTCATCTTAAAATAAGCCTTTGCATTTAATAGTTAATGTCATGTATTAATAGCAGTAAATAATATGTTTATCTATCTGATGCTTTTCTACAAGAAATTCTAGGTAATACACAAAATAAATTACACAAACATTACTTTGAAACATGTGAACAGTATTGTAGAAGTCAAGATCTTTTGTGTCAGCTTTAATTGCACTTCATGGTGACATCATTTTTTTCTAGAAGCCTCTATGGTATTGTGGCAGAAATTTCCACTATTAACCTTTATGCAACTTTTGGCAATCACTGTATGATTATTCAGAATCTAAATGATTTTTTTTTTGGGGGGGGGGGTTGCATGGGATTGATAAAAAGGGACCTTGTATCTGCAAGCTCCTTATTAATGCAAGAGGCAGGACGGATTGTCTATGGGAGGAAAGTTGACTTGTGGGGGGAAAATCTACAGTTTCTTCCCTGCTTTAAGAAATGGCAGATTTATTCACCATAGAAACTTCACTTCTTTCTACAATTTGGGATTGCTCTGTTATTCTATGTCCTTAGGCCAAATTGAGACCAAATTGGGCACTTGTTTATGAATTTATCACATTGGGTTAGTTGACTATACAAATGACATGTTGCTGAAGGAAGGTATTGCTGGGACTCAGGAAAGAAAGATGTGTTTGCCTGAATAAACTGGCACCCCAAACAGGTAAACATCCATATTTCAACAACAGAAAAAGATTTCTGAATAACATGCTGAAATATTAATGCCCCATCTACCCTTGCTGTGCACCTGAGTCTGAATTTTTCATCAATCTTTCTCAATGACTGTTATTTTATCACATGGGGCAATCTTAGGGAATTTTGCCCCCTCCCCAGAAAAGACACTAAAATCCTAGATATGTTTTTCGTTTTTTAAGCCTTATTCTATTATGGATGGATATTGGCTACTTCAATCAGTTATTGCATCAATGGTTGTTTTGGGATAGACTTTTTGTGTGTGAACAAAACAGGAAGACATTATGAATTATATAGCTTTCCTCTAACACACGTTACAGTAATGTGTCCACTTTCTAAGAACCAGACATTCAATTCTATTAAATTAATGTGAGCTTAGGCTAGGGATTGGAATGAATTAAAAACACATTTTAATGGTGTGAGCAAGACCTACAAGATGAATTTGAGAAGATGCTGAAGACAGTGTTTCCTTGAGGAAGAGAGACTTCTACTGTAGAAAGAAATTGAGAAACAGTAGTGAGAAGTGATAGTACTTAACAACAGAAGTCACTAGCACATGAAGTGGTTCCGCTCCTACCTGTAACTTCAGGACCCATCTGGATGGGCCCAAAATGCAGATCCTGTCTGGATTTTCACTGGGGGCACCCAAACAATGTCCCTGGTAAAAATGAAATAATTGGGATAACCTCTGTTATTCCAAATATTAAATACCCCATTAGATCTGGGTCTTCCTGAAATGCCCGAGTCTAATGGGGCATTGGACCTGTGGGGTCTTACTTTCTATCCCAAACTTTTTGGGCCTTTGGAGCTCAAAGGTCTGGGATGATGTCCACCCCCCACCCCCCAGCCTCCAAAGTACCCCTAAAATGTGTTGTTGAAGGCTTTCATGGCTGGGATCACAGGGTTGTTGTATGTTTCCCGGGCTCTATGGCCATGTTCCAGAAGTATTCTCTCCTGATGTTTCGCCCACATATATGGCAGGCATCCTCAGAGGTTGTGAGGTATGGAGAAACTAAGCAAGGAAGCTTTATATATATCTGTGGAAAGTCCAGGGTGAGAGAAGAACTCTTGTCAGTTGGAGGCTAGTGTGAATGTTGTAGTTAATCACCTTAATTAGCATTGAATAGTTTCACCTCCTGGCTTCTTCCTGCCTGGGGGCATCCTTTGTTCAGAGTCATTAGCTGCCCCTGGTTGATTCATGTCTGGAGCTCCTCTGTTTTCAGAGTGTTGCTTCTTATTTACTGTTCTGATTTTTGAGGTTTTTTTTTAATACTGGTAGCCAGATTTTGTTCATTTTCATGGTTTCCTCCTTTCTGTTGAAGTTGTCCACATGCTTATGGATTTCAATGGCTTCTCTATGTAGTCTGACATGATAGTTGTTGGAGTGGTCAAACATTTGTGTGTTCTCAAATAATATACTGTGTCCAGGTTGGTTCATCAAGTGCTCTGCTATGGCTGATTTCTCTGGTTGAGTTAGTTTGCAGTGCCTTTGATGTTCTTTGACTGGTATTAAAAAACTCAAAAATCAAAACAGTAAATAAGAAGCAACACTCTGAAAACAGAGGAGCTCCAGACATGAATCAACCAGGGGCAGCTAACAATTCTGAACAAAGGATGCCCCCAGGAAGGAAGAAACCAGGAGGTGAAGCTATTTAATGCTAATTAAGGTGATTAACTACAACATTCACATTGGCCTCCAACTGACAAGAGTTCTTTTCTCACCCTGGACTTTCCACAGATATATATATATAAACCTTCCTTGCTTAGTTTCTCCATACCTGACAACCTCTGAGGATGCCTGCCATAGATGTGGGTGAAACATCAGGAGAGAACACTTCTGGAACATGGCCATAGAGCCCGGGAAACATACAACAACCCTACCCCTAAAAAGTAAAAAAAAAAAATCTTACCTGGCCACCATTATGGTCCTCCTCGCACCCTCCTGGTGCAAGGAAATTATGCACCAGGAGACTGAGGGGTGGGGGTTACTTTTAGTGGTTATTTTGCTGGGCTTTGGAGTGGCTGCATGCCATCCTGATAGTAATCGGGATGGCATGTGGCCACCTTTCCCAGGAAAGCAAGAGTTTTGGGGGACCTGTGGGGAGTTAAATCCACACTGAAACTGATTTTTTTAATCCACTTCAGCATGGGTTTAAGTCATGTCTGGAAGCCCCCTTAGTTTCAGAAGGTAGTAAGGATTAAATGGCTTGGGGCCATGATACTTGAGGTAAGTCTTCTTTCTATATATATAACTGGCTAGAAATTAACATCTATTGGAGGGACCTTCCTCCATGTACAATAAGTAGTGTAAATAATACGGTGAGAACATATGAGAGGGCCTTTTCTGAAATGGCACCCTGGTTGTGGCATCTCTTCTTCTGGAGGTCCAACTAGCACCAACGTTAGAATTATGTCATTGCCAAGATAAAGCCAGGATTTTCATGAAAGCTTTTGGACCAAAAAGATTTTATCCAGGCCGCACATATGTTATAGTTGTTAAGTTATATTATTCAATAGGTTTTTAACTGGTTTTAAACTGAAAAAATTGATATATTTTAAATTTTTCAAACTTTGTAATTGTTTATTCGTTTAAGTTGCTGTTATGGTGAGCCACCCCTGAGATCAGTGAAGGAAGGTGTTTAAATAAATAAATAATGTGCTTAGTTCTTGCACATACGTGAAAAGGAATTTAAGAAAAACTTTCAAGGTACAATTGATTTCCTTTATCCACATAAACAGGAAAAAGAGAGTTGACTCTGTAAAATGCCAGCATCCTCATAACAGAGAGAAGGGGCAAGAATTCCAAAGAACTAGCCACTAAGGGAAGGAGATAATATATTCCTTTTTTATTTCTTAGCTCCTTAGAAGAAAGGGGCTAATCGATGAACTTTCTGCACTTAAGATTCAGATGTATTTAGCAGCAGCAGCAGTAGGATGGCTATCCTAAAATCTCCTCCTCCTTTCTTTCCTCCTCCTCTTCCTCCCTTCTTGCTCCTCTTCTTTTTCCTCCTCTTCCTTCTCCTCTTCTTCCTTCTCCTCCTCCTCCTCCTCCCCTTCTCTTTCATCTTTGTATACCCATGCCAGTGCACAAGTATGAGAAAGTGAGAGAAGCACACATACACACACACTCACACAAACAACTTGTTTAAAATTTTGTTTGATAACTAGATTGTGCAAGAGACTTATTTTTTTCTGAATGAGCTGGCTTTAGCATTTGAGAATCTTGAATCTAGTTCCCATTCCAGAGCACAGAGAAAAATATATTTTCAATTATCTTGAACTTCCAAAACAAAAGAATCCTTATACATGCTAAATGTTCCTAGGTAATCATTAAAATCTTGCTTGAGTAGCCATTTCCTGCAGCTCAAAGGCAATGTTAATATTTCTTAGCTGTAAATGAGACCTCTAGGGACAAATGGTTAGAAAAAAGATTTAATCAGAGTTGTTGTATGTGTATGTTTTTCCCCTTTCTAGAAGGAAAGGAGGGGAAATCAGCATCAAAACAGGCTTCTATTTTCTGCTGTTATTGTTTTTGGAATCAAAGCCATGCCTAGGAACCTACTGAGAGGGAAATTTTTCTAAGCAGGCTGATCTATGATGCACACCCCCATTTCCATAGAAGTGTATTGACACACTGAACTCACTCATACATTGTAGTATTATTCAGTCGAAATGGACAGCATGATGAAATGGATTCAGAGTGAACTTTGTCTAAATGTTCTGATACAGTTTGATGTGACCTCATTATTATCAGAATTAATTCTGACCCTTGTGGCACGCTTGGAAATGTGCCAGAAATAATGAAGCTGACAGCATAGTAAATCATATTTTAGTGACACACGTTACTGCAAAGTCAAAAGACATCATCTCCATCTTCCTAGATGAAGAGTTTCATAGTCTTCAGTCTTATAGCCCTTCAGATGAGATGTCTATAAAAATACATCAGCTGACAATCAAACATGTGGAGGGCTTGTCAAGACGCACAGTTTTCCTGCAAGTATAATTGATTTTTATTACGTTCCCATGGCCACCAGAATGACATTGTTTCTCAGAGCTGTCCATTCAAAGTAAAGATGTGCTGTTTAGTCTCCTCTATTCAGAAAACACTTTACTTAGACTTGCTTTGAACCTGGTGTCAATCCTGGAATCATTTTCAGAAAGAACTGAAAACCCACAGTTGGAGAGATTCAAGATTAAATTGGAAAGCAGTTAAAATTAAAGGTAGAATCCATCCCAGAAACAGATATATGGGGAACATTATCAAGTGAAAGATGTATCAAGTCTACATTGAGTATGGATGTGAGGAGAAAGTTTTGCAGCTGACATTCGGGGCCACCTACAGTGCCATATAATGCAGTTTGAAATTTCATTTTATGATCAGTGTATAGTCATATAATGCAGTTTAACTGTATTATATGGCAGTATACATAGGGCCTCAGTTTGGCAGCTGGTGGGATTCTTTGTTATATACTGGTTTGGATGTTGGTCTAGGATCCTGGAGACTGGTGTCCAAATTTCCTCTTGGCCACTGAAGCCCACCCAAGTGACACCTTTTCAACCTCAGAGGAAAGCAAAAGCAAAACTTCTTCTGAAGAAATCTTGTCAATAGAACTCTATGGCTGCCTTGACACTGAATAATTAATGCAGCTTGAAACCACTAACTGCCATGGCACAGTTTTACCAGGTCTTTAGTCTTCTCTGGCAATGAGTGCTAGTGCCTATTCAAGCTACAAACCCCAGGAATCCATGGCATTGAGACCCTTATCACATTAAGACAGGGATTCACATGCATTGTGGTGAATCTGGCAGGGACTGGCAGGTGGCATGGGGAACTCATCACCCCAAAACAGATGGCCATCTGTTGAGAATTGTGTTCTTCTGCATGGAAGAGGGTTAGACTAGATGGCCCTGGTAGTCTCTTCCAGGTTTATGATTCTGTAAACAGTGTGTGTGTGTGTATGTACAATAGAGGAGTTAGGGGCACAGAACTGTTGTTGAGTCACAGCACACATGAATTTCTTAACCTTCTTTTGAATGGGCAGCCAAGCCCTTGATTGTCTGGAATTACCACCTTTGTCTTTTGCGTCTTATACCTGTTGTCTCATATGGCAATGGACTCTTGAGTTAATCAAAATCTCATCAACATATCCACATCACCATTTCCTCCAGGGTCATGTCCTACAACAGATTGGTCCTTTAAGCTGACCAACTATCAGCCGCCTTTCTTCTGGCCACAGGAATCTCCTCCTGCAGGCTATAACATCAAGGGAACCCCTGGCCCAAACCTGGAAAAACAAAGTGCTTTTTAGAGGGAATACCCTTCTTAGAATTTGTACTGGAGGACCTAGAGATTCCTAGGAAGAACATATTCATCAAATTTGTGAGTAAGAAATCAAAAAATCTGGAGGGCTGCTTGTAGACTCTTTGAAAAATTAAAGATTCTAATAGAATAAAAGAAACTTTGGGTAAAGGTTACAGCTCTGTGCTTTGACCATGTAAATAGAAAATGCATTTGAATAACAGCAAAAACATAGCAGCAGAACTGTGAATCTTGTTAGCATAAAGGACCCTTTCTTGTTTTCACGACTGGGAAGTGAAGGAAAAAAATACATGGAATACATAAGGTGATATGACTGTCAGCAAGCTCGAGAAGATTAAAGATAAGTGTTTGCTGTCAAAATATATTAAACCGTCTCGGATTCCTATTAATCTCGTTTTTCATACATGGGAGGAATTAGATCAGAGAGTCATTCAAAGAAGAAACCTGATCAACAAAATTAATTTTGCAGTGTAAATAGCTCGAGGACAAACCTCAATAAACTTCAGTTGGCAGGATTTTTTTGGTGAGGTTGTTTTTAATTTAGAAAGCAATAGATGGCTGAAATAGGGCCTCTCATGTACGAGATTAATTTACTCTTGCTGAGGAGCATATGGACTTTTACAGCAGCTATGCATCAGCTATTCACTCTTTCATTTATTTTCTTTTGAGGGAAAAATAATAATAAAAAGTGAATCTGTTGAATGGAAGCTGCCATTCTTACTCCCTCTCTCTCTTTTTTAAAAGAAACATCCTTATCACTTCAAAGAAGAGAGATGGGAAACAGGGCATGAAGTGTGGTTTTTGTGCATAGTATATACATCTATGGATAAATTCCCATTGAAATGGGGGGAATGATCAAACAAGACATAATGAACTAAGGCACATTCACACTTCATGATTATCATGCTATAATTCCACTTTAATTGCTATGGCTGCATCTTATGTAATCCTGGGGATTGTAGTTTTGTGTAGCACTATAAGGTCCCCTCTACAGTACCAAATAAAATCCATATTATCTCCTTTGAATTGTATTATCTGGCAGTGTAGAAGGGGCCTGAGGGTGTTTCCAGACAGGACTAAAATCCGTGACAAAGCAGATTTTAAAAACCTGCTTTGTTGTGGAATTCAGTCCCCTCTGCCCCCCAAAAACCCGGGCTTTCCCAGCTGAGGAGACAGGAGGAGCTAGGAGGAAAATCTCCACACACACACAAACACCCCCCCCCCCCAGTGTCCTGGCACTTCATTACCTCACATCAGGAGGACACGAGGAGGAAACTTATGGTGGTCAGGTACATCCCCTTTAACTTTTGGGATGAAATTTGGGGCTTGGGGGAAGGGGGTGGACTCCATCCTGCACCTTTGGGCATCAGATGGCAATGGGGACTCATCTCCAAGTAGTGAGTCCCCAGAGGCCCAATACCCCATTAGGCCTGGATCTAATGGGTATTTAATTAATTCAGAACAAACCAGGGAAACCTTGATTTGTTCCAAATTAATTCCTTTTTACCAGAGGCATCAAACTGGAGACACATTCTGGGATATGAGACATGGGCCTGTGTGGATGCCCCCCCCCCCCCAAGTCTCTGACAAAATATTACAACGACCCATCTCTAAACTTCCAGTCCCAAAATTCCATGCATGTTGCAATGGCAGTTACAGTGGAACATAGCACTTAATGAGCCCACACATTATATTGGTTACTTCCAACCGTTGAAACACAAAGTGACTGATCAGACAGGTAAATGCCATTGTTTCAGTAGGTCTACTTTATTTGGGAGTAGATTCAAGACAAAAGATCATGCCAGTTAAGAAGCAATGAATGCATTCTACGTATGGATGTATGAATTCAGACTGAGATTCTATGGGCTTACTTTGGTTCACATTTATATGACTGTTTACAAAAGAAATGCATTTTCATACTTGTGCCAAACAGTGGTTGTGGATGCTTTGAAACCACATACAGAAAATCTGTGCAAAATATGGCTTAAATGTGCTTCGGTTAGTTGTAGAATTTGCTTCTCTCTCCTAATGGCAAGAGACCATTAATTTAAAGAGAAAAGGCAACCATTTTGGCTTTGCTTTGATTCCTTGCGCTGAAAATGAAACTGAATTTGGGAGGCTTACAAGATTTACAAAATGCAAATGTTAAAATATTGGGTAAGTTTTGATTCTGAAGTTTTAGGCACAGGCCATGACCACATTTTGGATATTGCATTGTAAGTACGAAATTAACACATTTGATACAACCTTCAATTACTAACGAAAAACCTTGGTTTTGAGTCCTATCCTCTTTAATAGCAGGAAACAAATTTATTCCATCTTCTACCTGACACCTCTTTACAAATTTAAAGATGACTATCATATCACTTTTCAATCTTATTTCTCTAGGTCTCTTAATTCTTTCTCATGAGACTTGGTTTCTAGTCCCTTTTCCATCTTCATTTTCCTCCCTCAGAGATATTCCAAACTTTTACGTTGAGAGTTCAGCTGCATTTACAGATAATGTTATGATTATTTCCATTTAGATCACATTTATAACATTCACAATGCTCAGGATAAGGAGTTATCCAACTTCATTGTGTTCTCTAAAATAGGTTAGGCTGAGAGAGATTGGCAGGATGAAGTTCACCCAAGGTGCTCTATGTCTGAATAAGCATTTGAATCTAGATGCCTCGAGTGCAAGTTCAGTGCTCTGACCAGTATGCTTTGTTGGATACAAATGTGAGCTTTGAAGAAAGTAAAATGTTCCCTGTAGAGATAGAAAGACACTTTCTAGGGCCCCATGGTTTCAAGGTAAGTAGTATTGTTGCAAAAAAAAATGTCAGGCTTATGAAATGTTTCCAGGAAAGAAAGTTTGTCCTAAACCATGAGCATATTTTAAAATGTGTACAGTTTTAAAAATGTGCGGCTAATGTGCATTATCTCTGCATTTAAAATGTGTGCATTAAAAAAACTATGCAGGAATACAGCTTCACCCATTAGAAGTTGGATCAATTTGGTAAATGGTGCAAATTAAGGACAGAACCATTTTTATGACAAACAGAGATGTGGAGAAAAGAAAAAAGTTTGGTGTGAAACAAAATGGAAAATATGTAGCTGAGATTTGGTGAAACTAAGGTGAACATATCACAAGGTTCTCTGCAGTTTTGATTGCATGACTCACCCAAGATGACCCAGTGGGTTTCCATGACCAAGTGGGAAATCAAACCTTGGTCTCCAAACCCATAGCCCAATGCTAAAACTATGACACCATGTTGGCTCTTAAGTATGTGGAACCCTATGCTTTCTCTTTCCATATTTTAGTTTCCATTTTCCCTTGATGTTCATAGCCAACTACTGTTCTTACACATATTTTATTTCATGTTATTCTGTGCTTCCTTGAAATAGCAAAGTTTTGGAACCAAGGCTCTTCCTGGGAATTCTCTAAATGGAACCGGGATTTTTAAAAACTGTTCTGAAGCAAGGTAGCCAAGTTTCCCTGTGACAACTGCTGGAGTTTTGAACTGGTGAATGTTATAGCTGGTTCGCCCTAACCAGTTGATCTGTGATGTCATTCCTATTCTGTAAAGCAGAAGAATCATGCAGCTGGGGATGTTTTTCGGGGAGTAAAGAAAGTGACAGTCTGGTCAGGGATGTAGAAGGACAATCAGACAGAAATACAATAGTTTTATGTTAGGCTAGATTTTCAGCAGACATTTGAAAACAAATCTTGAGCAACAGGCCTCCAGTATGAAGCAAACGAGTTGAATTTATGAGCTGAATCAAAAGCGATTATAGCAAGGCTTATAGCAAAGTTTACATAGGGCAAAAGAATGGCCAAAAGCAGGTCAATGCAGTCTAGTTTCTTTAGGCATCATTGCATAAATAATGCAATGAAATATATTTGCTAACATTCTAATGACTTGATTTTATCAAATATGTGTCAAGTGACATGCAAGAGACAAAAAAACTCTCACGCACAATAGAACGATACAAGATTAACTCCTGCTTGTTACTAGTGAGTTAAAATGACTAGGGATGTCATCACATGGATATCCCTGATACCAGTTGCCATCTGCTCACCCACAAAAAAAAATATATAACCATATATAAGAAACTAGAGCTGATGCAGTCTATCCAATGCAATTTTCTGAATCAGTGCAGCAAATAAGCCCAAGAACAGGCCTAAAAACCAAGACAGCAAGGCATTTTCCTTTTAATTGGGCTGTGTAATTGTAGTGAAAGATTGGAAAAAGGTACTATTTTGGAATGCAATTTCCAAAAGCCATCCAATATGATCTGTCCAAGACCTTACTTGTGTTGGTGGTCTTCTCATTTCCATGTCCGCAATGGAAAACATTTCTACCACGAACCATACTGCACTGCTTGTGCTCTGTTGCCTCAAGGGCTGCCTTGCTATATGAGCACGATTTCATTCTTATCTAGCTCTGAAGTTGTAGAAAGTGATAGCCTAAAAAGATGGGAAAGCACAATCAGCTGTATTGAGAGAATAAAGTGTTTCATTGTAACATGTTTCTGACTCATCTTTGCTTCTTGGTGTACTTTTTCAATAGAAAGAAGATTGTCATCATTGTGTGAAGTACCTTAATGTGATCATCCATTAGGGTTGACAGATTGGATATGGGATGGGACTCTTGTAACTTTAATCCTGAATATGTCATGGAGCAAGGTGAAGAGCCATATAACTTTGTCAAGTTTCCTATCCTAGCTTACCTTCCAAATTCCAAATTCCCCCTTCCCCAACAGTGCTTTTGCCTCCCGGGTAGACAGCAAGAGAGAAAGGAGACATAAAAATGCACCCACTTCTGTTCTTGTTCTAGCTCTTCTATGCCCCCATTTCCATCAGTGAGACAATAGCCATATATTGGGAAGAAATTGCCAATAGTGCTTTTGCTTCCCTGGTAGAGAACAAGAGAGAGGGGACGACATAGAAATGCACCCAGTTCTGTTCTTGTTCTGGCTCTTCTATGCTCCCATCTCCATCAGTGAGATAATAGTCATATATTGGGAAGGAATTGCAATATATCTCTTGAGATAGATCTCCCTTTTATTGGATAGATCTCATAAAGCTGGAAACCTGAAAGAAATACTTAATACTCAATAGCACTCTTAACATGAATGTGGCCCTATACAAAACCCTAGACAGCGAGCAAAAATAATATGCTTTAAAACTGGATATCAAAAATAAACTCTTGAGATTATTTCCCATAGTGAACAAATTTTTGTATTAAAAGCTAAATTGCATAGCTCAAGAAGTATTGTATGAAATTCACTTACCAAGACATTATGCAGCAAAACTGAGTATTATAAAAACCCACTCTTTCTTCCAAAAATAATAGATTTGGTTGCAATGACGATGCGAACATGTACCAATAATTCTGTTTAATGATTATTAAATTATGGCCTTTAGGTAAAATGGACAAATGATGCATAGTTTTGTAATTGAATTTTCAGAAAACATCTCCATTTCAATGCCTTGAAAATAAGAGGTTTGTGAAACGGAACTGGACAACCCCACCCATGACTCCTAAGCACAACCTTCTCACACTCACACATACATTTGTATATATATTGGACAGAAATCCCGCTGGTATCTTCTGAATGATGCACAATGTCCACATTCAGTTGACAGTACTAAAAATACAGTTGTGAATAACACATGTTATGTATTTTTAACAGATGGTATATGTTGTATTTTAATACGCTTTTATTCCATGCCTATATGAGGAGAGGCATATAAGAAATCATCATTGTCATCATCATCTATAGCTAAATACAAATTTCAGTTAAACTGCAAAAAAGAGAACAAAGCTATTCTTTGAAATATAATTATTTGTTATATCTTTGCTATGAACAAAGTTCATTATAAGAATCTAGTTATTTATAACTAGTTATTGCCACTTTCTCATGATTGCTAAACATAGAATCAACAAAGGTTCTGACTAATGTACGTGCCAGTATAAAATAGCTGTTTTCAAGTGTTTTCAGGAGATTAGAGCAGTTGCATGAACTACCAAGCTGTGATCTATTTTATACATTGATTAAAGCAAGAGATCCATTTCATGGAAACACTTGAATATATCCAACACAGTGAGAGCATTGGTACAGCTCAAAATAGTAAGAAAAAACTTAGAAAAAACAGTTCAAATCTAATATCTCATTTAATCTCCAGGGTAGTGTTGCAAGGAAAGTATGTATTTAAAAGGCTTCATGTTGAAGCAACATCACATTCAAATTAGTCTAATTGTACTGCTGGTATCATGCAAAATTTGTTCTATAGAAAAACAGCATAAATCTCATTCTGAAAGATGTAATTCAGTGACATGTTGAATCAGAAGAAGTTTTATAGTCACATTCCTTATTTTGTTTTTAAGATCTTGTTCTTAAAGCACTGAGGGTGACACTAGTTCATAATCTTGTGGAATTATGCGATTTAAGGAAATGTCCATCTATAAACTCCAGAGCTGTCCTTTTCTGATCTGCAGAAGAATCTTTTTAATGAGACATGTCCCTTTACTTGCTTCATCTATTTAATGTACATTTTTGGGTGCAACTTTTAAATCACACATATTGCTTAAATACTTTTTTGTCATTTGTGGCATATTTTTTTTCTAAAATCAGTCACTTATGGACTGGCAACACGAGCTACTCAACAGTTCTATTCAAAGTGATTGTGCGTGAATAAATGTTAATCTATAATCCTTGTTATCTAAGGCAAGCCTACAAGATACCATACATTAGGGGTGTGCAATATTCCATTGGTCAATTTGGATTTCGGATAATTTCAAAGATCCAGCAGCCAAGCCACTGAAATTGGACTGGGAAGGACCACTTCGGAGCCTTCAAGGAACAAAAAACAGACCACCTAATCTTTTGGCTAAAAATTTGGGAAAGATTAGTTGATTCGGACTTATTTTTCACATTAGTATTTTGACTGTTTGTTTTGTAAGCACAAACAGCAATCTCTTTGTGGTGGGGGCAATAGGGATGAGTGGTGAGTGAAGCCATACTTGCTGCATCATGTTTCTCAGCCAATCACAGGCCTGCTTCTGTCCATTCCCCTCCCCTCTTGTGGTTTGTGCTGATTTAGACTTCAATTGTGTTTTTAATTGGTAAATGTATTTATTTATTAATTTATTACAATATTTATATCCCACCCTTCTCATCCAACAGGGGACCCAGGGCGGCTTACAATAAAACACACATATAAAAACTGTACAATACACTATAAATCAGTTAAAAATTAACTTACATAAGACATTCATAAAACGCATTATAAAATCAGTGGATTAGAAAAATGATTTGAAACTTGGGAGGCTTGCATTTGTCAATGTGTCCTACAAGTGTGGGCTTCATTATGATAGCCATAAAAATTATGGAGAAATTACCCCCCCCCCCCCCCCGTCAGACCCCTGGCAGCTGGGCACCAAGAACCATACACGGAGGCCAATCTCTATCTAATATCTTTATTAAGGAAATATATAAAAGCAATAAAAACAAGTGAAGAATATAGTTCAGAAGCAGACCTTTCAAATGAGGTCAAATATAGTCCAAGAATGTATTGTCCAATAAATGATATTAGAGTTCAAAGTTCTTTATCCAATACCGAAACACACACTATTGCCAAGCAATAGTGTGGGGAAATGTCAGAGTCTTAGAAGTCCAAGGAAGCTTGACAACAAGGCTGGAAATAGACTTGGTTCTTTGACAAGGTCCGTGACTAGAAACAAGGCAAACAGTGAATCTTGGAACAAGGTCCGTGGATAACAGCAAGGCAAGGCAGTACTTGAATTCTTGATCCAGGAAGCAAGGAACTGGGGTTACGAAGTCCACACACGATCTCACTCCTGAAGCAGCTCTGTTGACTCCGCAAAGAATCTCCCGCGTCAAACACCTATATTGGGTCTCGTTTTCCTGCCAACAATCTCTTTCCCTAGAGAACGAGAAGCGAAACCCAACTCTGTCCAGATGCAAGACTCCTTGGAATTTCCCAAGGGAAGCAGGCCTAATCAGCCTGTTGTTTGGCAGCGATCCGTAAACTCCTGTGATTTGCTTCTCTGACTCCTCTGTCTCTAGAGTAAGATTCCCTCCTGGGAAACGGAGGCGAGGAATGCCCAAGGTCTGTTTTACTGAATTCTTGAGGACAAACATCAACATCCGGCAGGTGAAAAGACTCCGGTTCTTGTTGAACCAGCGAAAACCCCATGTTTTCATCTTCATCTGCCACGATAGCACTAGGAACAGGACTACAAGGCCCATGAGGCATCACACCCCCCCTTGACTGTCCAAGAACGCAGCCAACTGTATTACGTTTCTCAGCCAATCACATGCCTAGTTCTGTCCATTCCCCTCCTTTCTTGTGGTGCATACTGGTTTGGACTTCAAATCCCAGAAACCCCTCTTACGTTTTTAATACAATGTTACTGGTAAAAAAAAAATCCCAAAAATCAATGGAGTAGCTAAATGATTTGAAACTTGGAAAGCTTGCAGTCATACATGTGTCCTACAAATATGGCAAGTTTCATCCTAAAAGCCATAGAAATGACAGAAAGATGAGCCACACAAGTTCCCTCATTGGCAACAATGGACCAAATGTTATTGAAATGAAAATGGAACTCAGAGTTCCAAATTACGCATCCAAATCCCACCCCCCATTTCCCCCCAAAACAGAACAGGGGGCATTCAAAATGAATTAGAAAACAGAATGGATTTCTGCCATTTCACACACCCCTAATAGACATTGCCTTATTGCACAGGAAGTAGAATACGAGCTACAGATATTTCTGGATTTTTTTGTGGTAAAAAGAAGACATTCATTTTCCACTCCAGTAAGTTACACAACAGTAAGACTCACACTATTTGGCAGACCATGTTCCCAGACATGCATGCATAGAATGCCAGGGTCAAATGTATGAATGCCATAAGTCTCTAGAAGCAAAATTTTCCTTTTTGTCTCATATACCTTATATGTATATTCTGCCTTTCCTCCAATGTGCTCAAGGTGATGTATATGGCTCTCTTCTTGCCTAGTTCATCATCACAACCAAGTAGGTCAAGCTGAAATGACCAATTTAAGGGCTTCATTCCATGGCATCAATGGATTCATTTTCATGCACTTCAGAAACAGAGCCTTACAGAAGTTCCACAGAGGCCATCACATGACATAACAGTATTTCTGGTGGGACTTTATGTGGCTCCATTTCCACAGTGCATGGAAAAAGAGCCCCAAAGCCATCTTCAGCAGTCTGGTAACACCACAGAAAGCAGCAGAAAGTGGGGAAAAGACAGACCTCGTGACAGAAATGAAGTGGGATGGCTGACCACCCCAGAAGATGGGAGGGAACAGGGTAAGACCTTCTGTTCTCCCCCCCCCCCCCGGGTCTCCCACTTCTCATGAGATAAGATTCTATGGGTTTCAAGTGAGTTTTATGGTTCTGTAGGAACTCCATGCAGTCATGCCGGCCACATGACCTTGGAGGTGTCTACGGACAACGCCGGCTCTTCGGCTTAGAAATGGAGATGAGCACCAACCCCCAGGCAGACATGACTGGAATTAACATCAGGGGAAACCTTTACCTTTACTAGGAACTCTGAATGAGTCGCTACATTCGGAGGTGGAAGGAAATGTTACATGATATGCAAGAGAATGCAAAATGGACAAGTTTCCCTTCACTGAGTGAAGATGCACTTCTGTCTGGTGATGATTTTTCTGTACAATCTGTGTGATTAGATAACCTTCTTTCTGTTTTAAAACCTTTACATTCAGTCTCCAGCAAAATCTTGACACAGGTGTGCTTCTGATTTGAGTGTCTCAAAACCAAACCCTGCTTTCTGAAAATGTTTTACTCAAGGCACTTCACATAGAGTATTGAAAGCAACAGATGAAAGAAAAAAGGAAGATATAATCCAGAATGTATGCACACTTTCATACACAAAATGAAACAGAAACTTAAAACATACATTGACACTCTTTTGGGGACTTAACGTCTTTTTGAAGGTTTCACACATGTGCAAAATATAACTGAGTAGTTTTCCAGTGTCCATATTTCCCTAGCGACTAGTGTACTATAGTGAGGAGGAAACTAGAAGATATATCTATTTTGAGTGCTACTGCAGCAGATTGTCAAATGTTAGTTAATTCAACCTTGATATGTATATATCTTATCTTGTTTTGAATCCCTCAGGACTACTAGAGTGAGAACAAAAATAATCTATAAAAGCTGTTTTACCCTCTCTTTGTTTTCTATTGAAGAAGTCTGTTCTTTAGTTCAGACACTCAAGTGACACAAGCAAAGTTACATTTGAATAAAAACAGAGACCCCAAAGCTAAGTGTATGACAAAAAGGATGACTCACTAACACATTTTAGATCTTCCTTTCATTGTGGCAAATGTCTGGGGCATCCACATTTGCTGAAAAAAAATCAAAGCATGCGGAATATATTACTTCACAGTGCCAAAGATCCATTTGATTGATTTATTTTATTTTTAATACTCACAGTCCAGCCTATACCACTTTAAAATATGTATAGATGCTGTTGCAATGTTGATCTGATAGAAACAGCAGTTCAGAAATACTTCTTTAAAAAAATTCAGAATGCAATGAACATAAAAAGACAGCAAACACATATCAACATCAAATGCAGTTAAAAAGCCAACAACATTTTTTTTAACTGACTGGTATTCTGTTAGGCAGTAACATCTAACTTTACTTAGAATCATGTAAAGTTGAATATTGCCATTGTGAAACATTTGTATCATCAGATATAGGAGCAGAGATGTACAGTAGAGTCTCACTTATCCAACGTTCTGGATTATCCAACGCATTTTTGTAGTCAATGTTTTCAATACATCATGATATTTTGGTGCTAAATTCATAAATACAGTAATTACTACATAGCATTACTGTGTATTGAACTACTTTTTCTGTCAAATGTGTTGTATAACATGATGTTTTGGTGCTTAATTTGTAATATCATAACCTAATTTGATGTTTAATAGGCTTTTCCTTAATGCCTCCTTATTATCCAACATATTCGCTTATCCAGCATTCTGCCGGCCTGTTTATGTTGGATAAGTGAGACTCTACTGTAGTTAACTGTTTTGAGATCATTATTTAAGTGGAGTCACCACTGGTATCATACCTCCTCCCTGTGCATCCATTCTGCTTCAGAGAATTTGTCTTCCTTAAAGATGAAGAAGACTTATAGCAGCCACATTCTCCTCCATCCGGTCAGCCTGATGAACAGCCTAATTCCAGGTCTAATTCCAGTTCAGCTTGATGGAGATCCATGTTATCCTCCAGTTCAACAAGAAGGGGAATTGGAAGGGAGACACTTGAGCCCTTTTGAGAGAAGATGGCTTCCATGTTTGGTGCATACCCTCACCTGCAGACTCAGCAAAATGATACCTGTGAGGCATGCTCTCTAAATACTATTAGAGATGTGGGCTTGGGCTGAGGTGGGTCTCATTAAAAGCAGGCAAGCTTCTCCCTGCTTAGCAACTGGAAGCAAACTTTCAGTTCATCTCTTGATTACCTGATTCTGTTATTTTAAGTCTTAAATTCATGACCTTCAGACTGGTTACTGACTCTGCTACTTGGACTTTATTCTGATGTATGATGTTTCACTTCGGACTGTTTGCACTTTTTGTGCTTTGGCTTCTGAACTTAATTCCAGCTAAGTGTTGGGAATGGGGCAACAGGATCCAGTGTGCAATGGAGTCCATTGAGCAACAAGGATTTCATTGTATATCAGGAGATCCAATGCAGTGCCCCATTGCATAATGGTGGTACAACAGGACACTACAAAGTACGCTCTGATAAGTATAATTACAATTCAACAGCAAAAATCCATTCTGTGAGACAGGTGTCCTATAAAAAAAACCATAAACTAAACAAGATCCTGCATGGCCACTATTTGTTTTCCTTATATCTTACCAGTTAAATGATAAAGATAACAGAATTTTACATTCTTGCATAGAGCTCTGGGAGGTAAGGGATATGTTGAATATATTAAGAGTAAATTAAGCAAAGTACTATGCAAGTTGCCAGTTGTCTGTACTGTTTTCCACAATGATGGGTTTAGAAGGACTCTGTTTAAAGAGAAACTATGGGAGCTTTCCCACTTCATTTTCAATGGGAGATGAGATATAATACACATACAGAAAATAAGACTTTTCTGTTTCAAGGACCTTTATGTTTCAAGGACGGATAATAGGGCCTTTATGTTTCAAGGACACATGTTTCAAGATTTTCACCACAGTATGCTGATAATAGACCAATCCCTAAATCACATGGGGCAGTTTGTTTAATTTACTGCTGCATGCCTAGGGTTGAATGGGTTAGATGAATGGATTCCATGAGTGAAGTGGATTTCTCTTCATAAAAAGAAAACAATGATTCCAATATTTTTCACAAAAATAATTTCATCTTTTACCACTGCTTGACAAGATTATGAGAGCTCCTGAAAATTCTTTGATGATTTTCACACTTCAAGGCTTTTTTGTAAAAATATGTTTTGTATATTCCTTCCCTCTGTTAGGAAATTCTCCCAAAAATAGCAGAGCATCCAAAAATACAAACAGGATACTTCATTGAGCAGTCAGTTCACAGCAAGGGGAAAGGTGAAGTGTTGTGTGGCTGCAAAAGAATGTTTTAGGTTAGCAGGCAAAGAAGCAGAGTTCAATCTTTATAAGTTACCAAAAGGTTTATTTACAAATAAGAACCATATTCCTTGCTAGGAAAGAATTGAGTTTAAGTGTCTCTCTAACTCCATAATATGAGAAACAGAGAGAGGGAGAGCAGTTTCCAGAGGGGCCTTTTCTGGAGGAGTGGCCTAGGGAAGCCTTTCCTCTCTCTCTCTCTCTCTCTCTCTCTCTCTCTCTCTCTCTCTCTCTCTCTCTCTCTCTCTCTCTCTTCCTCCCTCTCTCTCTCTTTCCAGCCTTATTTGCCTCACGTGGATGCTCTGCCAGGGGGAGTGGGCTTCAGGATGGGATGGAGAAGTCTGCCAAGGAAGAAAGAAGAGGAGGAGTTGCACCTGCCAGCCACCTTCTCTTGATTGATTTGCAAAGCTGGCCACATGCTGTGGCCTCCACCCCAGGGAGAGCGCCACTCAGCCCCATTGACCCCCACTAGCGAAAAGACCTGGCTGCTCATGATCCATTGTGGCTAAGCCTTTGGTCAGATCCTGCTTGATCCTTTTTCGGTGATTCCGCAGCCAGATCGCGAAATTTCCCCAAATCACAAATTGTCAAATGGAATCATACACACTCCTATAAGCCAAAAATCCAAAGGGGTTATACATAAACGTACAAACAAGGGGGAAATGTGGTGGTATCATAACTGCTGGTTAATTGTCATTTCATGTAGCATTCAGGTTGATGTGCGAGAAGTCAAACAAAACAGTTTGCAAAAAGTAAAAGAAAGAAAAGGAGAAAAATCATTACTGAATAAACCAGCTGACAAAGTGGAAGACCAAACAAAAAACAAGTTTTACAATTTGGGTTGGGTGGGAGTCAGGGATTACAAAATTTAACAAGAGGTTCATTTCATCACTTTATGGTGACTGACACTCTGCATCTCAGTGAGATGCAATGCTTATGATTTTGTGTATAAATGACTCAGCTATATGAAATGCTTGAACAGACCTTGACTGAGATCCTGTTAAGAATCTAAAATCAAAAATTGAGCGATGGAAAGAAGAAAACTGAATGGTCAGGTTTTAGAGACTTTATTAAGAAGAATAGAAATACATTTTTAATAGATATGTCTGGTTTATAAGAATGTATCAGAAATAGGTAGCTTGGATGGACAGAACTGTAAATGACGAGTTTTGAACCCTGGAAAGACGGATGGGAAGTCGAACCACCTTTTTTCTTTTCTTTTCTTTTTCACCCTTCCTGTCCTGCGCTCTTTCTTTCTCCTTTCTGCTATGTTTCGTTCTTTTTTTTTTTTTGCAACACATTTTGTTCCCCCACTTTCACTGTATTTAACAATGAAAACTCAATAATAATAATAATAATAATAATAATAATAATAATAATAATAATGACAGAAAAAAAGAATCTAATGCTTCACATGTATAATATCACTGCCATGTTGTAATTGAATTGTACGGAAGTGTACGAGAGATTTAGTTCACAAAAAAACTATAGTACAGCACTAAAAGTCAATAGTTAGCTGAGGGACCATATGAGATAATATTATTGAATATAATAAAATAAAAATGTGTAAGGGCTGCTATCCATGTCATTTTCACGTAAGTGCACTTGTATTGTGAAAAAGAGAATAAATGGTTGTGTATCCCATACTTTCCCATAAAATAAACATCTGTGAGGAAGGCCACATTCTATACCAGATTATTTTTTAAACTGTTCTTAAAGAGCTTTAGTAAAATACAGGTAAGATAATAAATTAGTAACTCTTTAAGAAGGGAATTCTGATACCTTTGCAGAACAAAAACATTACTTGTCATGGCAACAACATGTTCTTAAAAATCTAAAAAAGAAGAAAGAAGGCTGAGAAGAAGAGACATGTTTGGGTGGAATTTTTCTCTGAATTACTTATTAATACATGGAGAAGAGTGTTTTCTTCCTCTTGTCAAAGAACAGCACTTCAGCCATGTGAAAGTAATACTCTGCAATGCTGGCAAGGTCAGCAAGACCAAGGAAGATTTGCTGAATAAGCACTGATAAAGAAACTGAAAGCTGCCAAGGGGATGGATGCATTATGTCACCTCTCCCAGGAGAAATTATCCTGAGCAAGCTGTTCTAGCTGCTTTCCTAGACTAAAACACAACACTTTTTCCCTTAGGAAGAAGTTTTTTAATTGAAATTTGACAGAAAGCATTTGGAAAGTTAAGGGAACCAGCTACAATCCTAAAATCCTAAAAGTAGTTCATTTTTTTCATATGTAACACTTTACCATCTCTGTCTGTCTGTCTGTACGTATGTCCATTTGTCCATCCATCCATTCATTTTTACAAAAATCTCCAGGGATAACCATGTTAGCTGTGCAGCAACAATGTATAGCAAATGCCGAACAACAAAGTGATACCTTTATTAAAGGTAAAGGTAAAAGTTTCCCCTGACGTTAAGTCCAGTCATGTCTGACTCTGGGGGTTGGTGCTCATCTCCATTTCTAAGCCGAAGAGCCAGCATTGTCCGTAGACACCTCCAAGGTCATGTGGCTGGCATGACTGCATGGAGCGCCGTTATCTTCCCGCCGGAGTGGTAGCTATTGATCTACTCACATTGGCATGTTTTCGAACTGCTAGGTTGGCACGAGCTGGAGCTAACAGTGGACGCTCAAGCTGCTCCCGGGATTTGAACCTGGGACCTTTCAGTCTGCAAGTTCAGCAGCTCAGCGCTTTAACGCACTTCACCACCGAGGCTCCAGATACCTTTATTAGGCTAAGCAAAACCACATTCCACCTCCCCCCCCCCAAAAAAAAGACTTTTAACAGCCATGTCTGATTAAGGCTTTGAGTGTTCAAGCTTGGGTAAATATATTTTGTACCTTTATCACTGTACTGTCTTTTTACTTTTTCTTGCTTACTTTTTTTAGTAGGCAGGATTTTACAAAATTTAATTTAAAGGCCTAAATACTCTGAAGGCATCAGATCCCGTCATACCTTGGAAGGCAAGTAGAATAGTCACTGATTAGTACTTGAATGAGGGATTATGGGCCCTTCCAGACAGGGTGCAAACCGAGGAAGAAGTGGACTTTGCCCAGGTTATTTGTTCCCACCCTTAACCCAAACTCTGGGCTTTCCTTCAGGGGGTTGCTAGATGCCACCCCCCACTCCCATTTCCTCCAAATACCCTGTTTTCCTGAAAATAAGACAGTGTCTTATATTAATTTTTGCTCTCAAAGATGCGCTAGGTCTTATTTTCTGGGATGTCTTCTTTTTCCATGAAGAAGAATTCACTTTTATTATTGAACCAAAAAAATATATCAGTAGTTGTCATCACAAACCAGCATGACCAAATAAACTGTGAATCCTATCAAGAATTTCTTATTACTACCACTATTTCCATGTACAACTATCTATGGTATGTATGTACATTTACTGATCCTGCATGCTCTGGTGTTCTGTTCGACAGGCATGCTTCCAAACAAAAACTTTGCTAGGTCTTACTTTCAGGGAGGCCTTATATTTAGCAATTCAGCAAAACCTCTACTAGTTCTTATTTTCAGAAGATGTCTTATTTTCAGGGAAACAGGGTAGCTTATCTGATGGGCCTGACGGCAGTGCAAGCCCTTCTGCAGAGTACTCCTGACATGTGAAAATAACACGTCAGGAAGTGCAGGGGAAGAGAATGGAAATATTCTTATACCAATGCTGATAGTCTACTGATACCAGCTTCAGAAAATACACCAATTCCCCCTACTTCTTGATGTGTCATTTTCACACATACTCTACAGAGTACTCTGCACTACTAGCAGGACCCTCAGGGAAGGTTTGGGGGTTTTGTTTTGTTTTTTTGGAAAATTAGGGTCTGGGGTGGTGAGAAGGAGAGCTTTCCTGCTCCTTCAGATTCCAGAAGCTCAATGAACCAGGATGCCTGTGGGGATTGACCCCCGGGAATGCAGAAGCAGTCCCAGGAATCAATTCCCACCTGGAAAGATCTGGACCTTAGTTTAAGGTCAGGATCTTTGCAGGTGTTTTATTAATCTGGAGCAAACTGGGAAATCCCGGTTTGCTCTGGATTAATTCACTTTTACCTGAGGCATCATTCCAGCACTGAATATTTTGCTGCTATTGCTAGATCACATAGATATGTTTCCTTGCTGTGAGCAATGCTGTCAAATGCTACATGCAGGGTGTTTACCAAATATCTTTGTGTGAAGTGATGTGTTCCTATTTATGCTTAGAAAACAATACCTGACATATCTTTTTGACATGCACAAGATCAGAAACTTGATCACACTGGATTAAAATGAACTGATTCCACTGCAATTCTATGCAATCACCCCAGGAACTGATTCAAGCTGAGATGGTGGTCACAGTATCTGATGACTGCAATCTGGAAATGAACCTAGGAACATTTTTTCTTACCAAGTCCACCGAAATGTATTGATATCCATATCCATGTCCATTCGAGATCAGCATTGGACTGTGGCAAAATGCAGGAAATGACAACAATGGGGGACATGGATGGGGACATGTGGGGAGAGATGATGACAAAAATATGTGCACTTTCTAATATCTGCATCAGTGCTTATGATGTCTAGCACATCTCAGAGAGTCAATAAGAAAAAATAAATAAAAGAAAATTTCTGACGGATGCCCTGCATCCATTTTGAAAAATCAACTATATCTAAGTCTTTCAGGATGCCAGGAGACCATTTCCGGGACTGAGTATTTGGACTTTCTTTAAGGTACCGTGATTTTTGCCCCACTTCTTTGTGCTGGATTAAGAGGCTGTCTGGAAGGGCCCATAGATGTGGTGCACATATTGGGCTTTCTTTGAGGATTAAGCAGATAAGAGTGAAGACTTTAGGTAGACCTTGGGAGATGACATTGCTATTACCGGTGCTGGATAAATGAAATTGTGTCCTCCATTCCCAGAAGGGTTGGAAATGAATTATGATTAATCATGATTAATAATTCTCCTGAACAAAATGGACACTACAGCTAATAAATATATATACACATGGTATATATTTTCCTGGTACATATGCTTCTTATGATACCAGCTTTAAGTTGTATAAGCACTAGAGTCCTCTTCAAAGATTTGACAATAGCTCTATAAAAGAAGTTCATCACTGAACCTCATTATCAGCTACAGATGTTCCGTCTCTCTTGTGCTTTCCAACATCTCCATTGTGGCTCTTTCTGCATTCTGCTTCCCAACCACTGAATTAGTCACTTTTAAGAAGAAGAAATATGAATGCATTTTCATAAACAACAGATTATTACCTGGCAGATGGGCTTTATACCTAAGGAAAGGTTTACAAGCAAAAATGCCTAATGAGATATGGGCTGGAGTTCCACATATATCATTTACAATCTATCTCCACCTGGTTTATCTACAAATATATCTAGTGTGTATTACTTAGGCATGCTGTTTATTTGCAGAAGTTTTATGATGGGCTGTAAAACAAGTATATTTTCACAATAATTTGATATCCAAGAAGAGCTTAGATTGAAATAAAGATGGTTAATGTTCTGATAATTTTTTTTATCATTTTGCTCTTTAATACAGACTCTGAGCTGAAAGGGGAAAGTAAAACACCTACACAAATAAGATAGGCGATCACTGGAAAGTGTTTTTGTTATTCAAGTTTTCAGACACATTGCCACAATTCATTTCCTTAATTACCCTGAAAATTGTGTGCCTTGAGTATTCACACTTTTTTGACTTAGTAATATAAGTAAAAAGCCTTTGGGGTGTAATGAATTATGTTTTCTATTACATATGTTTTCGATTATCAGGATTGAAGATCAGGAGTGGAGACCTCATAAATATGGAAAATTATTATTGTTGTTGTTGTTATTTGAACTTAAGAAAAGCAGGCTGCTAAAGCAATATTTTTCAAAGTTCTTTAGAATTTTGGCAGCTAATGTAATATTTAATTACTGTGCATTTAATTACTGGAATATGAAGGAGCAGCGACAATGTTTTCAGCTGCAATCCAATGCACATTTACCAACGAGTCAATTCTGTTGGACTCAGTGGGAATTACTGTTTAATAGACATCTATGCAACTGAATTGTCTGCATTTTTCATTGACATTTTTATATTTTCCAATCGGAAGTTTCTTTCTGTCCTCCTCCGTCCACTGAGATGACTGGGGACTATGTGAAAGCACTGCTTTATTTTTCAGAAGGTTATGTAGAATCCACTGGTGTTCATAAAGAATACTTTCGTATTTAATTCCTCCAATAAGCTTTTGTTTTCTAGTGGATCTTTCCCATGAAGCAGTACTTCTCCAAGCTATCTGATTTGGAGGAATGGCAATTATTTTTTAATAGTATCAAATTTGTGCTTCAAATGTTTCCTTCTTTCCCAGAAATGAGTAAATTGTAGAGCTAGTCCTAATGGCTTATGGACCGGCTCTACCATGGAAATAAGGTGGAATAGCTTTCTTAATGAACCACTATTTCTCAATATCTGTTAATCTTGAGCTGGCCAACAGGAAAGTCCAACTCACCCTCTTTCACATTTGATCATCCTTCCTTTTAATGAAAGAGTAAACAACAACTTTTCCCTAGGTGTACTATGGCTTCTCCACTGCCACCTTTTCTTGCCGTTAAGAATGTGTCAAGGAAAAGAAACTGTAGGTCAGAGCTGGGTATTGTTTGACTTTCCAAATATTGCTGGACTGCATCTTCCCAAATTCCTCATTATTCACAATGCTGGCTAGGGTGCTACAGCAACATTTGAAATTCAATTGACATAATTCTCAGGATACTGGATCATTCAGATTCGCTGACTCTCCTATCATGACCATAGAGGATGCCCGAATGTTTACTTGTGCTCTTTGCCATAGGTATACTGAGGACCACATTATCAAGTGCCCCCTGCCCATTATGTGTGTGTGTGAATAATTATGGATATTCCAAAATTTGAAAAAATCGAAAAAATCAAACACTTCCAGTCTAAAACACTTTGGATAAACATGAAAGAGCAAGTAAAATCATGAGAAGGCTTAAAACATTGATAATAAATGGAGAGAATATCAGAAAGTTGATATTTGGAACAATTTCTATCAACACAACAATTACCCATCTTGAATCGCTATATCTGGAGAGAGGAAGGATAAAAATAAAAATAAAGTAAATTGTACAAATAAAAAATACTTCATTGGTGGTAAAACGACAACAAAAAGGGCAAAGCATGTTAAGGGAGATAGTTTCAAAGCTGAGCTTCAACCATTCAGCAGGCCCTTATTTTTCTTCCCATTTGACATATTTCAAAATTTTGCAAAAAAATAAAAGAGATAATCAGAACACCCAGGCAGAATTGTACAGAAGTAAGTGGTCATTCAAATAATTTCTGATTCCATATAAATTAGAGTTTGAATAAAAAATGCACTTGTTATATCATTGACTGAATCCCAGATAATGTCTTTGAGTATTGATGTAGATCTTGCTCTTGTATGCCTTCAAGTGACTTCTGACTTATGGCAAATCTACTATAGGGTTTTCTTGGCAAAATCTGTTCAGATAGAGTTTGGGGGGTGGGTTACCTCTGCCACACTCACCACTGAGTGAATGTGACTTGCCCAAAGTAATCCAGTAGGTTTCCATGGCTGAGTAGGATTTCCAAAGGTGTTAGTCCTAGTAAAATAATAGAGCTAAGAAAATGTAGATGAAGATTCTTATTGAATGGAAATTTGCAGTGCTAAAGAGCTCAGATTAGGAACTGGCATTAAGAGTTGAATAAAGGAGGCATGGATTGTTTGGAATGTTCAAGATCTTCAAGTTAAATAAGATTGTGAAACTTGGTGATCCCAAAACCAACCAACGATATGATTCCCACTGTTGTATCCCAGTGCTACACCTCTCTGACCATAAGACACCACACCAACTGAATATATCAGCAAGCAGTTTATTGAAGAATATATATATAAAAGCCAAGCAATAAAAAGGATTAAGAGGTAATCCCTCAAAATGTTTCTTCAAAACATCAGCAATACTCCACTACTTCCAAGGTACAGGAATAAATGACATGGTACAAGGTTGTAAAATCCAAAAACACAAGGCCAAAAGACAAGGCATGAACTTGGTAATCTGGAACCAAGAAAGAATACACTTGGATTCAAAGAGCAACATTTGGCATGACAGGAATCAAGGAATCAAAATCCATGTAGGAAACTTAGAGCATGTGCAGGCATGACTGACTTGAAGCACCAACGTTGATCCCAATGGAGTAACAGGCTTTTCCCTTTGCCTTAATAAACCTCTTCCCATGAGAAAAAGACATTTTGTTTCACTTTCTCAGCAGATAAATTATCTGCTCTTTTTTCTCTAAGATGAACTAACTGACAAAGAAGCTGGAATTCATCTGTACCTGAAGAATCTCTCTCAAAAAAGCAGCCCTTTCAGGAATTTGGCCTTGAGGCTCCAGTCTCTGTTATGCAGAAGCCGCTGGCTCTAAGGCAAGCCTGTCAAGACCATCATCCCCATTGCAATCAGACACAGGCCCAGAATCAGACACAAGCCTAGTCCCAGAAACCTCATTGACATCAGACACTAACACAGGCTGAACTGCAACACCCACATGGAAATTGCTGCATATATTGAGGGCTATAATCCATCCTAGTTGTGATCCTACATAGTTTGAAAATTAGTTTTGATGTGTATGGGTAGGTATGCTTTAAAAATGTTGTGTCTCTTTTGTTCTTTTGGAAGTTTACCACTATGAAAACACTAAATGCAAAGTACATATCTTGTTTTTCTTGACACTTGCTCTACACAGATGCCTTGTTGCTGAAGGTGTTAATGGAGTGGACATCACAGGGGTGAAGAATGATGTTTAAAGTTTCTATGGTGATTAATTTGTGATTCACACTTACAAATAATCACTTACAAGTACAATAATCAACTGATGTGTGAACTAAATGTGTGGGGAAGGTGCAATGGTGACATTAGAAAATGTATTTTGGAAAGGTGGTGTTGGCAGCACTTGTACATACCTGGTTTCGAACACATATGTGCCCACCTTGGGATGCTTGAAAAGTAGATTGTGAATGAAGCAGAATTTCAACTTAAACTACAGCTCTGAGATAAAATTCTATGCACACACAGTCAGCAAGTAGTCATCAGGCAATACTCAAAGCGTAGAGATATACAGAAAAGTTGTTTCACTTTACTCTCTGTGTACTTTCAAAAACATTCATTGATTTCTCTGGACAGTATTTCATATCAGGTACCTAGAGCGTTATCTTATGGTGGTTCATATATCTGTGGTGTTATGTCCTGTTGCATTAGAAAGCAAATCATATCATTTCTCAGATCTCATCACACATTGTTCTTTCTTGTCTTTTCTCCCAAAATCATCCATTTTCAGATTTATCACATGAGAGAGTGCAGTTCCTGCCCACTCAAGCTTCTAAAAACAAAAAAACTTGGGGGAAAAACTTTCTAGACTTTCTCTTCCAATTCTGCTACTCTCAAGGAGATGGAAGGCATAGATCTGGGAAGATAGACATCACTTTGGGGATTTAGACTTTCCCATTCAATGCTGTGATTCCCAAGGGGACAGGAGGCATTGATCTGGGAAGAGAGACACCACTTTGAGGATTTAGACTTTCCCTTCCAATCCTGCAACTCCCGAGGAGACAGGAGCATTGATCTGAGAAGATATACCCCACTTTGAAGATGTACTTTCCAAATAGACAGGAGGCATTGTTCTGGGAAGATAGATACCACTTCTCCCTTCCAATCCTGCTACTCTCAGGGAGATGGGGAGGCATTGATCTGCATCCCCTCCTTATCTGAGCTCCTCTCCTTCCTCCTAATTTAATTGCCCTCAATCACAAAAGTTTGAAACAAAAGTTAAAAGTTCATCATAATGCAATTTTAAAAGTTTAGATTATGACTTTGAACTTGTGTAATTTTCAATTGATCTTTTTATAATTGATGTTTCAACTATTTGTTTTAACTGTAATTGTTATTATAATTGTTGTGTTTGGCACCATCTAATGGTTGCCGGTTGTGTAAATAAATAAATAAATAAATACTATGATGGATAAATGACAGGAAAAACAAAGTGGTGATATTTTGAAAATTCAGTATTTTTAATGATTAAATTAATTAAAAAAATTACCATGCAGGCTCACGAAGCAAGATTTTGGGAGCAAAAGGCTTATCTATTATGTCCTTCAACTATGAGACCATCATTCTAAACCACAGCATTAGTTGTGCTGCAGCATATGCCAGCTTGTGTATAAAAAAGGCTATGAAACTGTATTCTGTATGCTATCTATTTTGTGAATGAATCACTAGCTAGCATCTTATCTGCAGATAATAACATTTTCTTTGGCTGAAAATACCTTCTCTCCTTGCTTGCTGGCTAATTTCAATTGGGCCTGTATTCTGTATGCTTGCTACAGCAGGGACTCACTCAAAATGGGCAGCTCAGGCTGATCACTTGCCTGGGTTTTTGCCAACAGGCTTCTCCCTGGTCTCACTGCCAGGGGTTGCCTCCTAAAATGGGGCCAACAGTGGTGGCATGAAACTAGGCTCACTAGAATCATAGAAGAGACTACAAGGACTATCTAGTCCACCCAATCAAAACACTTTTGGCAGATTTCCATCCAGCCTCTGCTTAAAAACCTCAAGAGAAGGAGATTGAGCACACCCCGAGACAGCTTATTCCACTGTCAAACAGTTCCTTCTATGTCAATGGGAGAGTGAATTCACTTCTGGGTTTGGACAGAACTTTAAAGTAAGTGTTATTCAAAGTGCTGGATCTATTTTGCTGAGAGGGATGAATAGTTCCATTAAAATTTCACCCAAAACCTGGAGGAAATTTGGTGCCCTGCTTTTATGGCTCATAATGGCTGTGTTGACTGCATCATAATGTACAAAGTAGACCTTTCAATAGTATTTTAGGTTCTCCTATGGATGGTTCAAACATATCTCTCTTCTATCACAGTTTCTCAAGCTTGTTGAGATTCTTGAGGGGGACATTATCAATTTGCATGCATCAACATTATCAGTTGGGAAGAAAATTCAAAGAGAGTTTTCTCCCCGACATTCATCAAGAAAGATCACAATTTACCAGGTCATTTCTGGATGGAACCTCATGAACATCATCTCTCTCTAATCAACTACTTTGCTCCTATGATTTTTCTATGTGATCTTCTGATCTTTCTTTCTATCACTGTTTAAGAAAGAAAGAAAGATTGTAGGAATTGGTCTAATCAAGCATATCATAGTTATGCACACTTCCTAATTAACGTGTCAATTTCATTGTGTTCTCAGTGATGGGTCTGTTCAGGTCACCATAACCCAACACAGAGAAAGAAAGAAAATTTGTTAATAGGCAACCTTAATAAATTAAACAAGTTTATTCACTCAGTCTCACCAAGTACATTGGGCTGATCACTGATCAAAGATTATTAAGATTGTAACAAAAATGTGAAATTTTTAAATGGTAGAAAACACTCGTAATGGCAAAACACCCAATTTTAGAGGTAGAATTTAGGGCTTCCCAATAGAAAAATGCAGGTTTAATTCCTGAAATATTCATTGGAAACACAATTATGAGGTGGTAAAGAAAAGACATTTCTAAAAATAAAAATTTTCTATCAAAAAGAATTGCCAACCCCCCCCCCCCCCTGGAAAATGATTAAGATATAATTTTCTTTTAGAATGGCTAGTGAAATGTTTAAATCATGATGTTCACATATTTTGTGCTCCCACATCATTTCTAAAAACTATGAAAGATAAAGACTTTTATGTAAGGCTAAGTAAGTATCATCAAATTATTACAATTGCTGGCCTTAGTTTTCTTTACTAAATTCTTTTTATAGGAATGAATGAATTATGCCTGTCTGATGCTATGGAAAACTACAGGAAACAAAACAATTTCCTCTGTTTTACTAATGCTGATGGCTTCTTCTCTTTTTATTGCCTTCTTCTCTAAGTGGCAAAACCAAAGTGGCATTTACTGTTCAGGACCTTATTGCTCCATTTGTAACACATACATACACATACAAATAGTGTGTTCAATGTATCATAAGTTGTCATTTTAATGTATGAGTGTATGCCCAAACAAGGTATTTATAATCCAATTATGTTCCTATAGTAACAAAATTTAAGGGTGCTACTATTACATTTCCTAATGTTCACATATTTAACATCTCTTGGTAAGACAAGGTTTAGGAACATTGAGAAAAACAGATCACAGCAGGGAAAGATATACCTTAAAGTTCAGGAGCTTAAAGCCTGTGAGAAGATACCTGTTTTTATTGACCAGCGCATGCTGCTAGTTTCACAACATTTTATGTGGATAAATGAATGCTCAGTCCCTCCCTATAAGGGAAGTTCTTTGGAATAGTTACATGCTTCCTGAAATACATATCCTCCCTCTCAAACTGGAGGCCTATTTCTGCTCTCTGTCCATCAGTGGCACTTGGATACTCTGGGGAATGGCCAGAATGGATCTCTACATACAAAAGTTTCATGGCTCATGTCTGAGGTCTCTTGCTCATGCTATAATGTGAAATCAGTTAGATCCTGTTCTTCTGAGTCTCATCCTTTGAGAAGAACTTCTTCTGGTAGGCCATGTGAGAGATGCTGGAAAGGTGATCCCATTTGGAACTGGCAAAACTAGAGCAGACAGACTAAGACTGTGACTTGATTTAAAACACCTTTACATGTCCTTATGACATGTTTCATTGACTATGACATCCTTGGAACCAGGCCTGTAGCTGGGGGGGGGGTGTTGTTTAGGGGTTCAACACCCCCCCCCCCGATATTTTTCAAGTTAAAAAAGAACAAAACCTGGTTTACTCATGAATTTTAACTGGTTAACTAAATCCCCATGCTAAGTCTATGAGACACAAAAAATTAAAGAGTCCCTCCTGGCACTATCTCAAGCAGATATTGACAGGTCTGAACCCGGGGGGCGGGTCGGTCAGGGGTTCAACCCCCCCCCCCCAATTTTCAAAACCCCTCTTGAATTTTTTTTTTCTGGCTACGGCCCTGCTTGGAACCCTTGGGTCCTCTACTTCATCCATGACCCTGGTGTGTATTATGTGCCTTCAGGTCAAGTCCTAAGGTGAACCTATCATGGAGGGTTTTTTTTGACAATGATAGTTCAAATAGGATTTGCTGTTGCCTTCTTCTGATCCTGAAAAAATATGATTTGCCCAAGATCACCCAGATATTTCCATGGCTGAGTAAGGCATTAGTCCAGCACCCAAATCACTACACTCCATTGGCTCTCATTTCCAGCATAGAATGTTAGTTTTAGTGCCCCATCAAGCTTTTTTCATGTCAGGAGCGACTTGAGAAACTGCAAGTCACTTCTGGTGTGCAAGAATTGGCCATCTGCAAGGATGTTGCCCAGGGGACACCCAGATGTTTGATGTTTTATCATCATTGTGGTAGGATTCTCTCATATCTCTGCATAGGGAGCTGGAGCTGACAGAGGGAGCTCACCCACTCTCCCTAGATTTGACCCGCTGAACTGTTGGTCAGCAGTTCTGCAAGCACAAGGTTGTGCCATTGGGAGCTCCTCACCCCTTTTAGCTTAACTGGAGAAATTGATAACAGATGCTACCATAGTGTCTTTTAAACTGCATAGTCTCATCATAGTTTCAGTTCTTGGGAAATTCAAAGAAACCAAGAGATAGAGAAAGCATGTGTTTTCTCTATAGTTTGGAAATTAATCAGAAACAGTCCAAGATGAGGTGGAGGAAAAACTGACATCAAGCACAGCTGCATAAAAATGATCTGACCCCTAAAATGCATGATTAATACAGGAGGAAAAAAGAATGCTCTGCATTTTTCTGATTTTTTTCCCTCCCTGCTTATGTTTCTAGGAGAAAATATGGGTGATATGATGAGTGCTACCTTGAACCCCACCTTCTGTTTTCATAAAATGTCAATGTTTCAAAGAGAAGCATTATTCTTCCCAGTTTCTTTACCAGGGAAAATGAGAACCTAATATAACAAGAAATCTTGTTAGTGACAAATGCCCACTTTATACGTACATGCATCTTTTTTCATATAGGGTACAAAGAGTTGGTTCTTAGTCTTTTGTGCCATATTTAACACCCTGAGTATGAGAAGATGCTTCTTGTTCATGGTACAGTTGAGAAAACAGAGATAAGGAGGTAAAATATTGTCACTTCTTTTCCTCTAATGAACTGTAGTGAGGACGGGAGATTATCTTAATTGCTAGTAACTTCCTCCCTCAGACCTCATCACACTTAATAATTTAAGCATCCTAGGATGCTTGCCAGCCAGTTGAGGGATAGATGGGCACACAGCCCATCGCACAAGGTCCCTCAGTTTCCAGTGGAGGCCCCACCCCAAACAGAGTGGAAGCAACTTCCCCCCACTGCGCAGCTGGGGGAGGGAAGGGGATTTGCCCCCTCCCAACGGAGGAGAGACTTCTGGAAGGGGGGCGGGGCTTCTAGGAAGCTGCCCGCCTCATAGATCACTCACTTTTGGAGCTTCGACCCACCCGCCCGCCGCTAACAGTATAGCAGTAGTGTGGTCGCTTAGATGGGCCAGGTAGGAATTTTTTCCCTCCCATGTTCTGGGAGGGTTTTTCGCCTACCCTATACTGTGTGGAGTGGTAAATTGGGAGGTGTGGTCATTTAATTAGGTGGTCAGCGGAATGCTTAGGGGAATCTCTTATTTTGGTGTGCACCACAAGGCACCTCTGTTTTGGTGTTGGCCAGAGGCATGAATCCTCGCTTAGGGTTTTTACAGCCCCGGCGAGGGTGAACGATTATGGCCTTGGAATGGGAGACTTTGACCTCATTTGTTTCGGAGGCAAAACTCTCCAACACATTCCCCTTTAGGTCATCCAGGTTTAGATAGACTGGGGACCTGGTGTTTCGCCCTAAATTCAGTCTTAATGGATGGTCGGGTATGACCACTAATGTTGGCTTATGCCTTACCAAATTCTTAGATGGCTAAGGATTTTTGGCCCTAGTTCCAAATTAAAGTTAAATAGGTAACTATCAATAAAGTTGCCCAGTTTTAAACCCAAGCTTACTTGTCTTGTCTCGTTATTTCGGAGGGTTGGAGGGCAAATGGCATGTTTGTGATAATATCCCTTGTCTCAGCAAATCCATTAACATTTTAATGGGAATAGCAGTGACCCTGAAAGGGAAAGGTATGGAGTTGCATAGGTATAGTGATTCAATTCCATGGATGCCATTTAGGATCTCAGTAAACAGTTATCATTGGGAAGCATGCTACAACTCATGATGGATCAGTCAAAGGACTCTGTTGCCCAAAATTCTGGCCAGCATCCTCTTAATGTTAGCAAGCCTGTGCAACAATGCTATGCTATGCTGTGCAACAATGCTATGCGTTTTGGATTCTGATCCTGTCCTCTGGAGTATAAGCTACCCACATGGCCTCTTCCTCCTAAATGGTCTTGAGCACTCTATTGGCTCACTCTTCTGCATTAACTGGCATTCAGGGAAAAATAACTGAGCAAATAGAGCTTTAAATGGAAAGACGGAAAGCAGAAACTGGCAGGAATCCAATGGTGGATGGGATGGAATACATAGCGTATTTATGTGTGGGTATTTGCTGTAACTGAACACCAAATTTTTAATCTACCTTTTAAAAAAATACCCTAAATCTGCTGATAGCTTCAGAAAGGTTACTTGGCACATTTCCCTCTTCTCATTCTTTGAAGAACAAAGAGCCAGCTGATAAAGCTGGAGCATTTCAGATTCAACAACCAAATTTATATGACTCTAGAGACATAAGCAAAATGAGTATTGTATCTTCATTTCCTTCACGGCACTCTATCAGCCTTTTCTTCTGCTGATGCTAGAAGTCAATAAAATCCCATTAATGCCAAGATCCCATATTAAGGCTGACAGTTTACAAATTGCAGAGGTTTCTATTTCAAATATGATCAAGTCTGGAGTGCTGTGGAGCCTTGCCGAGCAAAGTGGTGTGAAGCATTTGAATAAAAGTTAGTTCAGTAATTGGATGGATGTAGCTTAAAAAATCAGATTTACTGAAAGGTACATGAGATGATTTATGCAATCATTTTGTGAAATGTAAAATCAATGGGGAATGATTTAATTCATGGTTGTTCATGTGTTGAATCAGTCATATACATTCCTCAGTGCATATTCAGATCATTGCTTAAGGACATCTGCATTTGAAACCATTTCTAAAGGAACAATTTTCCTTTTCCTTATTAACTGCAACAATGAAAGTTCCAGTTGCAAAAAAATACTATAATGTTTCAGGAGTGTTTCAACAATTTAAAACAACAGCCCTGTGTACTGAAAGCAATGTTTGCAATATAAGTCCGTAAATCAGGCCTATGGCAACTTACAAGAAATAGCAAAAACAATGTCATATTGTTTTCACATTGATCTCCAGTGTATAGTTAAATACGATAATGGGATTCTTCACATTGCACATCTTGAACCATAAGTATCTACTATCTCAAGATGTAATGATGGTCACCAACTTGGACAATTCATAAAAAAGAATACAATCAATAGCTACTAATCACAAGGATTTAATATTACTGCTGTGTCAGAGATAGTAAACCATATTATGTGAGTTGCTGGGGAACATGAGCTGCTCTTATCCTGTTTATGGGTTTTCTATTTGGTTGGACATTATGGGAGCACAATGCCAGACAAGACGGCTCTTTGATCTGAATCCATACACCTCTTTGTTTGTTCTTATATTTTTAAAGAAGTAAGATAGTCAGTCCTTCAGAGTTATCTTTTTTAAGGGACAGCATGCAAGTAGTTGTTGAGATTGCACTTCTTGGCTGACACTAAAGGAGTAGAGAAGACATGCTCTTTTAGGGCATAGTGGGAACAATTATGCAGCAAGCAGGAAGGGTCTAATTTAGGAGTAGCAAACAGCTATCAGTTTAGATATTATGGACTATTCCTTTCATCATCACACATTGTAGGTAAGATTTGTTGGAGCTGATAGGAATTTTAGGCCAAGAATGTCGGGAGGACTACAGTTCCCCAACCTTAGCCAGGAGTGGGACCATAAATTTACTAGTTCAGTTATGCCTTTTAATTAGAATTAATTCCAATCTCTCTCTGTGCAGCAGGGACTTCACTGGCAACCACATTTACTCCTAAATACACGTCATGATCTGGATTGGACTCCTTTGCATTTATTTTAGGGCAGTGGTTCTTAACCTGTGGGTCCCCAGATGTTTTGGCCTTCAACTCCCAGAAACCCTAACAGCTGGTATATTAGCTGGGATTTCTGGGAGTTGTGGGCAAAAACCCTGGGGACCCACAAGTTGAGAACCACTACTTTAGAGGAATGTTTACCAGAATGCTACACTGTGGTTTAACCCACTTCTGTTGTCAAATTACAGAACTATTCTGTATAATTCTCCCACTTGGAGATATCTGGGACTTTGGAAAATTATAAAGTACAAGAAATGTTCATACTGGTATTAGGAAAAATTCTGAACACTGCCTGTCAGGTGAAGCATTGTAATTAATTATGCATTTCATTTTAAAAATATCTTGTACCAAATATGCAGTCTACTTTAAAGTCTGTAATTCTAGGGGTTCAAGTATGATGTTCCCCACCCTTTCCACCTCTCCATGAAGATAGTTTCCCTTCCTCCATCCAAGCATATAATCTTGTTTCCTCTTTCTCTCTCTGTGACTAATCATCTCTAAAACAGGTATGAAATTTTCAACAGAATCAGGCAATATGCAAATAAATGTCCTCAGAATGCATTAAATGAAAAGGAAATTGCATTGTTGAAAGTAACAAAAACTGAAGCACATAAATGCAGAAAGTAAAGATCTGGACACTCTGAAATGAAATGCAATAATCTATGTACTGAAATACTGACAATTTTCGCAAATATTTCACCCGTCTCTCTTCCCCACTCTCTTCCCATGTCTTTCCTATACCATAAAAACAAAGTAGAGTAACTCCAAACTCCAAAGCCTCCCCAGCAGACCATATTCTGATAGAAGATTCTATAAATTATGCTGAAAACATATGGTCTTTGGAACTAGGTCCCAGAGATCAAATATTGATTGGGTGTTCCTTGACAAGACAGTAATCCATTCCATAGTTTAAGAGAAAGATCAGACCTCCACCCACCTGAATGTTTGAAGCTAGTCCCTATTTAGTATTGGTATGATGACACTGGATGTGAGGATGAGATTTTATAAGAAAATAACCCAGTAGGTACTATTGGTGAGAGAAATAAGTATGGTGTAGTGGTTTTGAGCATTGGATTACAATCCTGGAGAACAGCAGCTGATTCCCCACTTTACTATGGAAATAGTGGGTAACCTTGTAAGAGTCATACACACTTAACTCTCAAAAAACTCTGTGATAGATTAACCTTAAGATCACTGTAAGTCAAAAGCTTGACAACACACAACAACAAAAACACTGGAGAAGCAATAGAACCAAAACAAGAAATAATAATAATAATAATAATAATAATAATAATAATAATAATAATAATAATAATAATAAAACTTTATTTATATACCACCCTATCTCCTCAGGGGACTCAGGGCAGTTTCCAACATGATAAAAACAATACAATACACATAATAAAAACAGAACCATAGAACAATTTTAAAAGGATACAAGTAATAAACATAAATACACAACATACAATCCAACAATGAAAAATAAAACTAGTAACAATACTCCATTTATGGGCCAGTTATAGTGACCCAGAGTTCAACGTTGGAATGGCCAACTATAAAGTGCTATTCAAGTCTTGTGCAAGGAATACTACAAAACTTTCCTAGCAAATTGCAAAGAAGCACAATATCCAATTTATGTCAGTGCCCAATGTGCAACTGCTGGCTTTCCTATGTTTATAACATAATGACAATCACTTGAATATGAACACTGTGAACTGTTCTGTTTCCCACAGAGGTAAGTTCACTAACATAGATATGAGTCCCATCCGGAATTCAAGCCAACAAAATTATAATAGTTCTTAATTCTAGTTCATGATAACCCCAGAAAAGTTTTATTTAACTACTTTGGAAAGAGAAGGCAACTTTCTAGAAGACTTGCATCCACATATTTTCTCCAAGATAAATCCCAACCTTTTTCTGCAATGTGTTGAATTTTCATTGATCTGAACCATCCTGTCTTCATGCAGATATAAATTCGAAGGGCATATCTGCTAGCTAATGAGGATCAACAAACAGAGAAGCCTTGCATTCAAAGTATTGATCTATAAACAATTTAAAATTTAAACACTGCCTAGACTCATGAAAGGCAACTCTCATTCCAAAAGAGCATAGCTGCTTTAAACCTCTATTCCCACATGTTTACACTATCTATTCAAAGGCCTGTTAGATCTAAACTCTTTGATGTATGACCAGCTACTTCTGTTGTGGCTTTTTGTTAACTCAAATCTAAACCCAGTGGGGAAAAGGACAAATTGGTTCTTTTATCAAATACTTGCAGCATCCTTTTACGATGAACAGGAATCTCAAATGCTTGCTGTATTTATGTACTCCTGCATGAGTATGTTATAAATTGACAAAAAGGCCATGAAAATGTAAAACAATGGTCCATTGCTGGTGGGGTGGGAGGAGTTCACTTTGTAGAAAAACTGTGAGGGGACAGATGAGGACCACACCTGTTGACCAATACATCAGTTGTAGTTGGAGACTTCCATGGCAGAGGGAGAAATAATAATTTTGGGGTTAAGTCTGGATTTTAAAAGAATACTTTAAGGTGGA
The DNA here is from genome assembly GCF_035594765.1 of Anolis carolinensis. NCBI lineage: Eukaryota > Metazoa > Chordata > Lepidosauria > Squamata > Anolidae > Anolis > Anolis carolinensis. The sequence goes on along the minus strand of NC_085844.1, from coordinate 238,563,383 downwards.
GAAGGTTTTCAGATGAGAGTGTTCAGAATCTCTGATTGGACCTTTAAAGTTCAGACTGCAACCCAGAGAGGTTTACTTGTCCACTCTGATATGGTGGTTACTGGCAGTGTTTGCCACATGATGCCATGCTAGAGGCAGGAGAGTGTCAATTTGAAATAAGGAAGTTGAACTCTGTCACTACTATTTTCTCTTCCATTCTAAATTTTAAAATATTAGATACTTGTCATCCTGAATATGAAGAAATGTGTACAGTAAACTCCTGAAAAATGAATTGAAACATGAGCTCCACTGATTCCTTGGGTTTATATCAACTTGCTGGTTATTAGCACCCTCATAGGTATCTCTGGAGAGGGCCTTCACAGTGGTTGCTCCCATGCATTGAGTCTCCTTTTCTAGCCAGGTTTGCTTACGGCACTTAATGATGTTCTTCTGGTGGCAGATGAAAATAATTTTGTTTGTCATAGCTTTAGAAAAGTGACTTTTCAAGGGGACAGAGCTATCAAAAATGTACTGCCTTTCAAATGTTTTCAAATTGCTTTCCATTCCATTTAGTTTAATTGCATTTTAACTTTTTGCAAGTTTTTGCTGATGTGAGCTTTAATCTGTATTCATCTGAAGTTTCATACACTGTCTTGAAGGCAAAATATGAAGAAAAGGTGGGACAAAATAAAATAAACAATATATTTCTTCTTTACAAGCACTGCTTCATTGGAGTGGATGGAGTTATTCCCATAGAATCATAGACTAATATAGTTGGAAGAGACCACATGAGCCATCTAGTCCAATCTCCTGACATACAGGAAAAGCACAATCAAAGTATACCGGGCAGATGGCCATCCAACCTCTGTTTAAAAACCACCAAGGAAGAAGCTTCCACCACACTCTGAGGCAGAAAGTTCCACTGTTGAACAGCTCATGCAATTAGGAAGTTCTTCCTAATGTTCAGGTGGAATCTCCTATCCTGTAGTTTAAACCATTGCTCCAAGTCCTAGTTTCAAGAGCAACAGAAAACAAATTTGCTCTCTCTTCCTTATGACACCATTTCACATATTTATACATGGCTATCATGTCTCCTCTCATCCTTGTCTTCTTTAAGATGCTCCTCAGCCTTCTCTTCTTCAAGATAAAGATATGTTTCCCTATAGGGCTTGACTTCCAAACCTTTGATCATTTTAGTCGCCTTTCTCTGGACACCTTCCAGCTTGTCAATATCTCTTTTGAACTGTGGTGCCCAGAACTGGACACAGTATTGTAACTTTATTTGTAATCTATCCTATCTCCCCAAGGGGACTCGGGAATATTCCAGGTGAGATCTAACCAAAGCAGAATAGAGAGGTACCATGACTTCCTTCAATCTAGACAATATGCTCCTTTTAATGGAGCTCAAAATCCCATTGGCCTTTTTAACTGCTGCATCACACTGTTGGCTCATGTTCAACTTGTTGTCCATGAAGACTCCAAGATCTTTTTCACATAGATTGTTGTCAAGCCAGGCATCACCTATTCTGTATCTTTGCATTCCATTTTGTTGAAATTCATTTTGTTAGTTTTGGCTTGGCTCTCTAATCAGTTAAGGCCATTTTGAATTCTGATCCTGGAATATTAGCTCTTTCCTCCAGCAAGGGCTTGGCCAAGGGAGATCCGGAAAGACGTCCCTTGGTGAGACCTAGCCCCTTGGAAGGAGCCCATGAGCTCTGCTGCCTAGCAGCGCTCATGGGCTGCTTCCCAAGGGGCAAGACCTCAGCCTAGGGAAGAAGGCCACGAGCACTGCAGCAGCAGCAACCGCAGCCTGATTCTGGGACACTTCTTCCTCCCTCTCCCTCTCCTTTTCTTGGAGGGACAGGCCCTGGATCCAGCAAGAGCCTGTCCCTCCGAGAAACGAGGATTGTGCTGCGGATGACCCTCGGCCAGGCCCTTGCTGGAGGTTTTCTCCAGCAAGGGCCTGGCCAAGGGAGATCCGGGAAGACATCCCTCGGTGAGCCATCACTCTATCCGAGCCATTCGGTCATCCAAGATTGGGCCTGCCCATTTAGCTCAGATAACCGAGGCTCTACTGTATGTTGACCAGCCTTTTGGGGAAGTCCCTTCTCATATTTTAGAATGCTCCAGACTGCTTTTCCCATTTATATCGCAGTGTCTGCACTTCTGCTTCCACTAAAACCCCATGTGAGCCCTGGGACTAGCCTAGTTTTTTTTTCCAGTGTCTGTTCCTGTGAAATGTAAGGACACTCATTGAGTGCTTGGCATCCTTAAACAGATGAGTTGCAGAGGCTGAAATTATTTGGTGTCCGTACAACAACAAATATCCCATCCACACCTTTTAAGTGATGCAGCCCACGCTGAACTCAAAATCACAATTTCTGTCATTGGAAAATAGAGAGAACAGTAGAATATGTATCCAGCTATTTTCCTATAGCTGGATCTACTGCAAGTATCTCATCTGCACGGAGATACTCCTAGGTAGTTTCAGCAGATGCTTGTTGTTTGCTATGTATCCAGCTACAGGAAATAACTGAATGTATCTCTGCTGATACCCCTGTACTCCAGTGACACAGAAATGGCTATGTTTTGTGTGTGCAAATGTGTGTGAGAGAAGGGTGATTGTGAAAAAGTGGGTTTAGGACAAAAAACATAATAAAGAACACATAACTATATAACAAACATCCATGTCCAGATGCAGACTCTCTATCTTTGTGTTTGATATGTGACATATTCTTTGGTACTCTTGACTGGGGGAGTCCTGACCTGGCAATCATAATACACACATATGCAGTACTGGCATTTAATTGACTAGTCTCATAAAATGGAACATAAAATGAAATGGATTTTAAATTCACTTTCATCCATTTAAATCTGGGCACACCAGAATGCATGGATAAACAGAGCTTTAAAATGTTATTTTTAAAAATAAAAATAAAAATTGGAGATTAATTAATATTAGACTCAACAGCTAATGGAATTTTTTTTAAAAAAAACCCACTTAATGATAGAATAATTAAGCATACATTAGATAATCAGATGCAAATTGTCAAAAAACAGTGAGGCTGAATTCTAGATACAAATATCAGCAGTTTTACACCTTCTAGTCTGTAACATTTGCTTTCCCTGACTAACTCCGATCAATGAGTCAGCTACAGCAGGTCGAAAGCAACTGTGATAAAATGCCACCTTATGAAGTAATTGCCTTCATAGATCTTGCCAAATGAGTCATAAAACCATCCATCAATATCCTTTGGTGGTGCAGAATAGCACAGTTACAAGGAAAGCTCAGGGAATTCTCTGATCAGAAAAGCTTATGCCGTGTTTCCTTCTGTGGTCCATAAATCATCATTTCTTGATTTTGGTACTAGGGTTGAGAAGGAAATGAAAACTTCCACTGCCATTAGATGACACCTAACAAGGTGCTAACACTTCTATTAACACTACGGACAAGCTCAAGATCTCATTTACTTTAGCCTTCTGTGGAGAAAGTGCTAAATGTTCCTGTTAATGATTTATCTTTTTAAAATATGTTCATTTGTGAAGGTAATTCTGTTTAGCAGTTTAAAAATTGAGGTGGCATCCTTTATTTGAATGAACTGTTTTTTATTAGACTGTCCTTCTCTACATGGAAAGATGGAAATATTTGGTGATGTGAATGGATAGACTAGAAAGGATATTTCTTGAGAAATGGGAAACCAGAATGAGGAGAAACCCTGGCAGCAAGTTCTTTCAAAGACTGTCCTCTCTCTTACTCCACATTGTTTTTCCTGACCTACAACATGCCTTTGTGCCGAGGGGCAAACTCAAAAAATGGATGAGTTCTGTTGAGTTCTGATAGCTGAATGCAAAATGTTGACACATCATCCATCCATTAGGATCTTCAAATGGTCCTCAGGAAATCCTAGAAAATGCCTGCATCAGCTATCACAAAACAGCCAGATAATCTCTGTCTCCCCCCACTCCACCCCTTCCCTCTTCTAGCCACTACTGGTCATGTTGAGGGTGGGGAGGGCAGTGTATAGACAACACAGTGTCTCAGCAGGTAGAGTGTATCTTTAGTATGAAAATGTATAGAAAAATGGAAAAAATTCAAAAACATTCTTTTATTGATGAAAATATCGATAAATCAGTTGTTTCCCTATATAGGAATGAATCTAAGAATTCCATATCTCTATAGAACTTCTAACTGGGATAAGACTGCAAAACAAGTGGAAAAGGAGAGAAATCACCAAATAAGAATTTAAATGAATAACTAACTCCTATAGGAAAAGGTTCACAAGGCTAAAGGGCAAAACAAGCTCACGCTTGCTAGGGACATTAAAAACAATAAAAAGGGCTTATTTGCTTATGTCTGTAGAAAAAAGAACAGGGAGGCAATAGGGCCTTTGTGAGAAGAAGATGGAGTAATGCTGACAAGGGATAGGGAAAAGGCAGAGCTACTTAATGCCTTCTTTGCCTCAGTCTTCTCACAGAAAGAAAGCTGTCCTCAACTTCAGCAACATGGAGTGGATAAAGGATTAGGGGAAATCCAACCCCAAATAGGAAAAAAGCCATCCAGGTATACTTGGCCACTCTAAATGGATTCAAGTATCCAGGGCCAGATGAACTACATCCAAGAATAGTGAAGGAATTAGTGGAAGTAATTTCGGAACCACTGACAACAGTCTTTGAGAGTTCTTGGAGAATGGGACAAGATCTAGCAGATTGGAGGAGAGCAAATGTGGTCCCTATCTTCAAGAAGGGAAAAAAGGATGACCCAAACAATTGCTGTCTGAATCTAAACAGAGATTAAAGAAAATTGTCTTAAATGAGGCCAGGTTATTGTCTTTTGGATAATTGCACATGGGGTGCAAGGTGACTCATGCAAAAAGGGAGAGACATGCCATTACCAAAATTCATGCTGAACATTTTCAAGAGCATTTGAGGTTCTAAGACTAAGAAACACATCTTGCAAAAATTACTTTTTACAGTTCCCAAAGTTCCCTGTGGAATAATGAGAATTGTAACCCAAAAGGTAGTTCAAACCTTTGCATATAAATGATGGACTGGAAATAGGATGCAGTCTGGTTCAATAGAGACAAATATGACAGAAATTCCTTCATGATATATTTCCAGTTGTATCTCACACCACATTCATGAAATGTGTATAATTCAGGAAATGATGGTGTGAAGATGCAAATCTAAGCATATGGATTTTCATCATATATTATGGATGTGCCTTAGTATAGAGATGAACTTAAAAAGGCCATTCTTATGATAATCACCACGATAACAGGATATACAATTCTTTTTGATGCAAAATCTGTTTTATTGTGTTTTTTGAAAGGAGTTATTGATGGTAATGATCTTGAACTGGTGAACTTCCTTACAGCAGCAAAAAAGGGGATTACTTCATTTGAGGCAAAGGGATCATAGATGTACTGTTGTGAGATTGGCACAGAATGTTTGAGACAATTGCGTTGTTGTCCATGTTTACTGTATAGATGAAGAACTGCTGGGTTAAAAAATAACTTTGCTGAGAAAATGATTTGTAAAATACACTCAGATGATACATTTCAGATTAATATTTCTCTTTGTATTTTCTGTGTTGCAGCAAATTTTCTGTTTTGTGTATTTAAAAAATCACATTTAAAAACATGTTGGTATGCAAATTAATGTAGATTATACAACATACAGATTATGCTTTACTTTAAAATTATTATTATCACTATCATCATCATTATTAGTTAATATTTATATTGTAGAATCTAAAATGCAGATAAACTAATGTAGGACTCCCTACAATACCATATAAAATCCAGATTATCTGCTTTGAACTGAATTATATGGCAGTGTAGAGTCATATAATCTAGTTCAAAGCAGATAATGTGGAGTATCTGCTTTGATAATCTGGAGTATATGGCAGTGTAGAAGGGGCCTAAGAGTCACCATAAATCAGGAATGAGGTGAAAGCACCTGTGTAGTGCCTTTACCATATGGATCCTAATATAGAATAGGGTTAACATTTCATTGAAGATTGGAGGTGGGACAAGTAGTGAAATTATTCCCAACTAATGGAACATTGTGGAAATGCATCAGGCAAAGTGATTGTCTTTGAGGTGGAACTTATCATTGGGACCAATTATTCGAAGGCACGTTGTGAAAGCCAAGTTTTTTCTTGAAGGCTGACAAGGTGGGTGCCTGCCTAATCTCCCTGGGAAGTGAATTCCAGAGCTGAGGGGCCACAACAGGGAAGGCCCTCTCCCTGGTCCCCACAAATCGCGCTTGTGACGGAAATGGGAGCGAGAGAAGTGCCTCCCCCAAGGATTGAAGAGATTGCACAGGTTTATAGGGGGAAATGCGATCATGAAGGTAGACGGTTCGACTTTAGAGTCATAAGTCAGGAATTTTTTTGATATGAATTAGTTTTTATTTACATACATTGACAATTTACAGTGAAACAGAACACAAAACAATGAACATTTTACAAACACATAATCCTACCACCAAGACCTGAACAAATGCTTACACTTGAAAATTAGCTAGGGCCGGCCCTGCAAGTGTGTGACCCTTCTATCCAGTAAGACATACTATACTGGTATATCTTAAGGCCAGGGTAACCAAATCTCTATTTCTCTTTCTCTCTCTCTCTCTCTCTCTCTCTCTCTCTCCCCTCCTCCCGTGTTGTCTCTGTTTTCGCACACTGGTGAAATAGAGTCCCACGGAGGTAATCCTGTGATGCATGACCTCTTCTGGTGTCTGCCCAGTGGCTGCCTATGGTACTGCATCTTGCCAGTGTGCTACAACAGAGAGAAGATTTCCTTCTCAGGTGTTGGGGTGTTACTCAACTCCTGCTTCCAGAAAGCTCGGGGGGGGGGGGGGGGACAAGGGAAAGCAAAAAGCAGACAGGAAAGGTTGTGGGATGACGAACCCTGCCAGGAGACAATGAAGTTAAATGTTTCCCCACTCTTCCCAACGTTTTCCCTTGCTTCCCTCTTACCCATCCACACACACACACACACAATTATCTTTGCAAATACTTCTGTAGTTCATTCCATGTCTTGTCCCATTTCTTCTTCTTGCTCTTTCTCACCAGCCCATACACTTACAAGACTTCCGTTTACCTTCCTCCTTCAGTGAATACATCTAAAGTAAGTAGCTTAATAAAAAAATGCTCCAAAACCTCTCCAAAACCTCTGCCTATCTTTATCTTTCTTTGAGGCTAGCCATTATGTTCTGATGGTTTTGATAACAATGTCCCCACACTTGGGTCATCACTATCTTGTCACACTTTCCTCCGCTTTTGTCATGTCTTTCTCTCTGATCTTTCATGCCCTTCTTGACTCATATTATTTCCTTTGGCTTCTTTTGCACTTTGGGAAGGGGCACAAAATGACATTCCTCTTTCTCTACCTCAAAAATCCTATTTCTTGCTTTTATTCAGTTTCACGTTGCTATTTCATGATCTCTTCTCAGGTGAATGGCAAAAAAAGCCAATTAGAAGTTTCTGGTATCAATAAAGCCAGTAGGCATTAACTGGATTTGGGGAGGGGGGGTTATGAACATTATGAAATAGAGAAGGCAGTTTTACTGCTTCCTTTTCTCATTGCCCTTTTTTCCACTCCTTTTAAGAACTTTCCACCTGGTCTGAGAGTCTAGGGCCTAGAGAGAACTTAACTACTATACAACTTCTGGAACTTGAGTCCTACATATGTTGTATTATCCTACCCATGTCTGGCTTTTCTGATCATCAGTTCCTTTTCTCAAAGTGTGGCTGAAATTGTCCTGTTGCTTTATTATAGTGAATGGCCATGTCAGAAGCAGATGAACTTTCTCAGTTATCAGGGTTACTTAAGCTATGTTAAAAACCTGTATGCAAACAATTGTAGTGTCCAAATGGCCCAATCACACAACACAATTCCAGTGCTACTGCATATACCCATGTACAAGTCTATTAATGTTAGCAAAAAAAAAATCAACCCAAAAACCTGGGTTGACTTATCCACATGTCAACATAAATACTGTACTTTAACCCTTATAAAAAGGAACCATTACATTCTCTGAGTAAAGTGGTAAATGGCAGGACTTAGTCCATCGCATGAGGAAGCATTGATCTCCTCTCTGCCATAGTACCACTTCCTCTATAAGGGAAGCACTGACCCTCTCTGTCATGGCATTACTTCTGGCCTGGCCAGGAAAATGGTGGTGGTGTCAACCAGAAGTGGCTGGCCCCTTGAGGTGGCACTGGCATGTACCCTTCCCTGTAGGATCACCCTCAACTTATCATTGGGTCACATCAAGATCCATAATTTTGGTCCCCAAACCTATCCCTGATTTATACATGAAGTTGACTTATATATGATATATTCCACAACCCATCTCATGGAATTCTGGGTTATCATTTTATGGAGGGGCATTTTGAATTCTCAGCCAAAGAAATCTAACACTTCATTAAATTATGAAGCCCAGGATTCCATATGATGTTGTCATAGCAGTTGAAGTGGAATATAGTACCATATCTTCAATGTTTAAACCATGGACTGTTTTAAGCATTACTGAATATTACACATGGGTTTTAATTAATGGTTTTAACATTTTAACTCTGTGGTGCAGTGAGTTAAACCACTGAGTTGCAGAACTTGCTGACCAAAAGGTCAGCGGTTCGAATCCAGGAAGCAGGGTGAGCTCCAGCTCTTAGCACCAGCTTCTGCCAACCTAGTAGTTAGAATACATCCAAATGTGAGAAGATCAATAGGCACTGCTCCGGCAGGAAGGTAATGGCATTCCATGCAGTCATGTCAGCCACATTACCTTGGAGGTGTCTATGGACAATGCTGGCTCTTCAGCTTAGACATGGAGATGAGCATCACCTCCCAGAGACAGACACGACTAGACTTAATGTCAGGGGAAAATATTTGTATGTATATTTTTAAATATGTTGCGAGCCACCTGGGTCTGCTCTGGAGAAAGGCTGCATAGAAATCTTTGAAATAAATAAATATTTGTGTAATGTAAAAAAAGCCTAGGAGGCTCTGCAAGTGTTCATATTAGCAGTGGGTAGGGCTTGCCCCATCTTACTCACAATGAGGGAGTAGACAACAGTGGGCCCTTCCATACAGGCCAAAAATCCAAGAGGAACTGGGATTTAAAATCCCATTTTCTCTTAGAATTGAGGCCACACAGCTGGTTTAAACTCCATGCAGTTGCAGGGTGGTGTCCAGATACTCGCCCTGCTGATCTGAAATCAGCAGGGATGGGCATAGACACTGTCCACCTCCACATCTCTGCCCTCCATTTCCCCCTGCCCCGTTTGAGACCTACAGGCTTTTCCGCTCACTCTCCCTTCTCTTGGAACAGGTGAAGGAGGGCTTTGGGTAGGGGAAAGGGGATTTCTCCTTCAAGGCCTCCTGTAGGTTCTTCCAGGGAAGAGGAAGAGAGGAAAAGGTTTCAGGCCATCAGAAGAAGGCTCCTGTAAGTTGGGAGGGAAATGGGTGCCAGGGAGGGAGTTCAGACAGGGGGAGGCAAGGAAAACACTTGTTTTCCATACCTGCAAAGATACACAGGCATGAAAAGGTGAGTGTTTCTCAGGAAGAAATGGGTTTAAAAGACACCTTTTAAACACTGGTTTTCTGGCCTTTTACTCGATTCCTCCTGATTCCTCCTGCATTTTGGCTAAACGTCATCTAGCCACCACCCCCTTAACCTGATTTAACCTGAGTTATAATGCATATGTTAGAAGGACCCAGTACTTCCTTTTTACTGGAATGATAGCCCCGTAAGATTATCCAGTAAGTTAGACGTAGGTATGCTGGCAATATAGCAATCCTCCAGACACAGCAGTGATCTTGAATGAAACCATTAGCACTAAAAATTCTGCCATGTTGTCCAAACAAGAGCAAGGATGGTAATCTTTTGTTTGTGCAGAAATGCAAAATGTTACTTCTTTCATTTGAGATGGTGAGATATTTACTGTTGGGCTTGAGAGCTTTCACAAGTGTGAGCTTTATTGTTGGTTTTTTAAAAAAGAAAACATATAGTAAACAGTACAGTGGTTAAATATGAAAAGTGTTTCCTTGTTGGATGGATGTTTAAAAATGAGAAAGCTTGATGGGCTCTTTTGCATCTTTATGATGGATTAGTAAGTCCTTCTGCTCTTGCTGTGTGTGGTGGTTGTTTTGCCTTACAAATGGAAAAGACACTAGTTTTGCCCAGAAGCATTTCCTACACTGGAACTGAAATATCTCATGAGGGTTAATGAACTCTCAACAGGCTGTCTTGACAAAATGAATAATTTAGTGCAATTCCTTCACATCCCTATGGCATATTTCCGTTTTCCCCCTTTTTCCTCCTTCCATCATGTTTTAGTTTCAAGAAGTTAATAATATCAGACCTCCAGGGGTGTAACTATGGGCATGGTGAGGAGGCAAATTCCTCTCAACAGGAATTCTGCCAACTCCACATGGAATAGTCCATCAGTCCTCAAATTTTTAGCATTGTAGTAACTTAAAACATAATTTCAAATACAATTTTAGCATACAAAGAAAAGGGAGCAGGACAAAGTTACAAAGGGAATGGGAACACAGTAAATTAGAAGAATCTCAGGTATGAATGATATTCAGTGCCCCACCCTCAGTACTAGAAATTTAGGGACTAAAGGAACATTTCACAGTAGGGCAGAATTCTTCATGAAGGTGTTGATGCTACCATTCCTTGCCTCCAAAGCTATACCCTTGCTGCCTGCCAAAACTAATTTATGCTATCTTTTATCATATGTGAAGTATCTGTGGATGGTGTGCATTCACACAAATCATTGTTCTCAAACAGAGATAGGAAAATGTCTATCTTAGATTGCACCTTAAAGAATATGGAAGTTGTGGTATTCTGCAATCTCTCTTCCTGATGTCACAAAAACTGTTTGTATCCAAGCACAATCTAAAGTGATGGTCATGTCCTATAAACCTCTTTATAGCTTAGGTCAAGACAATCTGAAAAACCATGTATTCTGATACATAAGTTTATAACCCTCATTATGATCCTTAGCAGGAGGCTTTCTCTCAGTCCTGCCACCATCACAGGCTTGCTTGGTGAAGAAATTGCCTGGTCCACTCTGTATTGCTCAGGTTGAACGGTTCTAATAAAACCATACAATACCAAACATTGGATATATCACTGAATATACTAGTTCAACAAAATTTCTCCAAACACAGGGATATGAGAGCCACAGTACTATGTGGCTTACCATGTCTAGAATTTTTGTTGTTGCTGCTACTGTTGTCTTTCTGACTCAGGGTGACTTTGGATGAACCAACAATGGATTTCTCTTGGCAAGATTTATTTGGAGGGAAACTTCACTTGATTTCTTCTGAGTCTGAAAGAATATGACTTGCCCTGGTCACCTTGTGAATTTCCATGGCTGAAAGAGAATTTAAACCATGGTCTCCAGAATCAAACACACAAACCACTACACCATGCTGGTTCTCTCTTTGTTTTTGTTTTTGTTTTTTAAAACAACAACAACTACATAGTTTTCAATACCCTCTGCCTTTTCTTGGGCTGTAGCTTTCTTTATATGGAAAACTTGGGTAGAAACATATCAGTTTTTGGAGACACATTATTGATGACATTTGTGTCCCATCAATTTTAATCAATTCAAAAGGACCTTAACAGATGACATTTGTGTCCCATCACATGGCAAAAGTCATCACTGTCTGGCTCCTCCCAGCACTATCCCTGGCTTACTCAGTCAGAACACGGACAGTCATCCATGTTCTAAATCCTTCTTTCGATACGGAGCCAGCATGGATCCCCGTTGACGTAGCCCTACATAATATAATGGGCTCTGGTGGGCACCATACCGGCTCTGTGATTAAAGCATTATACAGTGGGGCAAGCCTCATGTGGTGAGGTCCTAAAACAGAACCCTATTGAGTATGCTTGATCACAACCAGGACAACTCACTCAATTTTTCGGCATCCATTTGTTCCTCTTTTAAGTCAGGGTAGGAACTGGACATTTATTTTTGTGTCTTTGAACTGCAATTCCCATCAGGCATAGACAGTATATCCAATGAAAAATTGGATGTGCCATTTCACAGCCTCTGAAAGGATGTTCACTTCTCATGTTTGTTAGCTATCCATTTTTTTCTCCAATATGCTTATATGCTGGAAGGCTATTTTCCAATGAGTAAGTATCCTTCCTTATTAAAGCCAGTTTAACCTTCAGTTTGTTCTAAAGTTAAAATTACATCCTGAATATGAAAATAATATTCAAGACCACCTCTCATCATCTTCGTAATCCCTAGCTTCATAAATGTTGTCTGCCCCAACCATTTTCTCATTTCCCTTCTTTTTGTTAAATGAATGTATTTCTTCTCACCTAGAATTCTCAAGGGATTTGCCACGTTGGCTAAGGTGATGTCCCCAGAGAATAATGTCATTAGACAGCAGAAGAGAAAATGATATTTTAATTCTGTTACTCAATTACATTAAATTATGTATGGTCTCTTTCCTTCCATTATGTACACTTGTAACTTTACATGCCGAACTATTCTGTTCCATATTTTCCTGCTAATGAAGAATTTTTGAAGTTCTTTTCACTAAATGCTTTGAAAGCTGGGTGGTTTTTTTTCCTTCAGATTATTATTCATGACCTATTCTCAGGATAAGCAATGGAAATTATGAATAAAATGAGGAATAATTGCACACAGAAGATTCAGAATCTAACACAGTTATGTTCAAGAAAAAAAGGAGCCAACGTGGAAAGAGATACTTTGGGACAACTTAAGTAAAGAGGTATTTTAAATAATGGGATAATTTTAATAATTTAAATAAAGAGACAACCTGGAATAATTAGGGAGTTGATGGTGATAAAGGAGCTTCAAAGACAACTGAATGTGATTAAATCTCTTCATTTAAGATTACTGCTTCTTGTTCAAACAAATAAAAGCAGTAAACCTAGAGCTGTTAGTAAATTTGGACTTGGGTGAATTAGCTCCATGGGTTCCTGCATGCTGAATTTGGGGGAGAGAAGGAAAGCAGTTACTTTCAATTACTCATAGACTTATGAAAATATTTAATTCAACATTGAATGTTTGATCAAAGTTCTGTAAATCAAGGAATGACTTGGGAGAGAGATGAACAACAGTCATATTTAAATATCTGTATGGATGTTGTGTAGAAGATGGAATAAGTTTGTTTTCTATTCATCCAGAGACTAAAACATGTACCAAAGGAGTCATATTACAAGAAAGCATGTTCCACTTGAGCATTGGGAAGAACAACTTGAGTGTAAAAACTGCTTTTTAAAGTTGGCGGATTCTCTTTCTTTGGAGATCTTTAAATACAGGTTGGATGTATATCTTTCAAGAGTGTTATAGTGGTACATGGCAGGGGGTTGAACTAGATAGCCTTTTTGTTCCTTCCAATTCTAACAATCTATGATTGTATTCTATGAATATTTGGCAGTCCATCTTCTCAGATTCATAAAGCTGAGCAACTTCACTGGTCACTTGTGGGTTGTGGAAGACATATTCCATTCTAACAATCCCATATATATATATTCTGCCATGTCAGTCGTATAACATCTCCTAGCTCTCAATCCAATTCTTGACTCTTCCCTAAAGTATTGTTATTTTTCTTCAATTCATCTAGACTTGGTAGAAACTGTCAAGCCTGATTTCATTCATTTTTCCACCATTTCATCCCACTTCCATCCAAGTTCCAGAACAGAGAGTGAACTTTTCCCACACTTTTGTGTCTATCTATCATCTATCTATCTATCTATCTATCTATCTATCTATCTATCTATCTATCTATCATCTATCTATCTATCTCTGTCCACTGAAGGTTGACCATAGAATTGCCCTGAAAGACATAGAAATAAAATCACCCAATAATCACACCTGCAAAAGTTAAACCTGAAAATGTGGCAGGAGATTCTTTCCTGTAGTGAGTACTATAAATCTGATTTTTCTTTATTTAGCATTGCTGCTTCTGCCTTCCTGGGGAAATGTACCATATTGAATGACCAAAGCAACCTCCTGATGATCCATTTTGCTCTATTCCTTTCACCTTCTTCTCAAATCAAAGTTGTCATTATTATTTTTTACCCATCCTATTCCTTTCTTAGTTTAAGGTAGATAAAAAGGTTAGGAACACATTATGTCAAGGGACAGGAAGAGAAGTATAAATGCTATTTCTATTCTTTCCTAGCTCCTACATTTTGCTAATCAAAATTTATCTGTTTTTAGCGGACATTTCTACCATATGAATTATTGCATGTATGGTAGGAAAAAACTCGTATACAAATCCTTATCACCTCATTAAGCAAGTCAAAGAAACTGACAAATATCCACTGAGGAATGAAAATTAATATCTCTCACTTCAGCACTGCCCTCAGCCAGACATATTTTCTTTTATATCTACCGCTTCAACCCGCAATTGGAGGGAATAAGATTATCAGCATGTACTCAGAAAAAATAATGAAATTACATGTGTTCCTTTTGCTTCAAAATGTAATAAGAAATAAAATCTGTCTATTGGGAAGAAATGATGTCTGGATGGCCCAGGAGACTTGGTTCAAAACAAGTCACATGAATAGCTTTCCTGGAGTTCAAATAAGTCTGCGTTTACATGGAATCCCCACTTTAAAAAATTGAAAACTTTGAAAAACAACACAAGAGTCATCATTACATTAATCCTGGGGGAGCAGGGTGTGGAGATAGTGCCTGCCTACATTTTGCTAGTCAAAATGTAATCTCTATGTGACAGGTACTAGATACTATGACCCCTCTATCCATTGAAAAAGTATTCCTGGACTTCATGTGGATACATAGAACTATTGATAATAGTGAAAACTTTTGAAATTAAAAACTTCTGGTGGGGTTGTTGTTGTTGTTGTCAGTCAGTCCTGAATGGCTTGAAACTTCAATACTTCAGGAGATGTCTCTCTGTGTACTTGCCCAAAGAGTTTGCTGTGGTTCAATCAATGGTGTCAACAGACTGTGTTGGGATATGAGAGATGGCCTTCTCAGTATAGCATCCCAGCTCCGGAAACAGAACACAGAATTTATTCATCAAATGAAAACTTGACTACCCATCAGAGTCACTTACATTTATGGTATCTCAAGTACTGATGTCCATAGTTTTAAAAGGATGAAATCTTAAACTTCTGGGGGAAAAGACATGATAGCCATGTACAAGTATGTGAGGGGAAGTCATAGGGAGGAGGGAGCAAGCTTGTTTTCTGCTGCCCTGCAGACTAGGACGCGGAACAATGGCTTCAAACTACAGGAAAGGAGATTCCATCTGAACATCAGGAAGAACTTCCTCACTGTGAGAGCTGTTCGACAGTGGAACTTTCTCCCCCGGGTTGTGGTGGAGGCTCCTTCTTTGGAGGCTTTTAAGCAGAGGCTGGATGGCCATTTGTCGGGGGTGCTTTGAATGCGATTTCCTGCTTCTTAGTGGGGAGTTGGACTGGATGGCCCATGAGGTCTCTTCCAACTCTACTATTCTATGATTCTATGAAATCATCGATAGGCATGGGACAGGGTGTTATCAGTATGCTGATGAAACCAAAATATATTTCTCCATGTCTTCAAAGCCTCAGCTAAGGATAGTATGCCTCCTCTTAATGAATGCCTGGAAGAGGTAATGAACTAGATGAGGAAAAACAATTTGAAATTAAATCCAGACAAAACAGAGATGCTTGTCACCCAGGGCCCTAATTGAGACTCAATTGAATTGAGACTCAAAGGGGATCATACATGTTACACACAGCAATAACATATGTACAATAGCTACAATAAAACATAAGGCTATACCTATGTGCCCAAAAAGTTACGATTTTCATGTCCTCATAATATATACTTAGATAGATACCTTCACCACCTCAACTGCCACTAGATTCCTAATTCCTTTTTTCATTTCTTTTCATCACATGCTTCTTTGTTTGAAAATCACTATCTTAAGTGTTCACCTTTAAAAATGAATGTATAAAACGGGAGATAGAAATCAAAGGAAAGTGAAACAGGACCTCTATACTTGAAACAGCATTCTGTCCCTCTAATAGAACAGCAGAAGAAGCCTGTACTGAATAAAGAATCTAATCTGCAATTTACTATCACCACCCTTATTTTTGTGTGGAGCTATGAAGACAAACGCAAAGTCTACAGAAATGCAGCATACAAACTAGCAATGATTTATGGCATTTAGTTGAAAGAGCATGAGGTCATGTAAAATAAAATACATTTCTTTGTAGTCATGGATGCACATTTCTGTCATAAGATTCAACATCGGGCTGTCTGATCTCTGATCCAGGACCAATGCATGGCTGCCAACCCTGCTCCATTGTAACCAATGAACGAGTTGTGACTTTTTGGTTTGCCCAGCACCTTGTCTCCGACTGCTTTCTTGACTAGAGAGGAGGAGGGTGGTTGCCCCTACCCATGCAAAAACCTTTGCAGCAGTAGGTGTGGTCCTTGGCCTGTCATCTTCCATAGGGACTTCTTTCTCCTGCACCCTGATTGGTCCATTGGAGGGATAAATCCCCATTAACTGCTCTTCCCAGCTCAATTACTTTCAGGTTGTCCTAACCTCCCAACCTATAATTTTGTTTGCTCGTATGCTGTTATTTTTTGTTTCTGTTACTTTGTCACAACTTGGGGGCATGTGACATGGACTTTGGATCTGGTTCATTTGCCTCCCCCCTCCATTGGTGGTGGTGATGGGGAGCAGCTTGATGTTGCAAGAGTGGATGACAGTTCAGGTGTTCCGGGGTGGTAATTGGATGGGAACCTGCACAGCACTCCCTACTGCTTGCTTGTGACATTGTGCAGTATTGGGCTGTCTGATCTCTGATACAGGACCCATGCATGGCTGTCAACCTTGTTCTACTGTAACCAGTAAACAAGTTTGGCCCTTTGGTTTTCCCAGCACTTTATGTCTGACTGCTTTCTTGGTTGGCAAGGAGGAGGGTGGTCGCCCCTGTCCACACAAAAGGCATGGAAGATTTTACCATGCCTTGGGGGGGGGGGGTAATGTGGGTCATAGCCTTTACAAATGTGCTTTTCTATTATGGGAATTCAATATAATTTAATCTGTTTCTTTTTCTTTTACTTAAAACATGGTGCAGTTCTGAAGATGGGACAGGGGGAAGTACAGGAAAGAAGGAGATAGACAAGGAGGAAAAGGAAGAGTAGAAGCAGGAACAATGTCAGTGCAAATAAATAATGGATTTATTCTTAATTTCTTTTTCTGGTAATATTATATTTAGTTCTGTATTTCTCCATGAAACACATTGAGTCCCAGGGGTGACTTCTTGAGTTTCAGAGCTGAAGGGAAATGAAATTTCAAGATGCACAACTAGGCTTCAGGCTCACCTTTTGGATATATACAAGATTAAATGTTCTTATTGGCAGAATTTTTTTTTATCTGTCTACCAATTCATTTCTTAAGGATGAAATCCTGTTATGGTTCAAGGCTATCTGGGATGTAGTACCAGTGCTATTCCACTCATGGAAAGGAAGATCTTCTGGTGGAAATCACACATTATATTGTAGTAGTAGTAAATTGCTCTCTACAACTGTGACATATGACAACCTTATGAATGAGAGATGTATAAATCAACAGCCCTGATCTAGTTTTGTGGACTTGGCTTTCTTCATTTAGTTTATCCATCTGGAATGTGGTCTTTCCCTTTTTTCTGCTGGCTTCTAATTTATCAAGCACTATCATATTTTCTAGTGAGCCATGTCTTCTTATGATGTAGCCAAAGTATGACAACATAAGTGTAGTCATCCTGACTTCTAGGAAGAGTTTGTCTGATTTCCTCTGGGACCCATTGATTTGTCTTTTTAACAAAATGCCAGAGATCATTAGGCTGAGAAGATTAGGATGGTTGATCTACCACAAATTTTCATCCCTGCCCTCTGCAATAAGGTCACTTCACAAATTGATTTCTTTTAAAGAAAAAAATAACATTTAAACAGTAAAAAAGCAGCCAGCAGAATGATATTAATTACATCATGTTTTAAAGCCAGGCATATATATCCTGTAGTACAAAAATAGAAAAAGAAAAGGGTAAGACATAAAAAGAAAGATAGTTTCACTTGGTACTAAAACTTGCAAGGTTACAAGCTGTATAGCCTTGGAAGAACAGTCAAAAACCAGGACATCATTTCAAGATAAACTAAGACATTCATTGCCATTTATCTAAAGTTGCCATACCACTTTTTGGTTACATTTCAGATGGATTATCGACATTGCACCCAGTACCATTAGATGCTAATATTTCACTCTTTTCTTTTCTTAAAATGAAAGTCTCTAGTCTTCCAGTATGTTGAAATAGAAGACAAAATGTACAGTTCCATTGTTCCAGAAAAAATGATCCTGGAACTGATTTCTATTGTGTTGTGGCCAATGTCAGAAGTATCACAGCCTTCAAGAAGCAAATTGACTTTCTTCTCAGTAAATATTGAAATGTAGTTGATACTTCTGAATTATTATGCAAAGGTATATAACTTCAACGAGGTTAATATATACATTTATTTAGGAAGATTTAGTATATGTAGAAATCTATGTGAATGATAGATAATTATAATAAATATTTACATGTATATTACTAATCAACTAATAAAAGAAATTAACTCTAAGATATGTGTGTATGGCTGTTATTAAGAGTAGAAAAATAATGTTTTAATAAGTCAATTGATAGGAACATACACTATGCACATCTGGAAGTGAACAGAAGAAAAGAAGGGTCAGTATAAGAAAACAAAAGAAATCAACACAGATTCTGAAGGATCATCTTCTACTTTTGCTAGATAAGATATAGTTGGAATTTTTATTTCTGTTATATCACTTTCTTCTTATACTAAATAATATGTGTCAGCTCACCACAGCCGCTCCTGAATGAACACACGAGACTCTCTGTGTTATCACCAGAAACTTTTACTGTAGGAAACATGAACATCAAAAAAGCCAAGAATGGGAGGCTCCGGCCAACCATCCTTTATATACCCTCCCCCTCATTTGAAAAGTCTCTTCCCGCTCAGCAAAACCCCGCGCAAATTCCCCGCCAAGTCCAGCAGCCGTTTCTTCTCCGAGTCCTGAGCCGCAGGTGTCTTATCAATGTCAGTGACCCTGAAACTCAGAGCCACATCCAGGCTCTAGTAGCAGGGTTCTGACATGGCGTCCTCCTCCCCTTCGTCCTGGAAGGAAAAGATTAAACACAACTATTGTTCTCCGCTGTCCAGAGTTCCTTTATACTTTTTTAACAGGCTGCAATGGAATACCGGGTGTACCTTTCCTAGGTCCTTGGGTAGCCTCAGCTCATAGGTCACTTCGTTTATTCTTTTTGCTACCCTGAACGGCCCTATATAGCGTGGAGCCAATTTTTTAGATGGGAACCCCAATTTCAGGTTTTTTGTGCTCAGCCAAACCAGATCCCCTTCGCCCAATTTGTCCCCCTCTCGGCGCCTACGATCGGCAAAGAGCTTGTACTTCTTTTGTGTTTCCCGCAATGCCTCCACCACGGTCTGCCACCCTTGCTTAATTTTGGCCGGCCATTCCTTGTCGGTCTGGCCCTCTCCTTCCTTCCACTCGGGTAGCCTGGGGAAAGGTGCCACCTCCTGTCCGTATACTATTTCGAATGGGGCACGACCTGTGGCCGAATGTACGGCCCCGTTAAAAGCCATCTCAGCAAACGGTAGAAGGTCCGCCCAATCATCCTGTCTATAATTGGTGTACATCCTCAAGAATTGGCACAGTGTTTGTTGGGTGCGTTCGACTCCCCCGTTGGTTGCGGGATGAAAAGCCGAGCTCAGGTTCCTTTCTGCTCCTAACAGCTGTAAGAATTTCCCCCAAAATTTTGCAGTAAATTGGACTCCCCGGTCGCTAATTATTTTGTCGGGACACCCATGTAGGCGATATACATGCTTCACATACAAATCAGCAAGTTTTTCAGCTGAGGGGAGTTTCGGCAGGGCCACAAAGTGTGCCTGTTTTGAGAATAGGTCCAATATTGTCCAAATGTATCTGTGGCCTCTGCTGGGGGGTAGTTCGCCTACAAAATCCATGGCCACGCATTCCCATGGCCTCATGGGCTCCACCACCTTCTGCAATAGCCCCTGGGGCTTCCCCGGTGGTGTTTTTCCCCTTCGTCGTCACTCTCCTCCACCCGCGTCAGGCTTGTTTGGGTCTTGGGCCGGGCGCCGGGCTCCTTTCGCATTTCCCTTCCCTTCGGTGCTGGGAGGTCTGCAAAGCCCTGGCTGCTTCCCACGCTCACGTCCCACATTGAGCCAGCCCGAAGTTCCCTTCCTCTCTCTGGCTCCGCCAAAAACGCCAGGCGCTCCATCGCCCTCGACATCACTGCCAGGGTGGTCTCCATCGCCGACATCCTCTCCTCCAGAAACACCATCCTTTGTGGGCCTGGGGAAGGTGAACCTTCCTCTCCTCCGGTGCTGTCTCCCCGCACCACTCCACGCCTCTGGGTTACCCCATTTGGCTGGGCATAAGCGGTGGATGACGCCAGGGCCGCCAGCTGGTGGAACTCAGCGTCCGGCTCGGGAGTGGCCCTTTCCGACCTTCCTCCTCCTGCGCCCAAGAGCTCTTCATCCTCCACTTGCATGTTACACCTCACCGCTACAGCGGGATGGTGTCCGTATTCTTGGCTTAGTGTCAGCTCACCACAGCCGCTCCTGAATGAACACACGAGACTCTCTGTGTTATCACCAGAAACTTTTACTGTAGGAAACATGAACATCAAAAAAGCCAAGAATGGGAGGCTCCGGCCAACCATCCTTTATATACCCTCCCCCTCATTTGAAAAGTCTCTTCCCGCTCAGCAAAACCCCGCGCAAATTCCCCGCCAAGTCCAGCAGCCGTTTCTTCTCCGAGTCCTGAGCCGCAGGTGTCTTATCAATGTCAGTGACCCTGAAACTCAGAGCCACATCCAGGCTCTAGTAGCAGGGTTCTGACAAATATGTATAACGATACCCCCACGTCTTCGATGATACAAGATTCATGTGCAGAATTATTTAACTAATATGGTTCTGTAACTTACATACCATATCCTCTCTTATTCCCCATCTCTCCCTTCTTTCCCCCCTTTTCCTGTTTATTTTACTTATTTTTTTCTTTTTCTGTTTTGAAAACAAAATATAATTTATTTGCTAAAAAAAATAGTTGAGAAAGCTTAGTGGTATGTTCTAACAAGGAGCCCTGGTGGCAAAGTGTGTTAAATTGCTGAGCTGCTGAACTTGCGGACCAAAAGGTCCCAGGTTCAAATCCCGGGAGCAGAGTGAGCGCCTGCTGTTAGCTCCAGCTTCTGCCAACCTAGCAGTTCGAAAACATGCAAATGTGAGTAGATTAATAGGTACCGCTCTGGCAGGAAGGTAACGGCGCTCCATGCAGTCATGCCAGCCACATGACCTTGGAGGTGTCTACAGACAACGCCGGCTCTTCGGCTTAGAAATGGAAATGAGCACCAACCCCCAGAGTTGGACACAACTGGACTTAATGTCAGGGGAGACCTTTACCTTTTTATGTTCTAACAATAAATGAAGCCGATAGGCAGCAACTATTCAAATTTTCTATGTTACATAACTTTATGCATACCTACCCATCACATATCTAAGGGATTCAACTCATGAATTGCAAACAAGTGAATCAGGGGATCAGCAATTGTGTCCTGATGTGCATTGGGCTGTATCAATGCTATACCAGTCCAGCAGCTTTACATTTTGGAAAATGTAGTTTATGGCAGGGCCTTTTGTAATCTTTACCATTCGGGGCCTGGCCTTCCCAAACTACATTTAAGATGGCTGTGATTAGCCATGCCCACCACCTTCCTTCTGGTGGTGCCTTCAAAAATATGGCCAAAAGAATGAGATTTTAAAGGCACTTTAAGTTCCCTTGGCTTTACCAAAGTTGCTTAATAGTTATAGTGAAAATTAAACTGACCTTGGGAGACATCTGAACTTTACAGAACATTTCCAAAAAAATGGGTAAGTGATTCAAATTCTAAATTCCTCCCCCACATTTCCTGCATGCCTTGGAACTCACTTTTGTATGCCTAGATTTAATGAATCAGATCCAAGTTCTGATCTAATCTGAAATTATGTTCAAGCCTAATATTTAGTCCCTTTTGATATAAAACATATATGTATGAACCTGAACTAGTCTATAATCATGGGTACACCCTGAAATATGAATAATATTTAAGGGAAAAACCAGAACTATATATATATTCTCAAGACCTTTTGTCAGGGTGCTTTGGGATCAATCTATTATTTTACCTTTTGATAAACCCCCATTTCCCTTCTACTTTCCTCCAGGGCATTCTGATTTCAATGAATACCTAGTTACTCCTCCCTGGAATGCATGGGCTGCCTGAGTTGGGGTTGTTTGAAATCCATTCAAGATCTGCTGGTATGATCTACTTGTTTGAGCCAGTAATACACACACACACACACACACACACACACACACACATTCATAACATGCTGCAGAGACTTAATTTAAGCAATTATTTTGTGTGGGGTGGTTGATTTCTTTTTAATAGCAATCTCTGGCTGAAACATGGGTTCTACCTGCCAGCTGCCACCTGCAGTGTTGTTGGTCAGCATGTCAGAGGGATGATGGATGGGGGAAGTTTAGAAGAGGAATCACCCCCTCTACTGTCCCTCCCCACCCTGCCCATATCATCATCCTAGCCAATATCTCAGTAGGTGACATCCAACAGATAGAACCCCATGTCATTGCCAGAAACTACCATGATTTAGAAGACCAAAGGGGATGGTATGTAGCATTCCATTTCCCTGGGCCAGCCAACATCAAGAAAACATGATGACAATGAGAACAAATGTGGCCATTACCATTCTTAAAACAGCCCAACTGTTCAGGCAGGCTCAAAGTTGGGGGATATTCCAAAATTTGGGCTCAAATTTGGACTATCCCGGTTTTGGTATAAGTGGAAGGAGGCTACAATATTGTGGACTTGCCCCATGTTAGATCAGATCCATGCATCTTTTGGCCACCACAGAGCTGATCTGGAGCAATTCTTACCTAAGTAGTTCATGTAGATCTCACTTGAGATAATACTGTGAAATTCATGGATTGTCATAAATTGAAAAGTGACTTGAGGGTACATATAGCCACCCAGTCCTCAAGAATTAGCACCAGTTCATGAGAAGTAGGCTATACTAGACACATCTACGTAGGAAGCTAAAGGTTAGTTCATTTTTGTGTACTTATCTGACAGCTGCATGTCATGCAAATAAAATTTTAAGCCTCCAATGAGATTTGATTGCCACAGCATGAGTTTTTCCACCCCCATCACTTGCATCTAGTCCTTCATATATAGGAGAGAAAGAACTTGACATTTAAAAAAATCAAATATTTATTTATTTATTTATTTAGTATTTCCAACATTTGTATCCCACCCTTCTCACACAAAGGGACTCAGGGCAGCTTACAAAAATGGCAGTAATTTGATGCCTACACAAGATCAAAATTACACAGTACATAAAATTAATTAAAATTATTAAATACAATATAAAATTTTTAAAACAATTTTAAAACAAATAGTCAGATCCATTTGTCCACAAAAACCTTGTGCTTTAGCCATAAGACAGTCCGTGTCATCTTTGCCATTATTCATTAAAAGCCTGAGCACATAACCATGTTTTTAGGGCTCTTCTGAAGCCCAAAAGTGTTGGAGCTTGTCGAATATCTCTGGGGAGGGTGTATCATGTTATCCTCCACCTGCTCCGCCGTTGAGGTCTTTGGAGTGGAAGAAGGCTGCAATAGACTGAGAAGCCACTCTCCTTGTCTTAATCACACCACTGCTGGGACCTTATTCTGTGAAGACTGTCTATTGACCGGCCGTGCACCGACCTCCACACATTAAAAAAAAAATCATGCACAGGCGTCTTCCAAGGGGAGGGTGTTCCACAGCCGGGGAGCCACCACTGAGAAGACCCTGTCCCTCGTTCCCACCAGCCGCACTTGTGAGGCAGGTGGGACCAAGAGCAGGGCCTCACCAGATGACCTTAGGGATCTTGCTGGCTCATAGGAGGAAATATGTTTGGACAAGTAGATTGGTCTAGAACCGTTTAGGGCTTTATCAAAGAAATCATAACTGATAGGGATTTTTTTACTCTCTACATTTTAGAAGTAAGTGTTACTAGAAGAGCAATGCATTCACATGAAAAACAACCAAAGCATTGTGTGTATGTGTTTAAAGAGTAGACAAATTTTGCAATCCTGACAAAAACTTCACCTACCCCCACTCTGCTCAACATTTTTAACATTATCCTGAAAACTTTAGACTGAGTAACATACTGTTAAATTATTCCTCTCAAATATAGCATCAAACCCCAATAAAAGCAGGTTCAAAAAACATTTTGAGATAAATGATGTTGCAATGTAAAGAATAATGATATTCAAGAAGGTAATTGCCCATATCACCAGAAACATAAATCAATTTGCATTGGTTGCTATTTTTCTTCATAAGAATTAAAAGTAGTTTGCATGCACTTTTTCCTGAGGAAGAAATGATGGAACATAAATCTTTCCTTCAGATAACATAGAATACCACCAATATTTGATTGGTCAAATCAAGATGTAAACAATTCAGCATGCTCCCTTCTTTTACTCCACTGAACTTTCATTTCTTTGGTCTATAGGTTTTATCTCACACAGGAAACCTGATTTTTCTCAAGTGCTCAAGATGCTCTTGTTTTTTTAAGGCTTGTTGCTATTTATATGCTGCCAAGGAGCCAAACTGTAGTCCACTAGAGTCACATTTTATTGTAGAATCGACATAGAACTAGGCCTATAGAATAAGTTTTCTGAGGCATCACCCATAAGCTATTTTAAATAATGTTCATCAAAGTTTTGCTGTGTATTTATTATATTAAATTTTATTTTAACCTAAATCCAGACTATATTATTTATTTTTACTTTTTGTATATGCTTTGTTTTAAACTGTGACAAAATTGTGTGATGGTTAGCTGTCTTGAGTCCCCACAAGGAGAAAGGAGACATATCTATAGAGTAAGTAGTTCTTGGCCAACCCTTCTCTTACTTCTCATTCATATAATGTATATATATAAAAAATGCCCCACACTGTTTGGTGCATCATGATGCCAAGAAGCAAAAGTGACACACTTAGGTTGTCAAAACCTTGACCCCTCTAGGAGGGAGAGGATATAATAATAATAATATTAATATTATTAATAATATTAATGATAATTTATTAATTATTATTAATAATTAACAAACCTCCAAAAGGAGAGGATATAATAATAATAATAATAATAATAATAATAATAATAATAATAATTTATTAATTATTATTAATAATCACAAAGCTGCAAAAGTATTGGAGAATGAGCACGCAAAGATACTGTGGGACTTCCGAATCCAGACTGACAAAATTCTGGAACACAACACACCAGACATCACAGTTGTGGAAAGAAAAAAGGTTTGGATCATTGATGTTGCCATCCCAGGTGACAGTCACATTGACGAAAAACAACAGGAAAAACTCAGCCGTTATCAGGACCTCAAGATTGAACTTCAAAGACTCTGGCAGAAACCAGTACAGGTGGTCCCGGTGGTGATCGGCACATTGGGTGCCATGCCAAAAGATCTCAGCCAGCATTTGGAAACAATAGACATTGACAAAATTATGATCTGCCAACTGCAAAAGGCCACCCTACTGGGATCTGTACGCATCATCCGAAAATACATCACATAGTCCTAGACACTTGGGGAGTGTTCGACTTGTGATTTTGTGATACAAAATCCAGTATATCTATCTTGTTTGCTGTGTCGTAAAATAATTAATAATAATAATAATAATAATAATAATAATAATAATAATAATAATAATATGTTATTTTTATACCCCGCCTCCATCTCCCCGAAGTGACTTGGGGTGGCTTATATGGCACAAGGTACCTAAAACAATGCATAAAATAAACAGTACAATACAAAATAAAACCACTAGTATATAAAACAACAATCTGAACTCAGAACAACGCCCAATAACCTATAGTGTCATCTGTCATTAAAACATGGCTTACTCTAAACAATAGTGTGAGTGGTAGCTAAGGAACAAGGGAATGGGATAAAACTTCTGTGCTGTATCATAATTGCAGATCATTGGGTTAAACATTCTCAAAGGCTTGTCTAAACATCCAGGTCTTTAATTCCCTCCAGGAGGATAAGGTGGGGGCCTGCCTAATCACGCTGGGGAGGGCATTCCAAAGCCAGGGGGCAACCAACGAGAAGGCCCTCTGCTTCATCCCCACAAACCATGCTTGTCATGGTGGCAGGACCATGAGAACGGCCTCCCCGGCAGATATTAACGCTCGAGCAGGTACATGGGGGGATGCAGTTGCGAAGATAGGCAGGGCCCGAACCATTTAAGGCTTTATAGGTGATTACCTGCTCTTTGAATTGGGACTGGAAACTTATTGGCAGCCAGTGGAGCTGTTTTAATAGGGGCATCGTCTGCTCCCTATAATTAGCTCCAGTTAGCAATCTGGCTGTCAACCTATGCACCAGTTGTAGTTTCCAGGCCATCTTCAAAGGCAGTCCCATATAGAGTGCATTGCAGTAAACCAACCTGGATGTAATTAAGACGTGGACCACCGTGGCCAAGTCAGACTGCTCGAGGTACAGGCACAGCTGGCACACAAATTTTAACTGTGCAAAGGCCCTCCTGGCCACCTCTGACACCTGAGTGTAACTGTTAGGGATTCCTCTTCTTCAGAAGAGGAAGGGGAGCAGGAAAGTGTTCATGAATCTGAGGGTGAGTTGGAATCTGAGGAGGAGACTTTGCAAGTACCCAAAACAGAGCAGAGACGTCGTTCACCTAGAATAGCTGCCAGAAATGCAGCTGAGTAATTAGGAACTGCCCTAGCAGCTGAGAGGGGACTCAGAGCTATAAAGCAGAAGCAGGTGCAGCCAGCTCTGTTTCTATTCTATTCAAAATCCATTTGAATAAGGGTTCTGATATGCTGTAATTCACACACCAGACAGACACACTCACATACACATAGTTAATTTTCTTATATGTCTTGGGAATGGAGGAAGAAAAATATCACCAAAGTTTTAGTGAATAGGGTTAGCATGTTGTGATGTGGCCAAAGCTTTGCCATTCTTTTACTTTTCATTTGTTAAAGTCCTAAGCCATATATCTCTTTCCACAACTTCCTTGTAGCTGCACTTTATGGAAATACTTGGCAAGAACAGAATGTGGCAGTGTTCCCAAAGAAGAGACTGCAGTTAGCAAGAAATTGCAAAAAGGACTTTTGCCCTTGGGAGTAGCACAGGTCACTTTTTAAAAAGGGATACACGTGACTCTACCACCTCACAACCTTTTAAAAGATGAGTGGTGAAACCACCACCACGACCCCAAATGGTCTGCTAGTTCAGAAGCATCTGGGCCAACACCTAAAATTTAGAGACATTGCAGATGATGTCATTAAGAATGTTACATTAAGTACCAATCACAGATAGTCACAACATGTCATCAAACCACAGATACACATACACACAGAGAACATAATATCCTGTTTGGAAATTAAGTTAGGACCATTAACTAAAGAGGCTGTTCCCAAATTAAGGTCAAATAAGGTGATTCTTCCTCCCCCCCCCCCCACTACTTAAACGGATAAGAGACATTTAATCTAGCCCACTTGTTTTGAGGTAGAAGGTGAATATCAAACAGAGTCAGAGCACACAAGAACTGAGAGGAAAGGAGGAAATGCAATGAAGAAATTCATAGACACAGCTGGAAAGTCTTTGCAAGTTGCAGGAACAGATCAATTAAGCCTTGCAGCAAGCAGCTGCTCTCCTAGCTGTGCTGGAGATTTGTAAGATGCCTAATGCCTATTCCACTTACTTAGAGATGAGCTCACCAAAACTGGAGAATGAGTACATCATGGAGATTACCATGAAAACGGTAAACCTTGAAACACAGCAACTCCCTTTTGCCCTCATCTATTCTCTAAAGAATGAATAAAACACTTTAAATTTTCAGTTCTAATTTCTATATTGTTCTTATTTTTTCTTAAAGAAATATTTGGGGCTAACACTGTTGGTGATCTAAAGGTGTAAAATAAGAAGGAAAATGCAGAAGAAAAGAAAAGCTCTCTTTATTCTGTATCCATAACATCTGAATTGTGTCTCAGGCTTACAATGAAGTATAAAAGGAAATGGCAGACTTAACTGTTTTAAGGTCTACTAACACAATGCTGTGATTGGTGTTGATGAGCAATGGGAAAAGAACTCACATGGGGAGAAGGAAGGTAAAACAGAAACAGAGAGCATGACCTTGCAGCTACTTTCACATCTCTTGACCATGGACAACACTGATACGTCTGCATTGAGCTGGAATGTCCAGATAAGATCAATAGAAAACAAATTGAAATTACTCGTAAGCATTTCCAGTAAGCGCAGTGGCTAGAGCTTTCTGTTATTTCTACTTCCCTTAACCACAAAATAGGAGGAGGCTTATTTACAAGATCAATTCTCTTGGGTATCTCTATAACTCACTGTAGCCTTTGGGCCTCTGGAAAGAAAGGGGTGGGGAGGAACACACTGGATGGGTGAATACAAAATGTGAAGAAAAAGAGCCTTTAGAAAAACAGAGAATTCTTGTATCCATCACAATCTTTTCCTCTCAGGGTAAACAACAACAACAACAACAACAACAACAACAACAACAGCAACTGTTAGGTTGCTGTGAGTTTTCCGGGCTGTCTGCCCATGTTCCAGAAAATTTCTCTCTATTGATGTTTCCCCCTCATCTATGGCAGGCATCCTCAGAGGTTGTGAGGTATATTGAAATCTGGGCAAGGAGGTTTATATATACATGGAATGTCCAGGGTGGGAGAAAGAACTCATACAGCCCAGAAAATCCACAGCAGCCCAGTGATTCTGGCCATGAAAGCCTTCGACAACACAATAATAATTGTATTTCTTACCCACCACTCCTCATGGCTCAAGGCAGGTTACAGAATAACTAAAACACATAAATATTGCAAAAACACTACAGATATATATATTAAAATGTATTTCTATAAAAGCTACATATTAAAATGTATTTCTATAAAATACATATTTGAATGCACAAAATTTAAATTAAAGGACACACATTTAAAATTCATGCTCAAAGGGTGTCTGAGTAGGCCTGCTGTAAGTGATGGGTCTTTACATAACGTAGTTTTTTTTTTAATATATATTTTTATTGAAGTTTTACCTTATAAGATAGAGTAAATTAACATTGAAAGAGTGAGAACATTTGATTGTATAGAAAGTGGGAAAACTGAGATTTAAAAAGGATCAAAAAGGGAGAGAGAGAAAACCAAAAACCAAAAACAAAGCTAAAATGTCCATATTTATATAAAAAAGAAAAAAAATCTGAACAAATGGCGATATAAAAATGCAAAGTACTTGGCAAAGAAATACACCAAAAAGCAAAAGCAAAAAGCTCACTGTTTCACAACCTATTCACAAGCCACCAGCAATTGTGAACTGTAGTTCTTTTTTTTTCTTCATCATGACCTTTTTTTTTTTTTTCACAGAAGGAAGTTAAACGAGTGGTGAAAATTAAAATGTATAATAGTCAAATTTGAAACCCCCACGTTGAAATGGTCTTTCCTTCTAAAAACCTTTTGAAGGGATCCCAGACTTTCCTAAACTCAGAAGGGTCTTTTGACTGGAGATACCCTGTCAGAATGTCCATCTCAGCCACCTCCGTCACTTTCACGATCCATTCCTCCATTTCTGGTGTTTCCTCCAATTTCCAGGCTCGTGCATAAACTATTCTCGCAGCCGTTGTCATCAAAGTGAAGAGTTTATCATGTGGCTTCAGCAGTGATGTATCTGTTATTCCTAGTAGGAATATTTCTGGGTGCATGGGTATTTTTAACTTTAGTATTTTTTCAGTGGTTTTATGAATCTTAATCCAAAAGTTTTTTGCCTTCTTACAAGTCCACCACATGTGGAAAAATGATCCTGTTGCTTGTTTACATTTCCAGCAAGTGTTTTTAATTGTGGCTGTATTTTGGCTAATTTAACAGGTGTCATATAAGCTTGATAAAACATTTTGTAGAAATTTTCTAGAAGGGAATAACTTCTGAAAATTTTTATTTTTACTCTCCAGAGGTATTCCCATTCATCTATGCTAATCGAGTGACCAATGTTTTTAGCCCATTTTACCATACACTCCTTGATATATTCATCTTCTGTGTGTAATTTTAACAGGAGACTGTAAAGCTTAGATAGTTGTTTATTTCTTGATTGAAGTATCTTATCAAGGTCTGTCTTTTCTTCTTCAAATCCTGTATGCACATCTTTTTGATATTGTTGGTGTATTTGTGCATATTCAAACCAGTTCATGTTATAGCCCTGCTGGTTTATTTCTATCAATGATTTCAGTTGGAGGTTATCTTGTGTTTTCTTGAGTATTTCCGCATATGTTGGCCATCTTTTATTGCCCTTTGAATTTCCACTTTGTTTGAAAGCTTCTTGGATTGAGGTCCATTGTGGTAATTTTCTGTAAAAGAATATTTTATATTTGTTCCAAGTATTCATCAGAGTTTTCCTAATTGGGTGTTTATTAAAGTTTGAGTCTTCTGCCACTTTCCCATAAATTAAGTATGCATGTAAGCCAAATTTTAAACTATCTCCTTCCAGAGTTATGAGACTCTGATTGTCAAGATGGATCCATTCTCTTAACCAAATCAATATAGCTGCTTCCCTGTATAATTTTAGATTTGGAAGAGCCAGTCCTCCTCTTTGTTTAGTGTCTTGTAAATTTTTCATCTTTATTCTCGGTTTCTTCCCTCTCCAAATAAATTTCGTAAGTTCAGCATTCCAATTCGTAAATTCTTTTTCCTTGATGTCAATTGGAATGTTCTGGAACAAGAAGCATAGTCTAGGTAAGATATTCATTTTTATTGTAGCTAATATCCGTCCTAGGAGAGAGATATCCAGATTCATCCATTTTTTCAGATCATTTTTTATTTTATTCCAGGTTTTTTCATAATTATTTTTATACAGATCTTTGTTATTCATTGTTATGTTTATTCCTAAATGTTTTGCTTGGAGAGCTATTTCAATTCCTGTTTCTTGACTTAATTCTTCTTTTTCTTTATTGCTTAACTTTGTCGCTAATATTTTTGTTTTGCGTAGATTGATTGAAAGACCCACAACTGATCCAAATTGATTGACCAGGCATATCATTTTGGGAAATTCTTTCTGTGGATCTTCTGACATTAAAATGTCATCTGCAAATAACTTTATTTTATATTTTTGGTTTTTCACTTTTATACCAATCAGGTCATCATCTTGACATAGTTTTCTTGCTAGGATTTCTATTGCAAGTATGAATAGTAAGGGTGAGAGGGGGCATCCCTGTCTCACACCTCTTTGTATTGGAAACATTTCAGTCATATCTCCATTAATTTTAATTTTGGCTCTTTGTTCTGTGTATATGGCTTGTATTCCATTAATAAATTTCCCTCCATATCTTAGGTTCTTTAATAGTTCAATAATGAAATTCCAGTTTAGTCGGTCAAAGGCCTTTTCAGCATCCAATAATAAAAGTGCCCCCTTTTTGAGTTTTGTGTTTTGAATATGTTCAATTATATTCAAGATTATTCTTGTGTTATCTTTAATTTGCCTTCCAGGTAGAAAGCCTGCTTGGTCAGCATTGATCCAATTACTCAGTGTTGATTTTAATCTGTTTGCCAATATTGATGAAAATATTTTATAGTCTATGTTTAGCAGAGAAATTGGTCTGTAATTTTGAATCTGTTTTTCATCTTGATTTTCTTTGGGGATTAGAATAATGCTGGCCTCCTTCCATGTCTCTGGTATTTGATTTGTTTCCAGTACTGAGTTCATTATTTTTTGTAGTATCGGTGTTATTTCATCTTTCATCATCTTGTAGTATGTTGCTGTATAGCCATCTGGGCCTGGGGATTTATCTGTCTTTAAATTATGTATTGCTTCATCGATTTCCTGTACTGTTATTGATGCATTCAGACGTTCTTGCTCTTCTTCAGGAAGGGTTGGGAGCTTTTGAGATTTTATGTATTCTATTACTGCTTCTGTTGAGTCTTCTTCATTTTTGTATAGATCTTCGTAAAAGTCTTTTAGATGTTGTTTTATCTTTTGTTCTTCTTTAATTTCTTTATCTTTATGTTTCAATGAGATTATGTATTTATTTTGATGTTGCTTTTTTAATTTATTTGATAACCATCTGCCTGGTTTATTTGCATGTTGAAAAAAATTCTGTTTACTAAATTTCAATATTTTGTCCATTTGTTCCACCAAAATCATCGATGCTTGGATTCTTAATAGTTTTAGTTCTTCAGCTAGTTTTTTTATCTTTTGGTTGTTTATTATATTCAAGTTCCTTTTCTTTAATTTCCAATTGAATCTTGTGCAATTTGGTTTGTTTCTTTTTCTTTTCTATTATGTTGAGTTGTATTAATTTACCCCTCATATAGGCTTTTGCCGTATCCCAAATTGTATATGGTGACATACCTGGTGTTGTATTTAACTGTAAAAATTCTAGAAGGTCTTTTTTACATTTCTTTAGGATTTCTTCCTTCTTGAGTAAATTATCGTTGAGCCTCCATGTCCATTGTCTGACTTGTCGTTTTAGTTGCACCGAAATGGGGGCATGGTCTGAAACCAATCTTGGATGGATATCAGAACTTAATAACTTTGTAGTAAGGCTTTTTGTGGCCCAGATCATGTCAATTCTTGAGAGCGAATTGTGTCTGTCTGATGTGAATGTAAAATGTTTTTCGGGTCCATGCTGAAATCGCCAAACATAACGTAGTTTTTAATTCCGACATCTCATTTAGCTGTTGGAGTTCTTCCGGCAGATCATTCCACAGTCTTGGGGTGGCTGATGAAAAGTGGTGGTTGCCAGTTGGGTTCTGGCAGGCAGAAGCAGATGCCCCTCAGAGGACCTCAGTGTGTGGGGCAGATTGTAAATGATGACATACTTAAAATGATTTTTAAAAGAAAAAATGCAGACAAAAGTAATCTAGAGTGATTAGTTAAAATGAGAAATAAGGGGGTTAAAGTAACAAAGACTGGTTGATCCAGATAAAAAAGATTTTGGCTAACTTCTGACATAAGCCTGATTGAAGTGTAAGCTATGTCTGCTATCCGTCTTTAATCAGTTTCTCCTATTCCTTTTTAAATAACATTATAGCATGTGTTCGTATAAACTTCAAATGTGTCAAATTTAGTAGTCACTATAGACCCTACTTCTGGGAAGAAAAATTGACTTGTGGCTTTTCTATGTGTCATAGTGAATGCTTGGTTTTAAACATTGTGAAGTAACATTGTCTGAAGCAAAGATGAACTCATAGCTTCCCTCAGTTTTCAGTGATTAAATTTATAGTGATGTTTATATTGAAATTTAGACTGTATAATAATACACTTTATTAATATTCCTCTTTATCTCCCTGGAGGGAGAGCGGATTACAGTACACATATAAGGCAAACATTCAATGCCTTTTACACAACAACAACAACAACATACAACATGTACAGTGCATGGACAAAGGTAAAGGCCTTCCCCTTTCATCTCTGCCATCTGGAGGCAATGCTCAACTCTGGCATGGGGAGGTGCTCTTGTTCCATTTTTCCATGCTGAGGAGCCTGTTGTCCGTAGACATCTCCAATAATGTTTTGCCGGCATGTCTGCATGGAGGCCCTTTTTACCTTCCCGCCAATGTAGTACTTGATGATCTACTCTCATTGCATGCTTTTGAGCTGCTAGGTTGGAAGAAACTAGGACTAGCAGTCGGGAGCTCACCCCAACTCAGCTTTGAACTGCCGACCCTCTGGTAAGCAGATTTCCTGCAGCTAGTGGTTTAACCTGCTGCACTACCATATATATACGTATATGGACTATCTTTAACTGTTATAAACAATGAAAAACAAGGGATTTAATGTTTCTTCCTAATATGATTGGTTATATTATTTATTATACTTTAGGTTATTTTACCATAATTTAGTTCACAATAAATATCATATTCAGTCTTAAACCAGTATGAGCACACACTGTCCTTCCATTTATTATTGTAATGAAGCTCTCATCAGCCTAGATACAATAGCTATAGTTACCATGATGTCAGCTACCGTGTTTCCCCGAAAATAAGACAGTGTCTTATATTAATTTTTGCTCCTAAAGATGTGCTAGGTCTTATTTTCAGGGGATGTCTTATTTTTCCATGAAGAAGAATTCACATTTATTGTTGAACAAAAAAAATGAACATTTATCATATACTGTACAGTAGTTGTCATCACAAACCAGCATAACCAGACAAACTGTGAATCTTATCAAGAATTTCTTGTTAGTACCATTATTTCCATGTACAACTGGTACGTACATTTACCAATCCTGCATGCTCTGGTATTCTGTTTGGCAGGCGCTGTGCATGCTTCCAAACAAAAACTTTGCTAGGTCTTACTTTTGGGGGATGTCTTATTTTCAGGGAAACAGGGTAAATGGGAAGGCCAACAGGAGTGTTTTGTATGGTGGAAGAGACAGCTTAAGGTGAGCTTCTGTCTGTTGGGTTAAGCCTCCCCAGCCCAGAGAGTCTTTTGAGAAAGTTTGTTGGGTTAAGGCTATTTTGCCTGTTGGGTAAGGCTGTTTGTTTGTGTGAGTTGGGAGGAAGCTTGCTTGTTTGTATGCTTATTAGGTTTCTGTTATTCTATTGTGTTCTGATGAGCTTATGTCTGTTGGAGAAAGGCTGATTATGTGAGCTCAATGGAGGTGTGCTTTGTGTGCATGTTAGAGTTCTATAGTTATCCTAGCTGTGCCAGGCCACACATTACTTGTGGCAAAGTGTGGTGGTATGGGAAATTAAGTATTAAGGAATTGGTGGTAGAATATGTTATTTCCTAAAGCTTGTGAATATACAATATTTCTGGTTGTTTCTTTTGTGTGTGTTGGAGGCAAGTATGAATGCTGCAATTAGCCAGAAAGATTAGCATGTAATGGTCCTTCAGCTTTAAAGCCTAGCTGCTAGGCTTGATCGATCCATGAAAAATTTGATTCTAAACTCGTTTCAAAACTAGAGGGGGGCAGCTTTTTGTTTCTGATGGTATTTCTGAATTTGGCCCCCAAAAAATTTCAAAATTAATGAAAATTCGTTATTTTCTAAATTAATACGTTAATGGCGGACGCGCATGCGCAATTCCCAAAAACAGCACAGAGGGAGAGGACTTTACAGGACTCTCCCACCCTCATTTTTTGAGTGATCTTCTTCAAACTTGGTACAGTGGTAGAACACATTTAACACTGATAGCTCACCAAAATTTGGAACGATTCCCTTATGCTCTGATTTTTGGAGAATTTTCATAGCTTTTATAATAAACCATTTTTTAATAATTGCAGAAATCTGTTCCTGGTTTGAAAGTCTTATTTCCTGTTAAATTGGGTTGTCTTTACTGTGAAAGTCATTGTTCTACTTCAGAAACTTTGTTTTTGTGGCTGAAACTTTGTTAAATTGGTGTGTGTGTGATATATATTGTGTGTGTATATATATATATATAGTCCCTGCTTTTGTGTGTGTGTGTGTGTGTGTGTGTGTGTGTGTGTGTGTGTGTGTGTGTGTAGGTAAAGGTAAAGGTATCCCTTGACGTTAAGTTCAGTCATGTCTGACTCTGGGGGTTGGTGCTCATCTCCATTTCTAAGCCCAAGAGCCAGTGTTGTCCATAGACACCTCCAAGGTCATGTGGCCGGCATGACTACATGGAGTGCCATTACCTTCCCAGAAACACCCAGAAAATGGGAATTCCAGACAGGAAACAATCAGGGCCAGCTAATACCTCCCAACAAAGGATTCCCCCAGGTAGGAAGCAGCCAGGCTTTGAAGCTGCAAGGCTATTCAATGCTAATCAAGGTGACCAATTGCAACATTCACACTTGCCTCCCACAGACAAGAGTTCTTTCTCCCACCCTGGACCTTCCACAGATATATAAACCCCACTTGCCTAGCTTCGCACAGACGTCAAAACCTCTATGTCTGCCACAGATGTGGGTGAAACGTCAGGAGAGAATGCTTCTGGCACATGGCCATAGAGCCCGGAATACATACCACAACAGTGTGATCCCGGCCATGAAAGCTTTCGAC
This sequence comes from Anolis carolinensis, assembly GCF_035594765.1. Lineage (NCBI taxonomy): Eukaryota > Metazoa > Chordata > Lepidosauria > Squamata > Anolidae > Anolis > Anolis carolinensis. The sequence goes on along the minus strand of NC_085844.1, from coordinate 238,527,235 downwards.
AACACAACCACAGTATCCATTCAAGTTCATGTAGCGTGGTATGGACTGGAGACCTGTATTGGGGGGAGGGAGGTGCGAATCTGGGCCCCTGGGAGCAGCCGAGGACGGGCCTGGCCCACACCCCCTCACATCCTGGGCCTCTTCCTCCTCACCGCCGGGCCCCTCTCGGTCTCTCCAGGCCTGAGCTGAGGTGAGGCGGCGGCGGCGGCGGCCATTTCCCCCCTCCGTCTTCCTCCTCCTCCTCGGCCTCCTTCCCCCTCGCCCCCTCCCATTGGCTGAGCCTCCCATTGGCTGAGGGGCAAAAGGAAAGGAGTTTGGGTGCTTTGCAAAAGCTTTTTTTTCCTAACGAAAAAAACGAAGAAATAAGAAAAAACGGCCTCTCGCGATTCGAAACCGCGATATCCAGACGTGTGGACAACCAAGGTTCTATATTGCTTCAAAACAAACGAAAATAACGAATTAATAATGGGTAACGGGAAAATCGAATTATTTGAGCAAGCCTACTAGCTGCTTCCTCCCGGGGGGTATCTTTTGTTGGGAGGTGTTAGCTGGCCCTGATTGTTTCATGTCTGGAATTCCCCCGTTTTTAAAATATTGTTCTTTATTTACTGTTCTGATTTTAGAGTTTTTTTTAAAATACTTGGAACTAGATTGTGTTCATTTTCATGGTTCACAGCAACACAATAATAATATTAATATTAATAATAATAACTCTGATAATACACACTTATTTCTCTCCCTCCTCAGCTTCCTCCCTGGGGAATTCTTTGTTGGGAGGTGTTAACTGGCCCTCATTGTTTCCTGTATGGAATTCCCGTTTTCAAAGTGCTGTTCTTTATTTACTGTCTTGATTTTAGAGATGTTATTGTTCTGTTTTATTATACCACAGTAATTTTTATATATTATATTTATAATCTTATATTATTTGCTTTGAACTGGATTAAATGAGGCCCCTTCTACACAAATAAAAAAATCCACGTTGAACTGGATTATATGGCAGTGTGGACTCAAGATAATTCAGTTCAAAGCAGATACTGTGGATTATGTGCCTTGGCATTCTGAGTTATATAGCTGCATAGAAGGGCCTTGAATCTACAATGCCATATAATCCAGTTCAAATCAGATTTTTATAGGCACTGTGGAAGAGACCTAAGTGAACCCTCAGCCATTGTGGCTGAGGCGGTCGCTAGGACAGAAAGTGACCAAAGCCTAAAGGGGATGGGGCCTACCCTTCTAATGGCAGCCAGAGGGAGAACGGCTCTTCCTCTGTAATTTGGACTTTGTTTTTCTAGGTTTTCTTTGATTGAAAGACATAGATTGGATGACTATATCTTTTGTGGCCAAATTTGGTGTGATTTGGTACAGTAGTTTTGTTGTTTACTCCATGGGAAAAAATGCACATTATATTTATATACATATAGATTGTGGCCTCAGATCCTCAGCCTGAGGACATGGTTTCAGGTGAATGGAACATCTTAAAGGAAGTCTGTCAGAGACATAGTTGGGGAAGGAGTTAGCAGCAACTACCTTTCTATACAGTTGCAATCCCAGTCTCTCAGGTTCAGTGAACAGTAGCTCAGCATATTTGCATGTTTCATGCATATTTAGTAGGGGGAGTTTTGAGATGGAAATATGAAGTTCTGTTTCACTGCCTACTAATGACTGTCGAATATTGCTGGTGAGAAATATTCACCAAGCTGCAATCACTTATAAGAGCTGTCTTAACTTCCTGTTCTTGCTGGAAGATGTAGGTAGTGTTATGTAGTTTCAGCTATTGGAAAAACTCTGGGTTCAGGGCCTAGTTCCAAAGGAATAGAGATTTTATTCACTTCAGTCAAAGTGATGCCAGCAGAGTCTGCACTATTAAAACGATAAGCTGCAATTACAGAAAAATTTGTTGGAGTTTGACAGGAGTTCAAAACAGAGGATTTTTGGTGCTCCAAACACTGATTGACTCAGGCCAGGGCTGGTAAGGATCATGTACCACTGTCACTGATTGGTTTCTGTGTCTGGTGGGAAATCAATACATTCTCATTGGTCAGTCTGATGTTTGTGACTGTTTCTTGGTCTGCCTCTTTTGGGTATGAGGAGAAAATAATGTGGATAGGGTTAAGTTAATGGGTACTGATGGATCCAGCGCTGTGTGCCCAAAGTAAGGTATTGAGTTTTGACTGGTTAAACAATCATAGAATCATAGAATCATAGAATCATAGAATAGTAGAGTTGGAAGAGACCTCATGGGCCATCCAGTCCAACCCCCTGCCAAGAAGCAGGAAATCGCATTCAAAGCACCCCCGACAGATGGCCATCCAGCCTCTGCTTAAAAGCCTCCAAGGAAGGAGCCTCCACCACAGTCCGGGGGAGAGAGTTCCACTGTCGAACAGCCCTCACAGTGAGGAAGTTCTTCCTGATGTTCAGGTGGAATCTCCTTTCCTGTAGTTTGAAGCCATTGTTCCGTGTCCTAGTCTGCAGGGCAGCAGAAAACAAGCTTGCTCCCTCCTCCCTATGACTTCCCTTCACGTATTTGTACATGGCTATCATGTCTCCTCTCAGCCTTCTCTTCTGCAGGCTAAACATGCCCAGCTCTTTAAGCCGCTCCTCATAGGGCTTGTTCTCCAGACCCTTAATCATTTTAGTCGCCCTCCTCTGGACGCTTTCCAGCTTGTCAACATCTCCCTTCAACTGTGGTGCCCAAAATTGGACACAGTATTCCAGGTGTGGTCTGACCAAGGCAGAATAGAGGGGGAGCATAACTTCCCTGGATCTAGACGCTATTCACCTATTGATGCAGGCCAGAATCCCATTGGCTTTTTTAGCAGCCGCATCACATTGTTGGCTCATGTTTAACTTGTTGTCCACGAGGACTCCAAGGTCTTTTTCGCACACACTGCTGTCAAGCCAGGCGTCCCCCATTCTGTATCTTTGATTTCCATTTTTTCTGCCGAAATGAAGTATCTTGCATTTGTCCTTGTTGAACTTCATTTTGTTAGTTTCGGCCCATCTCTCTAGTCTGTCAAGATCGTTTTGAATTCTGCTTCTGTCTTCTGGGGTGTTGGCTATCCCTCCCAGTTTGGTGTCATCTGCAAACTTGATGATCGTGCCTTCTAACCCTTCGTCTAAGTCGTTAATAAAGATGTTGAACAGAACTGGGCCCAGGACGGAGCCCTGCGGCACTCCACTTGTCACTTCTTTCCATGATGAAGACGACACATTGGTGAGCACCCTTTGGGTTCGTTCGCTTAGCCAATTACAGATCCACCTAACCGTAGTTTTGTCTAGCCCACATTTTACTAGTTTATTTGCCAGAAGGTTGTGGGGGACTTTGTCGAAGGCCTTACTGAAATCCAGGTAGGCTACATCCACAGCATTCCCTGTATCGACCCAACTCGTAACTCTATCGAAAAAAGAGATCAGATTAGTCTGACATGACTTGTTTTTGGTAAATCCGTGTTGACTATTAGCAATGACCGCATTTGTTTCTAAGTGTTCGCAGACCACTTCCTTGATCTTTTCCAGAATCTTGCCTGGTATCAATGTGAGGCTGACCGGACGGTAATTGTTTGGGTCGTTCTTTTTTCCCTTCTTGAAGATAGGGACCACATTCGCCCTCCTCCAATCTGCTGGGACTTCTCCCGTTCTCCAAGAACTCTTGAAGATAATTGCTAGTGGTTCTGAAATAACTTCCGCTAATTCCTTCAATACTCTTGGATGTAGCTGATCTGGCCCTGGGGACTTGAATTCGTTTAGAGAGGCCAGGTGTTCCTGGACAACTTGTTTCCCTATTTGGGGTTGGATTTCCCCCAATCCTTCGTCCATTCCATGTAGCTGAGGTTGAAGATGGCTTTCTTTTTGTGAGAAGACCGAGGCAAAGAAGGCATTGAGCAGTTCTGCCTTTTCGCTGTCCCCTGTCGCCATCACCCCATCTTCTCCTTGCAGAGGCCCTATCGCCTCCTTTTTCTTCCTTTTTCTACCAACGTAAGCAAAAAAGCCTTTTTTGTTGTTTTTTATGTCCCTGGCAAGCCTGAGCTCATTTTGCGCTTTAGCCTTGCGAACCTTTTCCCTACAGGTGTTGTATAGCCAACACCTGTAGGGAAAAGGTTCGCAAGGCTAAAGCGCAAAATGAGCTCAGGCTTGCCAGGGACATAAAAAACAACAAAAAAGGCTTTTTGCTTACGTTTGAATTCTTCTTTGGTAATTTCTCCCCTTTTCCACTTCTTGTGCATGTCACTTTTGAGCTTTAGCTCAATGGATGGTAAGGGGTGTTGGCGCATTCTGAATGGATTCCCAAGGAGAGGGTCTGGCAGGGCATTGGGCAATTTCTTTTACCTTCTATGAGAGGTTATATCTCCTGCCTTGAGGAATGATGGGCTTTGCCCTGATGTGTATATGTGTTTATGCAACTTGGTGGATTCAGGGTGAAGGTTGCCTGCTGGGATTAGCCAAACTAAGTCTCTGGGGGAAAGGCCATCCATTGGCTTCATGTCTTGGCACTCCTGGGGTCATGGGTTTAGGGGTTTTGATATCAGTAGCTAGTTATACCTGCAGAAAGTAGAAGTCAGTTGCACTATTGGAAAAGAAGGACCTATAACCTGAGGCCTGTGTATCTATTCTCCAGCATATTAGGAAACATGTTTTCTTGAACACAGCGGAGCACACTGTCCTGGATGAGGAATACACAGGGGATGGTCTCATACAATTCCCAAATTCAGGAAGTAGGGATCCGGAGGACTGTGACACATAGGCATAGAAGGCCTATGGATCACCCTGTGAGTTTATAGCTACAGAATCAATTTCAAGCTGTCTGCCTTATCATTGATGATGAAAAGGTTTTCACACAGAATGGCTCCTGCCAATCCCCAAAGATGTGTGTTGGTGACTGAAATTCCTATACTGAGGAGAATAGAAGTGCTGATTTGTGCTCACCCACCCAGAAGTGCAACCTTGCACAGCTGAGACTTTGGAATCCTATGATGGCAGGAGCTGTGCAAAGCTACTATTCACCATGATGGTGAGTTGCGCATCACAGAAATATCATGTGATCATGTCTTTCATGTTTATTAGAGAACATGGTAAGTTGTTGGTATCTGATGGTATTTGGTTCCAGGACCACCAAATCAAGTTTTCAGGTTGTGAATAGTTGAATCCATATATGCAGAGTCTGTGGATATGGAGAACTGTCTGTAGATGATAGCAACATCCACCATCACCACATGCCTTAAGGAAAAACTAAAAAGAGCTCACCATTCCACTGAAAAAAATTTATGTCTCCATGATTTAAACTGTCTTCCCCAGATAATCAACTGAAACTTGAGTTGACTAATCTACTAATGGAAATCTTGCAGCCATAACAAGGAATTCAAAGAAGCAAGAAGAAAGGGCAGAAAGAACAGGGTCTTTCTTTTATTGCAATTGAGTTCATCTATTATATATCCAAACATAGGATTCTATGAACAAAAGGTGAGAACAATCACAGCAAAGGACATGGAAGGAGCTAAGAATCTATCATTATAATAGAGAAAAGTCTGAAAAGAAAAGAAAAAAAACTGTTCTTTTCTAAGACTCTGGGGAGCTCAAGCTGCAGGGGATGGAGAAAGTTTTTATCTTAGAGAAAAAGAGGGGGGTGAAATGGCAAATCTCCTTCAGTGTTAAGACCACAAAGTCTATCAGGGCAGAAAGAATTGTTACCCTCTGGCAGAGCTGGCCAACATTTACATCTATCAATCAAACAATGAATTCACATTCAAGCTTGGATCCTAAGCACAATCCTTAGGAAGCAAGCTTTATTTTACTCAGTGTGACTTACTTCTGAGTAGATGTTCTTGGTGAATGAAGCAACTGTTTTTTCTGATAATGTTATGCCCCCCCCCCAAAAAAAATCCCTCTCTATGCTCATTGATAAGTAAATCTAATCCAAGAATTCAAATTTTTACTTCTCTGATTTTTTCCCCTTTTTTGAGATGGAAATAAAGGAGAGGAAGATGGGGGCCTGTAGCAGATGAAGACTTTGGAGAGGGCAAGTGAGTATATTCCTTTCTTGTCACTGTTTTCTTCTCTGAACAGAGACTATAAATTATGGATAGCTCAATTTTACATAGACTGGTTCTTCCAATTCAGCTTGTTCAAAATCTAAAGTGCTTTCAGGGTAGTGGACTTTCTTAAATAGATATGAGATAACAAAGAAAAGTATTCTATTCTGTGAACAATCTGCCAAGCAATGTCATATTCATAAAAATACACAAAAGCCCACAAGCTTCCACTTGAAGCCATCTAAAACCTCCTAAGCAAAGAACTGAAAAAGACTCAGACAGCAACTCTTGTTTACTCTGCATTGTGGTATCAGATAACAGAACAAGCAAGACTACAATCATCAACAAAGATCTCATTTTTCTGAATTGGGTAGTAGAGTCAAACGCAAAGGCAAAGATTGCCAGAAAATTATATTATTTTTAAAAGGTGGTTAAACATTGTTTAAAGGTGTTTATTGCAATCATTTTTTCTTGTATTCCAACATTTTACTGATATAAACAACTTCTCCCTTCATGATATTATGTTGTTGTTGATATTAATGGTGTTGGGTTCAACTTATGATGACTCTAGAATGAGAGACCTCAAAGACCTCAAAATCCTGTTATTGGCAGCTGTGCTTTGTTCTTGCATATTCAGGGCTGTAGATTCCTTGATTGATTCTATCTACCCATAATTTGGTCTTCTTCTTTTACTGCTTCCCTCTTTACAAAGCATTGTTTTTCTAATTAGTCATGCCATCTTGTGATAGTCTAAGTTTAGTTATATTTGTTTCTGGTGAGAATTCAGGTTTAATTTACTCAAAGACTCATGCATGTGTCTTTTTGGTAGTTTGAGGTGTCTGTGGAAATCTCTTGCAGCACAACTTTTTTCTTCCTGTAAGTTTTGCTCACTATCCAGCTTTTACAACCATACATAGAAATTAGCAATACAATGGCCAATGGTATTATAGGGTTGCAAAAATGGGCAATCAAAATCGCCTAATCATTTGTCTAGAGCTCAGGAAGAAAGGATACAATGGTTGATGTGTTTTACTTCAAAAAAGGGCAAGAAAAGAGGGCATGACTGAAATTTATAGTATATGGTGTAGATAAAATGGATGGGGAAATGTTTTTCTCCTCTTCTTGTACTCTCTTCTAATACTTCCCAGTGTTGTGGGAATTGATGCAAGGGAATTATTCAGTGAATAACTAAACTATAGGATTCACAACTATAAGATGTGGTGATATTCCTCAATTTCACTACGGATTTATAGGGATAATGGGAACTGAAAGGTTGTCGCATAGAAAAAATAAAGTCCTTCTCTTTGCGGCCAGTGTTAAGCATATGGACGAAAATAAAAAGGACTAATCTTGCAACCAATGCTAGGAGTTCACATGACCCATAACTGGTTTTGCATCAGAAGTGCTGCTTCCAGCTCTTAATCAAGGGAAACTGCAATTTACCCTGGAGCTTCCTGAAGAATGGGAATGAAGTATTTTTGAAGTGTGGACAGCTGGATTGAACTGGATTTAGCTTGATCCAGTGACCACACAAGAAGAGATCCACTACTGGGTTGCTGTGAGTTTCTTGGACTCCATAACCATGTTTCGGCAGTATTGTTGAATAGTTGTTTATTTTAAATATTTATATTCCACCCATATTATAAGGATTTTACATCCTGTCAACTAGAAGAGATGGGAAAGCCTAACTTAAGAAAGAAAATATGAAAGGCTTGTTCAGAATGCTCCCCATGTTTCATTTCCTCATTAAAGATATGTTTCTACAAGTTGTGGGTCTTAGTTTTGTTCTGTTCTTTTTACAACTCTTTCTTACATCTCAAGAGGGATACATGTTATACTCTCTAGCTGCAGTTACCCTTGGAAGATGGAAAACAATCTTACATAATGATCATGAGGAGTATTTAAATACAACACTGTCCCCACGTTCTTTTCCTTAGCAATACACACAAATTCTGAGTCATGATTGGCTCAACATGGAAGCCATAATTTGCCACCCTGCTGAGCCTCACAAAGCCATCGCAGAAACTACTGGGGTCCAAATAAAAGCTGAAAAAATTGGCAAGAGGAAGGAAATGAAATTGTGGATCAATATTCCCATTTTGAGACCTTGCGTGCATCACATGCAAGAACAAAGTAAAATACATAATTGCTGTTATGGAGTATTAAAAGGAGCTCATTCTCTTGCTGGGATCTCTTTGGATGGTGCAGACTCCTATGTTCAGCATGTAACAAACATCATTTAATTTGAGCTGCAGGGGACCTTCCCAACCTGAATCAGAATGGCTTTCAAATTATTTTCAATAATCCTCAAAGGACAATTGAAAAAAATCATTCTGGTTTAATTCTATCTCAAATTGCCTACTCCAACTTTTTATTGAATAGATAAGTCATTCTGGCTCGATCCTATTTTGAACTGTCAACCCCAGCATCATCTTGAATGAGTTGAGTAACTATGGGTCTTCAAATTTTTTGGCATACAACTTCTTAGCCAGCATAGTCAATAATAAAAATTACACTTCCCAAAATATCTGGAGAGCTACTGTTGTCCATACCTGCTTTGGACATTGTAAATGGTTCATTATATTGGCTACCTAGAGAGACTCAAAACCTCCACCAAAAGTTAGCAGCAAGTCGGGAAAGGCCATTAAGGCAGCACTCCCTGTTTATTTTCATGGCATTTTCTGCTCTGAAGTTGAAACTTGGTAGTATATTTTTCCATTAAAGTTGTATGTGTGTTTGTGTGTGTGTTCATGCATGCTGACAACTATGGGTCCCAAATGAAATAGGTTCCTGGATCTACCAAATTTTATGTACCAAATATTGTTTATGAACAAAAACATTATGAATAAAAATGAACAAAATGTTTGTGCAAAAATCTTGAATGAATTTTTCAGAAAAAAAGTCTTCAAGTGTCAAATATTTCCTGGTATATAAAAGGGCTTTGTTGTAGCCTTACTTTGAGAAAGAAGTTTGAGCGTAGGTTTTCATAGATTCAGTCTATACTTCATAAGATACATAGAATGGAACCCCTAAGAATAAATATTTATAGCATTGGAGGGTGGGCAGAGAGAGAATGCAAAAATTAACAGAACTGCAAAAAATATAGGAATCATGAATGGGTGACCATAACTGAAACTGAACTGGTTGCTTCATCACTATATCCACATCTTGCATTTCTATTATGGTTTCACCCCTCCCCCCATGCCCCCCCCCACACACACACATTGGTATAAATGTCGGTCCATAGAGGTTCTACTCCATGAATCTGAAGCAGCTTATGAAAGCTTATGCTATAAACCTCCATTAAGTCTCAAAAGATTTGACAAGATTGACACACTGAGTGATCTGGTCTCATCAAGAGTATTGTGCACGTTCTTATTCATAACTGATGAAATAGTGCAATATGTAGTTTATTCACACGAGAGGAAAGGTCAATGGATCTTACCTCAAAAAAATGTGTGACTTCTGGAAGTATGGTGGCATGAAGGCAACTTCTGAAATTGCTGCTCATAGTAATTAGTTTGCAAAGTAATTAGTCTGCCAAGTACAGGGGCTTTGTTCTGCCAGTTTTGGCAAATGCACCAAATGTCTTTTTGTTTCTTTTTAAAGTAAGAGTTCTTCTGCAGTCCTCGGAGTAGCTAAATAAAAAATTTCAAAGACAAATAATACAGGCTGTTCTGTCACGCTCTGGGCCTGTAACTGATTGTCTTTTGTATAGGATGTATACTTTATGCCCAGCGGGAAGCCAGGGCGCCTAAAGAAAGGTTGTTGAGGATTTCCCTGAAAGGATGGCCTTTTGAGTCTTGTCCCCAAGGGACAGGTGATTGGCTTTGAATAACTGTGAAAACCCTCTTATAACCTCTCCCAGGCTGTCTATCAATATGGGGTTAGCTGATGTGGGACCCACTGCTGACTCCAAATGCTTCTGGGTATCGAGTGGACCTACCAGCCAAGGCTTGCAGATGTTTCAGCTGGGGTTCCATGGATCTGTGATGCTGTTCTCTCTTTGAGTCTTTAGAAACTTAGGGCTGTTTCCCTCAGGAACTGAGGGGCTGTAAGCTCTCAGCCAGAGCTTTTGGGACTTTTCCCCTGGAATTTCTGTTTCTGATTCCTCGGATGTTCTATTTCCCCGGATGTTCTATATCCACGGATGTTCTATATCCACGGATGTTCTTGAAATATGAAGCTTTTATACAGGACGAGCTGGTCTACGTCCTATAGCTTAGCTTCCTTAAGAGAGATAGACTTAAAAATGGCTCCTTCCCTCCCAGAGCCCTGAACAAGGGGCGGAACGAAACTTAATGATGATTGACAGGCGGCCTGTCCTATGATTTGCAGCAAGAAAGTAAAGTTGAAGGTTCTGGTACAGCTGTACCAGCACATAGGTCCTAGATAAGGTTAAGTGAGTAGAGATTTAACTCATTTGGCAAGAAGAGAAGATGATTTACGAAGAGAAGAGTTGTATGATGGTCTTAAAGCAGGACAGAAAGCATGGGGGAGGGGGAGAATGGAGGAGATAGAAACCAACAGGAATTTTACTGACTTGTACCACCCCCTGGCTTGTCAATATGTTACAGCCAACTCTTTTAAACGAGAGGAGTGAGACACAGTCCAGGTCATAACAGTACAGAGTCCAAACAGATGGTAAGGTAAAAGAACAGTTCCAAAGTTCCATTCCAAGGGTCAATTAGCAATAAGCTCACCAAAGTTCCAACTCAAGTAACCCAAGGCTCAAGGTTCACAAGATTACTCATAAACGATGATTGCTGCCAGCAAGGAACTGTTGCAAATGCCGAACTTTTTATGCTCCTTCTGAAAAGTCCTACAATTGGGCATTCTTCTTCTGGGCCATCCTCTTTGACCAGAGCAGCAGCATTGCATCCACCCTCAGTAGTACCTAGGCAGGGAGCTATTCCTCCTGCAGAGTCCATGCTCAGCTGGTTCTAAAGGTCCTGGCTCCTGCTCAGCAGTAACACAGTTAAGCTGCTCATCCACCATGATCTTAGACTCTGCTGCTGGGAAGCAAACCTCCTCCCCCTCATCTTTCCCCATGGTCCTGACATGACTAGTCTGAACCCCTGGTGGTAAGAAATAACTTTGGGAGCAGCTGTGAACAAGATGGTGATTTATTACCTAAATTCATTATTTAACATTATCTAACATCATCAAATATCTGGGCCTTACAAATATAAGCAGAGAGAAAATAGAATGAAAGAGGGGTGTTCTGAAGGAAGAGCAACATCAGAGGTAAAGCCAAAGTAGTGTGGTTAAGAAGACATGGATTCTGGCTTCCCATGCATTCAGAAGTATTCTTACTAGACATAACAGATTTTTCATTCTGATGACAACTGCAGCAAGAATTGTGTATGTGTGGACGTGGAAACTAAAATAAACACCAAAATGGAAGTATGTATAGTAAAAGTAGCTGAAATAGCATTTTGAGAAGATATTGTCAGATAAAAGACCCCTCAGTATTCAAGAAAGATTGGGAACCCTTCAAGAATTTCCTGGAAGAAAGAAAAATTCCAACATGGGGATTTTATGTTTAAAATGTTAATATATTACATTATTTTTCACACAATAACAAGATAAGATTTTTGTTGTTTCCATATTATATATATGAAAAAGGATATGTAAAAATAATGACAATATGTTTAATTAAAAATATATATGAAAGAAAAAAGAAAATATGCTGTATACCATCTCAACTGTGACAGTCCAACATCGAGGCCTAACTGATATCAACATTGGTTTCTTTCCAGTACCACGTTAAAATGTAGCTTTTTATTAAAACCCTGGGGCCTAATTTAGTCTCAAGTGTGCACATGATTTTTTAAAAACTTTTTTTAGAGTATTGGGTTTTTAAAATATTATTAATTTTGAATTTGTGTACCTTGTTTTGTTTCATGTGTGCTTGACCTTTGATTCATGTATGATCTGTTGGGAGAAAAGTAGGTTTGAGTTCAGAGAACCTTTTCTACAGCTACTCACAAATTGTGGAATGATCAGTCAAATGAAAATACTGTCTTGAGTTTTCAACAGTACTAAAGATCAATCCCTTCTACAAGGCCTATGAGTTTTAAATGTGTTTCCTCACTTATCACACTTATGTTCCAGGACCAACCACAATAAGTGAAAATCCGTGAAGTAGGAACGCTATATTTATTTTACTACTTATACATTATTTTAATATTTATTTATACATTATTTTAAGTCTTCATCAACCAATCGTGTGTCGATAAATTGCCTCCTTCTCCTCCCATTGCCGCTTGGACTCCTTCTCCCTCCCTTCGACTTCTCCTTCCACCCTTCCTTAGGCTGTAAATTGTAATTTTTTATTATTTATAATATTCTTTTAGAGTTTGTTGAAAACCGTGAAACAGCGAATCTGCGAAAAGCGAACAGCGATGTAGTGAGGAACACTGTATTGCATTTACTCAATTCTAGTGCACCATCTATTGTAATGTGCACCTCCATCTCCTTTCAGCTGAAAGGAGAAGGAGACACCAGCTGAGAAAGACATGGGGGGGGGGCTTCTCCTCCTAGCTGAAAGGAGAAGGTAGTTCCAGCTGGAATGGGGGGGGGGGCTTTTCCTTCTCCTACTAGCTGAAATGAGGAGACACCGACTGGGAAGGACATGTGGCAGGAGGGCTTCTCCTCCCAGGAGAAGGAAACACCAGCTGGGAAGGGTGGGAGCCCCTGAATGAGGTCAATTGGAAAACCACCACTCCTCCATCAGGCCAAGGGTTGCAAGTTTGTGAGTCTCCACCTGATGGAAGGGCATAGACAAGGTATAAGTGTGTGATTGGAATGTGCCATCAAATGTAATACACACCTTCATTTTGGATAAGCATTTTAGACAAAAAGGTGCACATTACATTCAAATAGATGTATTTAATTTTGGTTTTTGGTAAGTATACTATTTTGACTGAAATGCTGTTTTATGGTGTTATGGTGGTGTCCATCTCATACATTTTTATCTGTTGTTCCCCACCTTGATCTTTAGGAAGAAGAGGTAAGAAATGATGGTAGTGGTGATGATGATGACCATGGTCCACCACAAATGCTTTTAATAGTTGTAAATAGCCAACATCATTGGCTGGAGTCAAGAGATAGAATGAAGAAGTCAGTGTCATCTACTGGAGGTAATAGATTCTCTTTTCTTATCTATGCGTTCTGTCATAAAATGCAAGAATGTATCCTAGGCCTTTAACTCTCTGTCTCTTTCTCCAGAGACAGAGAGTTAAATATGGTTTACCTTGTTTAAACATTGAATTTATTTTGGAGTTATTTTAATTATTTATATTGTTTTATTTATTTGACAATTAGAGATGTCATATTAAAAGGAAGGGATAAAATAAACAAACAAATAAGAGAATCAGCAGCATTAACTAGAAATGTTGAAAGCCTCCTACTAAAATGATGTAGGAGCTTTACTAAAGAAAGCAATTATTATTATTGTCTAGGAATGTAAATGTTTATTTATAAAAAACGAACAAGTTCAAAGGTTTTCCCCCTGTTAAATGAGAGTATAAGAAGTTTGTGCATTTTGACTATTTTCATATTTCATGACATATTGATGAATAAAATGGAATCAAAAAAATCCCTTGGTTCTGCACAAAACCAAAGTTTTTGGAAAAAAACACAAAGTTGTGGACAGAAAACTGAGTTTTGCTTAAAATACAAAGCAGTGCATATTGTGTCCCACCCCCTCACCCCAGCAAAAAACAACCAAACACACAAATCCTTTGCATAAATGAAGTCCTTGAAAGTGAAAATCATGCAGCAGTTGACCATTTTCTTTATAGAATGTCTTGATGGATCAACAAACACTTTTTTCTTGAGGACAAGAAAAATTGCCAAACATTCTTTCCATACCTTTTTGTCTCTCCTTCACCTCAATCTCTTTCCTCATTCTTTCTTATTGTCTCATTGGCCTTTGAGAAACTCATCTTAACTATCATCATGTCTACTATACTACTCAAGGTATATGTGGACTTCCCTGCTGTGCTCAGTCCATTATTCTCTGATAATGTTTTATGGAAACCCCAGTGCTAGGCTCTTACATGGCATCATTAACATTATGGATGGGAAAGGGGGGTTGAGACCAGAAAGTAGTGATTTGTCTAAGACCTCATACTGAGGATTTCCTAAGGGGAAGAAATGAAAGTCTAGATTTAAACTGTTGTGCCTGATGTGTGTTCCATTATACTTTGTATTATGTATTTTACTAGAGTGGGACCCTCCTGTGACTGTAATGTATAGGAGCGGTAGGACGAATTGGGCTCTCTTATCTACTGTCAATGCATGTTTTGGGTGTAGGCTCCCTATTGTTCTCAATTCTCTGTCGAAAAACCTCATTCTGAAAACAAATCTATAAGTAAAGGTAAGCACACTTCTTTTTTCATTCTTTTGTAGCTTGGGTTTGTTCTTCATTCGACTCAGCCTTCTGGTTTTCTATGGTGATTTATTTGGAACCAGATCTGGAGTGTGTCTATGCTTACTTTGGTCCTTTTTCTCCCAGAAATCCATTGATACAAGTTACTGTGCAATTTGGTATAGCACATTTTTATTTTATTTTTAATTATTCGTTATGTAAATAAATGAACATCTGTGTCAATAGAATACAACTACTTGGGACCAGATGAAGAATGATTGCCGCATCATATCACTCTGAACTCAACAGGTGTGGGTAGATTTTGGGACATAATCTCATCCAATGGCAGACTGCCACATAGTATGAGAGATCTGTAGGTAGGAGTAGGATTGAGTCCCTCCTGAAATTTATCATAGGATTTCTCTGAGACAGTTGATAATACTGTGCTAGAAAAACAATGGTCTCTCCTTATATAAGTCACCTTATTATATACTTATTTATATGTGGAGTGACTTCTACGCTGTTTTTTATTCATATTGTCAGGTTTTTAAATAGATATGGAGTACTGCAACTTTGTTGAAGCAATAAAATAAAAGAATTGTCGAAATTGGTCTCATTGCCACTAGATAATATACCTTTTGATCATATACCAATGTTGTGCTGATATGGCTGTACCAGAAGCTCCAACTTTATTTTCTTGCTGCTAATGTTTGCAGTCATAGGGCAGGCCACCTGTCCATCATCATTAAGTTTGGTTCTGCCCCTTGTTCAGGGCTCTGGGAGGGAAGGAGCCATTTTTAAGTCAGTCTCACTTAAGGAAGCTAAGCTATAGGACGTAGACCAGCTCGTCCCGTAGAAAAGCTTCATATCTCAAGAACATCCGGGGATATAGAACATCCAAGAAAACAGAAACAGAAATTCCAGGGGGAAAGTCCCAAAAGCTCTGGCTGAGAGCTCACAGCCTCTCAGCCTCACAGCTCCTGAGGGAAACAGCCCTAAAGTTTCTAAAGAAACCTCGGCGCGAGGACAGCATCACAGATCCATGGAACCCCAGCTGAAACATCTGCAAGCCTTGGTTGGTAGGTCTGCTCAATGCTCAGCCACATTTGGAATCAGTAGTAGGTCCCACATCAACTAGGCCCATATAATAGACAGCCTGGGAGAGGTTATAAGAGGGTTTTCTTCTTACAGAGAAAGTACAGTTATCCAAAGCCAATTGCCCATCCCCTGGGGACAAGATTGAAAAGCCAACAGTTTACTAAGGAAACCTTGAAGTGTTATTTGACTCCTTGAAGATTTATTATTTGTTCAACAATAAAGACTTTGTTATTTCATTAAAGACTCAAAAGACCATCCCTTTCAGGAAAGTCCTCAAGAACCTCTCTTTGAGGCGCCCTGGCTTCCCCCTGGGCATAAAGTATACGTCCTATACAAAAGACAATAGTTACAGGCCCAGCGTGTGACAGAACAAATGTATATTCTCAAATCATTAAGCAGGTACAATATAGACAAATTTTCCTTTGTCGATAGGGGGGTTCTTTATTTTAAAAAGCAGTCTTCTAGATGTTCTGTATTTTTTAAAGTCTAGGTCACGACAATTTTTAAATCAGCACAGAATTATTATAAGGCTAAGATACATTACTTACAGCTTTCTTTCATCCTCTTACACACCCTCCCCATTATAATATAACTCCTAAATATTTTAATCTGTAGAAAATCCCAGTTAGCAAGTAAAGAAAATTAAGTAGAAATAAATAGAATTAGATGTGCATTTCCAGACTGAGACAAAATTGATCGATTTCCTTTCCAGGCAACATTTTGTTTGAATGATGCTGATATACCTTCCCAGGTCAATGGGAAGGACATTTATCAATCACATGAAATGCAGGAATCCATGACCAGCCAGAAACTCATCATTTATTTTATTTGGATCTCCTCTTTCTCCTGATATAGAAACTCAGTATGTCCTATAATATTATATTACAGCATCATTTCAAGTCCAGATATCAGAACAGACCCTAACAATCCTTAGCTGCCCTTGCTCCACCAGCTGCTATCAGGAGGCACATAAATGTATGTTTCTATGCAGTTTTATACTATGTTTCTGTACCAAAAAAAATCACATGTGAATTTTGTGCACAATAAGATACAGCATATTTTCATACAGAAAATAACAGCATCTGACCAGAAAAAACCATTTTGACCTAATTTTTAATGAACTTCAAAGATTCTTGTCAGTCTATGGTTCTTCTCATTGAGGTTTTTCAGAATTTGAGAAACATGTTTTGTCCATTTTTCAAATATTGGATGGTTTTTTTCCATCCCTAGGAGACCGAACTTAATTTTTCCAGTGACAAAGACCTTGAAAAGAATATATAGATGTAAGTTGTATATTTGTCACCAACAGGATGTTAGCCCTAGTCTTACAAAAAAAGGATATATATACACACATACACACACAACCTTTTCAAAGCAGTTCTTTAATTCCAATTCACCATTTTGGCACTGAAGAGGGTCTAAGGCCAGGTCCTGGAATCTGCAATTGCTACTCCCTGTGTGCATCCTCTCCGTTTTATACAATATGTGATCATTTCTCAGGAAATACTGTATGGCTCTATATCTGCATCATTTCAACTACTCACCTCTGACAAAAATATGTCCTCTCTGGGAATTTTCAAGAGATGATCATTCATAGGTGTCCTCACAGGCAATTTTATAGCATGTTTAACTGAAAGTTATTGTGCAGTCCTTCTCTAGAAATTTTCTATTGCCTTTAAGGTGACTCTGTGGTTACTTCTGGCAGAAATAATTGATTTCCGAAGGGCTCATTATTGTCTATGGTTTCCTGTTTCAACTGTAACTTTAGGAACATATATTCTGTCTACACAAGAACATGACAGTGCTGCTGGACAAGATTAGAGGCTTATCTGGTCCAGCATTCTGTTCCCATAGTAAGCAGTTAGATGAGTCGGTGCTTATGTGGTATGCAAAAAAGAAGAAAAAAAGAAGAAGGAAGGAACAAGATCCCACCTCCAAATGTGGTGGTGATGTGGCAATTAAAAAGAGGGTCGTTGGAACAATCACACCCCAGTTTCAGAGTGTTGTCCTTAGAGAGGTTAATTCAACACCTATGCTGTGGTCTTTTTGACCCCATTTTCTATTTGAATTCCCCTATCTTTTTCAGTGTGCATTACACATGTTTAGTGTTTTATTAAATCTTTATACTGATGCTGGGTGTTAGTTTAATTTCCATTTGCTTTTTGTTCTGTTAGATTTGTTAGGTCTCTGTGATAAGAAGGGATGTAGGAGGAACAGAAAGGCATGATTTCTGTTTTAGGCAGAAATTTGGAGGAGCAGTTGTGGCTTGCATCATTTTTCCAGCAATTAGGATTGTTTCATTTAAATTATAATGTTCTTTAAAGACACTTCATATAATTGTAGTGTTGAAAGGCTCTCTGAGAGCCATCTAGCTGAATGCCTGTTGGTGCAGAGCTACATTGTTAAAACACCCCTGAGAGATGTCCATCCAAGTTTGGTCTGAAAACCCCCAATAGAGGAAATTCTACCTTTATTCCTCTCTGGAGATTGAAAAAAATGTTAGCTGGAAAAGTTTGTATAGCACCAAAATTGAAGTTCTTCACAGTCTGTTTAAAAACTTCGTTGAACCCCCTGAAATGTGCAGCTGGAGAAGAGTTCATTAAATACCATAGACTTCTAAAAAGATACATAAATGGTCCTAGAGTATTTTCTAGAAGATAACTAAACTGAGACTGACATGTTTTGTCCATATCATGAGCAGAAATGATTCACTAGAAAAGTCAATGGGCCCTTCTGCACAGCCATATAACCCAGAATATCAAGGTAGATAATTCACAATATCTGCTTTGAATGGGATGATCTGAGTCTATATAAATCCAGTTCAATGTGGATTTTATACAGCTGTGTGGAAGGAGCCAATATTGCTTTTCAAAGTAGAAGGCAATAGGAAAAGAGGAGATGACATTACAAATGGATAGACTAAATCAAGGAAATCACAGCCCACATCTGCAAGTTTCTCTTTCATGGAGTCGCCATGGATGAAAGTCAATTGATGACAGCTTACAATAAGAACAAAAATCCTAAAACCAAGTAGGAAAAAAAAGAAAAAGAGACATTTTGGCAGGTTTGAGAATTCCAAGTGTAGATGACTGTGTTTTCAAAACTCTATTTTTTGTGCTGAACTGTATTATAAATGCACAGAAGACACTCAGATATCACATTAAAAGGATATTCTGTGGACTAATCCTCTTGATGCCTTTCTGTGCCATCTGGTTCCTATAGTTGAGGAGATATCACTACCTTTCCAGATGTGGCTGCTGGTTGGGTCTTTGGCTTCTATGCAACTCTAGCAGAGCCTTGGCAGAGAGCAAGAGATCCCCTGCAAGGTGCAGGATTTGGACCCCCTTCTTCTCCTGCCACTTGCCTTGTACTTTTTGGCAGCCAGCCTGGCTCCCTTGAAAATTCAGACCAGCAGCTGATTGGAAAACCTGGAGCCCTCAACAGTGACAGAATTGCCCTGGACACCTTCCAGAACTCCCCAAAGCACTTGAAATATCAATGTGTGCAAGCAGGTATCCATTTGGAGACCAGATCTCAGTGGAGGAGAAAGAAACTGTGTTTAAAAAATAATCAGAGCATCTGGGCAAGCGTAAATAAAACATCTTCATTTATTCGAATTAGATGGACCATCTCAAATAAGATCGCATCTTCCAAAGCAGCAGGGAAAGAGCAGATATTCCCCTGTGCTCTGAAACAAACATTTCTTTCTCAACACAGTCTATACTGAGTGTCCAGTGCACTTTATGGTGGCCTATTTCTTTCAGATGAGAAAAAGAGAACAGAGAGTTGAATGAAACATTCATCAGCATAGTGCTCTGATATGAAACACAAACGCTCCAGGCCCATCTGGATTCTTCTCTCTCTCTCTCTCTCTCTCCACTCCACAAGATAAGAGATCAAATACTTTGTAAAGGCAAAAAGCAAAAATGGCTAGTGGCTCTCATGTCAGTGGGCTGGTGAATCCACTCTGGGTTTTTGTATAAACCTTAAAAGTGTTGTGGGCAAAATGTTATCCTGGGACCCTATGTGGATCCTCAAGTGTGTTTCTGTAGCCCTCAATACTGTCAATATGCACAGCATAAATTCAATGTGGACTTTAAATTGTTGCAACTGGTCACCTCCATGTGCAATACTTTTACAAATACAAAGTGTCTTTGTACTGTTTAACATAAAAAAATACTCACTTACACAAATCAAATGTAGGTTTCTGGCTTCCCTAAATAAATACCAATTATTTTTAAACAATATTCTGTGTAGTCCATTGAGGGTCTTAGGGCAATACTAAACTATCTATCGTGTTTTAAATTATCTATCAAAGGTACTGGGCTCATTTTGGCATAAAGATTCAGCAGCTTGGAAAGCTAAATTCAAGTCTGATGGAAAGCACAAAGCAAATTCACCATTCCACATGAAAATCACTAGATTACCCAGCAAAATGTGGTTTTTTTCCATACTTGATATGTATTTTTTCACAAAGACATGTGATAACAAATATTATCACAACAATCTCTGAAGCTGTCTCACCAAATTACTGGCCTAGTATTCCTTCCTATTCTCCCCAATAACCCCTGAACTGTTGGATTGGCCCTGTCCCCAAAATGAAGGGAGAATTAGATGGAGAAAATAGAATTCTTGACTCATCACTGCCATTCAAACTTATATATATATGACAGGTTTCCATATAATGACTGCAATCTTATCATTCCTGTTGGAACACCTCAGAGATCACTGGATGAAACAGATATTATTTGCTACCTAAAGAGAGTAAGCACCATCTTTGCAAAGACCATCTTTTGATTGAAAAATTATTTGCCAAGTGCACCATGTGAGCTCATGCTTTCCCCTATCTGATTGTCCTCACTTGAATCCGGGTGAATCAGTCTTAGAATTGAGAATGGCTTTAAATCAGGTAGATCTGCCATGGATCATCCCACACACTGGCCTCTTTGTAAATGGTAATATCTAAACTTTTCTCCTTCACAAAGAGGGATTTCATTAGAGCTCTTCCTCATAAAGAATAATTTATTGTTACGAGTAACAGAAATAAACTATTTTCTTTGAGCAGCTACACTGACCAAAAACAATGTCAATAGAATTTGAGAAAGATGATAACCACTACATTTGCCCTCAAAGACTTTGGGCTCTAATGTTTCATTACTATGTCAAGTATACCATTTTTAATACAGCTTTGCTATTTAATGTTGTTTTATTTATGGTGTTTTTCATATTATTATAGTTTTTATTCCATTTCCTATTTGCCATGTATTGGAAATTGCCTTTGGGGCATTATGAAAGGCCAAATGGTAGGACGTCAAAAGCAGGGGGAAACAGCTAAGTAATAAACAAAATTAATGTACACCAAAGGTTATGTATAATGTCTTTGGCAGAACAGAGGCTAGGAAGAAATAATAGTGCCGTTTCACTGGAGATATGATATTATACACTGAGAGAATTATTGTTTCACCTTTCAACAATCCTCTTTTCTGTTTACATCTTTCCTCAGTTTGAAAAAGGCTTCCTTTTCCCTAGATGTACAAACTTTATCATTTGTTGAAATGTATTTCTCTTTTAAATTACATTGTCTGAAGATCCAATTCTTAGGTAACATCTTTTTTTGCCTGAGCTAATAAAAAATGTTAGTGTCGTATTGGGTTGTTTGATATGCTCTTACCAAATCTTTTAGGGTCATATCCAACCATATACATGGCACATTTTCACCATAGGTGAAAGACGATTACTTACCATTGCATATGGCATTACTCATTGGAAGATAAACATATAATTAATTTGCTAATTAATTGTTAGAGAGACATTTTTGAAGGAGTCCTGATGTATGGGTTTTGTAGTGCAGAAACAAGGTATATTGTGTCTTACATAAAGTTGGGCCCTGAGTAAGACTTGTGAAGCTCTGAGCATGTTTTGTGTCTACTGCTACCAATATCTCCTGCTCTCTTTACCCAGGTTTTGTTCCCTGTTTTAAAGGAATCAGGAGGAAGGCAGGTTGAGGCAATGTATCTGACATAGCAGAGGGAGCAAATTCACCTTTGATTTTATTGGCACTGATCCAAAGTGAATGGGAACTCTAAACTTGTGCTGAATCAGTGGCGTTATAAGGTGTAATACCAACAGACCTTTTCATCAATTCAGAAGAACAGCATAGTAGAAAGAGTGGTGAAATCAATGGTAGATTTGCTACTTCTATAGCAGTGTTTCTGCCAGCCTCCTCTGACTCAAGGACAGGAATATGTGAACTAGGCTACTGGTCTATCTATTTGTACTTTTCAGTTCTGGCTGGCCATTTTCAAGATTTCTGGTAGGATTCTTTCTAGATCTACCTAGAAAACTCAGGAATTCTCTGGTGCTCTTCCATCAAAGGTTTGACTAATCCTGAACATGCATAGCTTCAAAAATCATATGAGGTCAGATGTGTACATTCTATTAACAGCATTAATTCTATGGTGTAGATGCACTCATAGTTGGGGAAGTCACAGCACTAAGTTTGCAGCTCATATTAATATGGAGGTCTATTGTTTGTAGAGACACCAAATATCAAGGCTTTCTTAACAGGACATCAGAACAGAACAACAAACTTTTTCTTCTCAGTCTTATATCCTGGAGTGAGAGTGAAAGGTTGGTCATCTATGCCTATCAGCACGTTCATTTCCAAGACATAAAAAAGCTCTAACAGTTGCTTGTTTTTGCAGATAAAATTGTAGTTACAGAGAAGGCCAATCCCAAAATTTAATGGAGATTATTTTCATTTGAAAAGGCAACATCTTCCATGCAGCTAGCCTTTTATCCCAATTGCTACCTTGCCGTTTTTGGATGCAATGTAGACTTGTTGTCCTGGGATATGTGTAGAAACGTGATGTGGGGTTCCTTGGCCTGAGGACCTGGACATAATTTTCTAAATCTCTGGGCAAATAGGAAGAATCACAGAATGAAAGCATTTCTTGAAAATTACATTTCTATTTATCTCCTTCAGAGCCATTTGGATTCACTGCTGCAGGCTGTTTTAGAGTGGATACTGTAAACTGATTTCTGTTCAAAGCAGGGCTTGGAAAACTTTCTTGGTTTATTCTTAAAATAACTCAAAATAGAAAAGGAAAAAGTTGATTCACAACCCCCTCGATTGCAGAGCTTGGAAAACTTAATTTTCAAGCAAAGATCCCAGCTGTTAGACTTAGGATCTCATCACATTAGTGAATTTTAGTGTCCTAAAATGCTTGAAGGATGCTGGGTGGATGGAGCTTTCCAGATGCCATCAGATAACATGGGACTCTGGCCTTCCAGTATCCTGGCAGTGCGCTATGATACTTCCCAGAGAACACAGGAGGCTTCTGGTGTTCTCATAGGAAAGAATGGGGTGAGCTTGAGGGGAAGCCAGGTAGTGATGCTTCCTCCCCATGGGATTAAGCAGGCCATATGGGTGATGCATGGCGAATCCCCCTGCTATCACCCACAAATTAGACCTCAATGTGATGAAGCCCTTAAGACTAAGATCTTACATTGAGACATAGCCTAACTATATTCTCATGGATTTATATGGTTGTTGCACACCATCTCATTAATTAATGATGATCTTGTGCAACCAAATATGCCCAATGCACAGCCCTGTACCACATGTGCTATTTGACTTCAGCAACTTTGAACTGAATAAATACAACTATTCTGCATTGGATTACAATATCCAGTTGCTGCCTTAGCATCACTTACAAATGTAGACATGATCAGGATTTTTACCTTGGTATTCATTATTTGAATTACATGATGTGACATAATCTAGTTGAAGTTTTATGCTCATTTTCTCATGATCTCCATTTGCCATCAGCTTGCTTCAGCTTTTCACAATGAGGCAAAGGTACAAAAGTAATTGGCATTCAATTCACTCTTATTCTTTCCAGAGTCCTAGGCAAAATAAATATGTGGCAGGTTCTCCTTGCTTGTATGTACTTCTTAATTAATATTTTTCCATCTTCACCACACTGATGTTGCTTAATGAGATGTGTCCCAGTCTTCATCTTCAAAATGATGGAGGGTATGCCTCTATCACATCAAAAGTGGCACTCTCTGAGGTTCCATCTATACCACCATATAATGTAGTTTCAGAATGCAGTTTAACTGCTTTGAGCTATATTATATGAGTGTAGACAGTGCAATTAAACAGTATTCTGAAACTGCATTATATAGCAGTGTAGATGGGGCTTAAGGTTGTGCATACACCTGCCAAATAAAGTAAACTTATCTTTCTACTGCAGGGGGTGGGTGGGTTTCCACATGATGTATGGCAAGATTCACAGCAGACACTGTATCCAGCTTTTATTCCAATACAAGAGAAAACAGAATTTACTCTGGTTCTTCCAGGAAGCTCCAATATTATACTAGTATTTTGGAAGTATGGACAGCTGCAGCAGGCCTTATCTATATGCCCAGCAGCAGAACCAATGCTGTGTTGCTAGCATGAAGCAGTTCCCTTGCTAGCAATGTCACTTCTGGTGAGATCAAAACAGCAAGCCTCTGTGAGGGATCTGTGGCAGCAGTTCACCTGGTTGACCGTCTTGATACCAAAAGGTCTCTGGAGATGCTCCAAGGCTGTATCTGAGCAGCTCTGGAGCAGTTCAACCCAGAATTTGTGGGCATATGTAGTTCTAGCTTACATCTTGGATTTTGGCTCTGAAATCTCAGATCCTAGGTTGTTCATAATTTGGCCACATGGGTCAGTTTTAATCTAGGTGGTTTCTGTCTGTAGAAGATGGAAAAACATTATTATGTTTTTAGTCCACTTTCTTGTGCTGGCCTTGACTTTGGATAATATGTTTCTTTCAGAGGAGATTAAGAATGCTGTTTTCATTTTTAGCTACACAATAAATGTGTGCACTCTTTTGTCCTCTCCACTCTCTGCTTTTCCTTCCTGCCCTATCTGTAAACAAAGATGGATTTCTGAGCTCATTAGTGGTAACACTTCCGCAACTCGAAATGACAAAATGTCTCTGTTGAAAGGCTTGAAAGAAGAACTAGTCAATACAGGTGTTCATGTTAATCAAGGCAAACATTCATACCTGTGTCAGCCTGTCACTTATCAATAACCACTAAACTAAATGTTATTTAATCAGGGAATTTTTGAATCCTTTCACCACCACAAACATGACTTCTTGGGTCTCCTACAAATATCTGAAGTCTTTGGCTGCTGAGCGTTATTGATCTCTCTCTCCTCTTAAGGAAATCAATGTGAATATGCCACTGAGACTGTCAGAATGCTGGAAGCAATGATCTAATGCTTTGTCTTTTACTTGGCTGGCTGTTCCACCAGGGAAAACTCTTAGGGTAAATGCTCCCAATAATCGTATACCTTGTTTACAACTGTGCCCATTACATTAGTAACCTCTATTACCAACAGGGTCCAAAATGTCCCCACTGACATTATTTTCCTAGCTCTGTGCAGTGCCAGGAATTCTCATTTCCCCTTGTGAAGTTAAATGACTTCTTGTTATTTGTACAGTTTTTCACTTGATGATATTTATTGAGATCTACACTATTCAGATACGTCTCAAGCTGTGGCCGAGCAAGACCGTACTAGTTGTTTGTTTTTTTCTAAACATACATTTAGTATCTTCCGTACTACAAACTCTTCATGCTATACAAGAAGAATTCCATTAGACTACTGTATTCACTCAAATCCAGTGTGCCATTGAATCTAATGTACACCTCAATTTTCAAAATCCCAAAACCAAAAAGGCATTTTCTGGTGAATGTAATGAGCAGCAGCAAAAAATGCGCTTTTTGTAATTTGTTCCAAAACAGTATGCATTACAGTTGTTGTGTGCTTAGAATTCCTTCTTTATAAATAAAAATCTTCCAGCAATGGACAGTAACACTAGAGAATCAGGTACCCCTTGATGGGAAGATGGGAAGGAAAGGAAGACAGAGGAAAATTGGGAGGAAGGAAGATAGAAGGAAAAGAAAAAAGGAAGATGAAAAGGGAGAAAGCAGAAGGTGGATGGAGGATAGTAAGAAGGTAAGAAAAGTGAAGAAAAAGAAAGGAAAATAAGAGAGAGAGGGAGGAAGGATGGAAAAGATGGGGGGGAAAGTAAGAGGGAATGAGAGAAGGAAGGAAAAGAAGAAAGGAAGGAAGAAAAGAGAAACAAAGAAAAGGATGAGAGAGAGAAAGAAAAAAGAAGGAGAAGAAGGCAAGAAGTCAGTAAGGAAAGAAAGAAAAGGAAGAGAGGAGGACTGGAAAGAGAAAATGGAAAAAGGAAAGAAAGGGGAAGGGAAAGAAAACATCCAAACTCTGCTGAGAGCCTGAAGAACACAAAGGTGACACAAAGATATGTGGTCATTATAAGACTGCAACCATATGTTCCCAGGCATTGATTGAGCTCTGAAGATTCTGCTGCTAATACTTTGAAAAGTACTCTTCATACGAAGTAGTGTGCTAGGACCTATCTGCAGCAAACAACTGTTTTGTTTTGGCAATATTGATGCCCTTTTCCCATTGTAATGTACAACATGCAAAACTGGGAAGAAGGGGTGGGTGGATAGGGAAGAAGAAAAAGAGGAAAAGGGGAAAAGAGAAAAAGGAGAGAAGGCTAGCATTTAGCAGATCACTAAAAAAAAAAAGTTTAAAAGGGCAGGTGGGCAGCTGCGCACAGGAGAGGCAGTGAGAGTGCAGGCTGGCCTCCGTGCCTGCCCCAAAATAATGATGCCTTCATGTCCTTCTCCTTCTAACCAAATCTCTGTTTGTCATCAGAGCGACCACATTTGCTTTCAAGCTTCACACACTTTGAGCTGATCGCATTTCTTGCCAACTAGGGAACAAGAGGAAGGGAAAGGGGCTGATAGACATTGCCTTTCTTTGGCTGGCTTAATTGCAAAGGTGACTCGAAAAAATAACCAACTTTATCTCTTTATGTAGATTCTTCTCGGTGAGCACTTAGTAGAGATCAAGGCGAGGACAGACTTGCACAGAGATGTGTCTTTGTTGCCCATTTATTTTACTTCCCCAAACCACCCAAACACCATTTTTCAAAAAGGACGTGTGGAGTACACCCTTGAGATCCCTATTTCAAAAAGAAAGGAGTCTTGTGGCCTCTTTAAGACCAACCAGTTTAGACTATCATAGGCTTTCAAGGGCATCTCTAGCCTTCTTTAGATATTGCCCTCCTCTTTTTGTCAGAGGTCTAAAAGCATTAACAGGGACATAATCTCCCTGTCTCAACTTCATATCCTAATCTAAAGCCAGTTTGAAACTGGTAAGGAAGTGTGTTTTATCCAAGACTGCCTTCTCAATCACCTTGCCCAAAAAGGAAGGTTAGACACTGGTCTGTAACTGTTAAGGTCCTGGGGATCTAGGGAGGGCTTTCTCAGCAGTGGTCTAACTACTGCTTCTTTTAGAAGATATCACTTAATGTACATTTATCTAAATATAGTTATTCAAAAATTAAAAAATCCAAAACATTTTTAAAAAGAGATACTCAGCCTGTATTACTTAAAATAAATTTTTCATACAGAGGAGAGGCTGCTAAAGATGGTCAATTTTGGGTTCCAAAGGTAAGGGGTATGCCACTGGATGAAAGCAATCCCATTATCAGATGTCTTCTGTTAGATAAAATACTCAATCCCTTAGCTCTTATCGATTCACTTTTATGTTGTTATTAGGCACTTATGCCGTCTGTAAGCTGTCCCGAGTCTCTTTGGGGAGATGGTGGCAGGATATATGAATAAAGTTATTATTATATGGACAATGTCTCCATTCTCCCATTGGTCATTTTAAGTTCATGCATGCTTTTGTCCAAAGTGATACCATTAGGATTCTCAGAGCAAGGTTCTATCACATTATTATACTCTTTGTTACTCTCATGTTTTCCAGTCATTTCTTCTGTTTTATCTTCTCTCTTGCTCCTTATATTCCTGGTTACCTAGATGAAAACAGAAAGCTGGTTTTTCAATAACTCTGCAGAAGCCTTAGGCGGTAACAACAGGACATAATTAAATTATTAGGAACCTCTTTTCTTTCCAATAGTTTTATGCCACCCGAAAGGAAAATATATCTGTTCTTCAAAACTTCAAGTATTTCTTCTAGTTGTTTTAAAATTTCTCTACTTTATTTTTTTATCATTATTACCATTCTATTGCCATTATGAGTGTAGTGCAGTATGACAAACTATTGATATTAGACAATATGCAGGTAACTCTCAAAATTGTGTAATTCTAATCAATACTTTATTATAAAAAGAGGGGAAAGTTCTTTATTACTCCTCTCTTTGATATACTAGTAGGTTTTATGTCATTTCTATTTCTTTCCAAACATACTTTTCTTTTTGTGACACTTCTTCTGTCTCTATATAATTTATTTATGACAGACAAAGTTTCAAATTTTTATCATTTATTCCTTTATTGTTGGGAGTTCCTTTGTTTCCAATATCTGGAGCAAGGTTGACTTGCAGCAAGAATAATATAGAATGTAAGTAGTCTTTTTGCTCTTTTCGCAATCTTTCAAATATGTTGAAGGGAAAATCTTTCAGTTGTGTTTCTTTAATACTTTGGATGTATCCAAGGGCCTATGAGAGAAAAATAATTACTGTTGTCAAACTAGTGATGTTTCATAAGTGTAGTTTAATCTCATGTAAATATATTATCACACTGCTTACTTACTTTACTTACTTAGGCGATCCCTCGACGTTCGAGGACGATGGTCTTCCAACCTTGGTATCTTGGGCGTGTGTTCTTAGGTGACTGAAGAGACCGATTCTTGACCCGCATATTCTCCCGCAGTGAGGACATCGGTTTCCAGGTGGAAGGCGGTCCCGGTCGGGGTTAGCTTGACGCTCCTTCCTCTTGGCACGTTTCTCCCTTAAGCCCTCCGTTCGTGCCTCTTCAAACTCCGCAGCACTGCTGGTCACAGCTGACCTCCAATTAGAGCGCTCAAGGGCCAGGGCTTCCCAGTTCTCAGTGTCTATGCCACAGTTTTTAAGGTTGGCTTTGAGCCCATCTTTAAATCTCTTTTCCTGCCCTCCAACATTCCGTTTCCCATTCTTGAGTTCAGAGTAGAGGAGCTGCTTTGGGAGACGGTGATCGGGCATTCGGACAACGTGGCCAGTCCAACGGAGTTGATGGCGTAAGAGCATCGCTTCAATGCTGGTGGTCTTTGCTTCCTCAAGCACGCTGACATTTGTCCGCCTGTCTTCCCAAGAGATTTGCAGGATTTTCCTGAGACAACGCTGATGGAAACGCTCCAGGAGTTTGGTGTGACGTCTGTACACAGTCCACGTTTCGCAGGCATAGAGCAGGGTTGGGAGGACAATGGCTTTATAAACAAGCACCTTGGTCTCTCTACGGATGTCCCGGTCATCGAACACTCTCTGCTTCATACGGAAAAATGCTGCACTCGCAGAGCTCAGGCGGTGTTGTATTTCAGTGTCGATGTTGACTTTTGTGGAGAGGTGGCTACCAAGGTAGCGGAAATGGTCAACATTTTCTAATGTTGCACCGTTAAGCTGTATTCCTGGCTTTGCAGAGGGATTAGCTGGTGCCTGTTGGAAGAGCACTTTGGTTTTCTCGATGTTCAGTGAGAGGCCGAGCTTCTCGTATGCTTCTGCGAAGGTGTTTAGAGTGGCTTGTAGGTCTTCTTCTGAACGCGCACAGACTACGTTGTCATCAGCATATTGGAGTTCTATAACAGATGTTGTGGTGACCTTGGTTTTGGCTCTCAGTCTGCTGAGGTTAAATAGCTTGCCATCTGTCCGATAGATGATTTCCACTCCGGTGGGAAGCTTCCCATCAACAAGGTGAAGTATCATAGCGATGAAGATGGAAAATAAGGTGGGGGCAATAACACATCCCTGCTTGACACCTGATTCAACCTTAAATGGGTCACTTTGGGAGCCGTTGCTGTCCAAGACTGTTGCCATCATGTCATCATGGAGGAGCCGCAGGATGTTCACAAATTTGTCAGGGCACCCGATTTTTTGGAGGATGGTCCAGAGAGCGCTGCGATTCACTGTGTCGAATGCCTTTGCAAGGTCAATGAATGCCATGTACAGAGGTTGGTTTTGTTCCCTGCATTTTTCTTGGAGCTGTCGAGCAGTGAAGATCATGTCCACTGTTCCTCTGGAGGGGCGGAAGCCATTCTGGGATTCTGGGAGGGTGTCTTCTGAGACAGGGAGAAGGCGGTTTGCAAGGATTCTTGCGAGGATTTTCCCGGCGGAGGTTAGAAGGGAGATACCACGATAGTTCCCGCAGTCTGTTCTGTCCCCTTTCTTGAAAAGGGTGATGATGGTGGCATCCTTGAAGTCTGCTGGGATTTTCTCGGTCATCCACACCTTTTCAATAAGCTGGTGGAGTTGTTGCATCAGCTCAGGTCCACCCTCTTTGAAGATTTCAGCGGGAATCCCATCAGGTCCGCTAGCTTTGTTGTTTTTTTGTTGGCTGATGGCATTGCTGACTTCTTCCAAACTAGGCAGTGCTGCAAGCTCATCCCTGGTTTGTTGTTGCGGGATTTGTGAGAGGGTCTCTTCGGCCACATTGGAGCTGCGATTCAGCAGGTTCTGGTAGTGCTCTTTCCAACGTAGTGCAATTGATGTTTTGTCCTTCAGAATTTTGGTTCCATCTGATGAGCGTAGGGGCTGTATGCCATGGTTTCTTGGTCCATAAATGATCTTTGTGGCTTTGAAAAATCCCTGAGCGTCATGGGTATCTGCAAGGTGTTGGATTTCTTCAGCCTTCTTTGTCCACCAGATGTTCTTGAGTTCTCTGGTCCTTCTTTGGACCTCGGCTTTTGCACTGGCATAGATCTTTTTCTTGGCAGCACAGTTGGTGTCTCTCTGCCATGTTTGGAAGGCTTTCCTTTTGTTATCAATCAGCTGTTGGATCTCTTTGTCGTTATCATCAAACCAGTCTTGATGTTTCTTAGTTAGGTATCCAATGCTTTCTTCGCAGGCTGTGATGATGGAGGTCTTCAGTTTGTTCCAATGTTCCTCAACATTTTCGGGGTGTTCTGTGGGTAGATGATCTTTGAGTGTTGTTTGGAGAAGGGCTCGTTTGGAGGGCACCTGAAGGGCTTGGGTGTTCATTTTTCGCCTTGTTTTCCTTCCTTGGAGTCTGCGTTTGGGGACGATCTTGATAGCCATCGTGGATCGGATTAGCCTGTGGTCTGTCCAGCAGTCATCAGTACCTGTCATGGCTCTTGTGAGAAGCACATCGCGGCGGTCTCTGGCACGTGTGATAACATAGTCCAGGAGGTGCCAATGCTTTGACCGAGGGTGCTTCCATGATGTCTTGAGCTTGTTTTTCTGGCGGAAGAGCGTGTTGGTGATGACAAGGTTGTGCTCTCCGCATTTGGTGAGAAGCAAGATGCCATTCGAGTTGCTGTTTCCGACCCCGTCTTTTCCTATGATCCCTGGCCACAGGTCAGAGTCCCTTCCGACTCTTGCGTTAAAGTCCCCCAGGAGGATGATTTTGTCCTCCTTAGGTATCTCCGATAGGATGGTATCCAGCTGACAGTAAAATTTTTCCTTGATGTCTTCGTCAGCATCTAGAGTTGGTGCATAGGCGCATATGATGGTTGCCTGTTGGTTTTTGGCAAGGTTAATTCGGAGGGTTGAAAGTCGTTCGTTGATGCCAGTGGGTGCTTCAGTCAGGTGCTTCACCAGGTCGTTTCTGATAGCAAAGCCAACTCCGTGTATTCTTCTTCGCTCTTCTTCAGGTAGTCCCTTCCAGAAGAAGGTGTAGCCTCCCTTTTCTTCCTTCAGCTGCCCCTCTCCTGCTCTCCGGGTCTCCTGAAGGGCTGCTATGTCGATCTTGAAGCGTCCCAGCTCTCTTGCAATGAGAGCAGTCCTGCGTTCGGGGCGCTCGCTGTCAGTGTTATCTAACAATGTCCGTACGTTCCATGTTCCAAAGTTCATTTTTCTTTTTTGGCCGCAGAGTGGTGACCCCTCTGGACGCGGCAGTCCAGTCAGGGTAGGAGAGGCAGACTATGTTTAGGGCACCTTTTCTAGCCCCTTCCCCGTGTGGGGTGAGCAGAGCGGATCCTAAAAAGGGCTGCTCAGTCATGGATACAGCTGCCGGACTACTCAACTGCCTCGGTCCTTGAGGTAGAACGACTGAGTCCATATCCACCGCCCATGTGCCAGTCTGTGACTAGGGGCTTCCAGATTTCACAGTCCTGCCCCCGTCGCCACTCGCTGATCGCCATGGGACTTTTGTAGGTTTGTTTTTATTTTTGTTGGAAGATGCCTGTGCGTGATTTTTTTTAATGTGTGGAGGTCGGTGCACGGCCGGTCAACACACAGTCTTCACAGAGTGAGGTTCCAGCAGTGGTGTGGTTAACACAACGACAGTGGCTTCTCAGTCTGTTGCAGCCTTCTTCCGCCTTCACAGCCGTTGTAACATGTACCATGTTATCCTCCGCCTGCTCCGCCGTTGAGGTCTTTGGGTCTTCGGATTGTGCTTGGTCTGGAACCTCCCCTGCGGCCACTCCTGGGAGTGCATCACTCCAGTGCCCACAGGTTCATCGGAACACGCAAGCCCCCTCACCACGGCAAGGTGACAATCCATCGAGGGGGAATGCTGCTACTTGTATAGGACTGCTACTTGTATAGGAATATTATAAAGGTAGACATGTGAAAAATTCTTACTCTGAATTTTGTTACCTCTGAATTTCCCCTGCATTCTTATCTAGAGGTGCTTAAAATGGCAGAAATCTGTTTCGAATTCCTTTTGAACTTTGGACCCCTTTCCCCATTTCACTTTGGGAAGATTCAGCGCGGGGGGGGGGGGGGGGATGATTAAATGTATAATTTGAAATCTGGATTTTCATTATCGTTTTGGTAAGATTTGGTTCATTGGTACCAGGGGGAAAAGGCTTGTATTTCTGTCATTTTCATAGCTATCAGGATGAACCTTGTCCCACTTGTAGAAGACATTTACAACTGTAGACCTGCCAAGTATCCGAATGTTTCAGTCATCCACTGATTTTTAAAATTTAAATAAAAGTTCTTTAAAAAACCAAAAGAGATAGCCCCTTGAATTTCTCCACAGAGACAGAACATGAGGAGGGCATCATTCTTGCAAAGTTTCAGAATGTTTTGGTCATCTACTGAGTTTTAGGGAATTTTTCCAGTTTAAGCATCTTGGTTAAGTCACTGCCAAGATTCAGAACATTTTGGTCTGCAAGGTAGGCTGGTAGGTAAGTAGGTAGGTAGGTAGTAGCAGGGCCGTAGCCAGAAAAAAATTTCGGGAGGGGTTTTGAAAATTTGGGGGGGGGGTTTAAACCCCTAGCGCACACCCCTCCCCGCTACAAACCTGTCAATATCTGCTTGAGATAGTGCCTGGAGGGACTCTTAATGTTTTGTGTCTCATAGACTTAGCATGGGGATTTGGTTAACCAGTTAAAATTCATGAGTAAACCAGGTTTTTTTATAACCTGAAAAATTTCGGGGGGGGGGGGGTTGAACCCCTCAAACCGCCCCCTCGCTACAGGCCTGGGTAGTAGGGATATGCACAGATCTTGAAAAGATATTAGAGAAGAGGATCCCAGAAAAAGTAGTTTCTTAAGCCTGATGCCTTAACTTAGATCTAGCTGAAGGATATAAAAGGACAGAGCCTGCTCGGGTAAGGCCAGTACTCTCATGCCAGAGGAGCATGTTTGTAAACTAAAAGAAGATGAAAGTTTGAAGTAGAATACATTGAAACACTAAATGCTACACCTATAACAGTAAGTTAAACAAACATAAGTGAGATGTTACTTCCAAATAGTATACTATCTGTCTTTTCTTTTTAAAATTAGTAATTTTAAATTTGACTTTGAATATGGTATTATTTTTACATATAATCCAATTCTGCATGTTTTTTTCATCTCAAAGGATCACTGAGCTCAATTCTTTTTGAAATGTATATATGCAAGTACTTATAGTTTTACATGGCATAAATTCAGTGCTATTGCATTTAGTACAACAGTTGTAGGATTATTTTCTCCTGATTAATTTTCCTTACTGTTCAATTATAAAATGATAAGTCAACACATAAATAAGTCTAATCACTTCAATGGATATATTCCAGTTAGGCTTAGCAACAGAATTCAGACCAGTGTTTTCAAATTGCCAGTTTGCTCACCCTCTACTGTAACTTCTTTGCTGTTTAGTTATTCTTATTCATTCAATTTTGAATAATAAAAAAACATGATAATCTGCATGGCCTTTGTATTTGCTATAAACTTGGCATAGTCTAAGTGCAGCATAGTGCTGTTGGTTCAACTAAGCATTTTTTTATTCAGCTTGAAGAGGAGGAGTTGGGTATCTAGGAGCAAAGTTTGAAATAATAAAAAGCAAAAAAGTCAAATATTCATACAGGACCTTTGCACAATGGACATATTTTGTTCATGGTTTCATAAACAAAGTATTTCTGGCATTTTGTATATAGCTGTACATTTTTGGATAGTGTATAGCTCATCGTCAGTGCCTTCAATGTACTACTTAATTCACAGGGATTGTAGAAACAGTCACTGCCCATTTTCCATTGCATGATGGCACAATAAGCAAACACTTATTGTACTAGATGTGCAATTGATTCCATAGTATCAGCAGAAGAGTGGCATTGTACAACCATCATGTAGCTATGTGAGTCTAGACTTAGACTATGCAAATGATCTTAGCCAATGGAGGTATGGAAATCATAATCTCTTTTCTAGTTCAGAAATTATGGTCCATGTTTTCTGATGTTAGAAGAGAAGTTGCTAAATAAAGAGATCAGGCCTGTAACGGCCAATTTTATACTTATAGCTTTTGAATGTAATATCATCTTCATATCTGCACAGTACTGCCAGATAGAGCCTCATTAACTGCAGAGATGTTGCTCAGACAAGTTGAAAAATTTATAGTGTGATACAGTTTCTCTCTGCACCCGACAGCCCCAGGCATGAACACATATGGTAGTAGTGCTTTGACTCTTCAGAGTCATATGATTAAAAGACCCATGATATTTTACGATGAGCACTAAGACGTGCAATGCTTCTTTGATGTCGGGAGGATAGTAATCATGCCCTATGCTTTAATATAAACCTTGATCACAGTAGGGGTCAAAAAGGAACCGACACACCAGCTGTATCATAAAGAATGTGCGGAGGTCTATCTCTTTAGGATATAGTAGCAATAAATCATGTACGGAGTCAGAACTAAGTTGTCATTAAACACTGGGCAAATAGACCTAACAAAAGAGAAGTTTCAGTGAGTAGGTATGGCAATTGCACAGGCTACTGTAGTTCTTCCTGGTCCAATTTGAGGTTCCTGGTCTTTAATCTCTTCATGACCTAAAGCTCCACATTGGAGTGAAGGTAGCTGAAGACCTCTATATTGGGATGGGGACAAAGAATTCAGGTTTTAATTCTAATTCAGGTTTTAGTTGATGATATTGTCTTCAAATAGGCTGAACACTTTGGAGAGTTCTTTAGAATTCAATCTGAACTTCTAAGCGAACGTGCTGTCCCACTGACATGAAAGTTGATATCAGAAAGACCACCTTGTATCAGAAAGACCACCTTTTCTTCTATTGGTTCGTGTGCTACTCTACTTTTTCTGCTATTATTTGCCCTTTAAACACTTTTTTTATACATGACCTATGACATGAATACTTGAAAATCAGGATTCACTGTAATGGGGAGGAAAACTTATAACTATCTCTGCAGGTGCAAGTGTTATTTTTGTGTATATGACTGTGTGCCTGGGGGGATCAATACTATTCATATACTCTAGGATGTTGGTAAAGTGATGTCTACAAGTTTTAAACCAACCAATCAACCAGTATTAAGACATGGAGAAACTTTGCAAATGTTGCTGCCATTATGTGCCTTCAAGTCAACTCTGACTTAACATAAATCCTCATATTTACAAAGTTTAGCCATTATCATTTCCCCCCTCTCTCCCTCCCCCCCCCCCAAGAAAAGATTCTGAGACATTTTCCAGGGTTTATTTTAAAGTCATGTGGATAAGTGTTCTGCCTCACAAACTGAGAATTTAGATTATGCATTTGGACTTCTCTAACATTCCTCTATATTTGTGTGCTACAGAGAAAGATTGCCACCATTTGTAATCACTACCATTATAAGTAGAGGTGGCATCATGGATCTTTTCATGAAGAATATGCCAGATAACTCAAAGTCTCTTCAGAAGAAACATTGCAATCATAATTACTGCATAGTCAATAATAATAATAATAATAATAATAATAATAATAATAATAATAAAACTTTATTTATACCCCGCCACCATCTCCCCAATGGGGACTCGGGGCGGCTTACATGGGGCCACGCCCAAAACAATACAATATAAACAGCATATAAAAGAACAGCACAACACAATACAATAAACAATACAGTAAATAATATCCATTACAAAATAAAACAAGGAGACAATAAAAACAAGGGCAGACCACATGAACATTAAGTTAAAACTCGGGGTGAGAAAGACATAAAAATAAAAACCATAGCAAACAGGGTCATAAGGGAGTGGGGTATTCTGGAGGATAGATATTAGGGGGAGCAACGGAAAAGAAATATAAAATGGTTACTCTCCAAAAGCGCAGCAAAAGAGCCATGTTTTCAAGTCTTTCTTGAAGGCTGCTAGTGTGGGGGCTTGCCTAATCTCCACAGGCAGAGAATTCCACAATCGGGGGGCCACAGCAGAAAAGGCCCTCTCCCTTGTTCCCACAAGGCGGGTCTGGAAGTGGCTGAGCTATCAGATAGACAAAGAAGAAAAAACTTGAGACTGTCCGGTTTCCCAGAAGAAATTTCTGCAGAGAATTTACAAGTGGAAATAATATTATGGCTTCAAGGTTTAAACATGGAAATAGCGCAAACTCAAATTGAAAGAGTTCACAGAACCTTTCACCATGCAAAAAGGGGAGGCGTAAGAGATATCATAATGGCCTTCACCACAGAAAGTAAACGAGATGAAGTGTTTAAACTCCTTAAAGCAAACAGAGACTTAACATATAAAGGGAAAAAAATAATTCCAAAACACGACCTGTCTCCGGAATCTCTGAAGATAAAAGCTCTTTTAAAAACGTATGCAGACAGACTGACTGCTCACGGGATAAGGTTTTCCTGGGTGTTACCAATGGTTATTCTGGTTTACAAAGACAAGGAAAAATATACTGCAAGAACACCAGAACAAGCTCACTCAATGCTGGATAAATTGGGCCTTCCGCTGACATCAGAAACAAAAGACTCTACAGAGAAAAAAGGAGAAGAAAGTGAGTCAGAGGAAGGTGACGAAGATGAAGATTAGTGGATTAACAAGACCATTAAAATGAACAAGGACTACAACATCATAATAAGTAGGGACTCTACCTTAGAATCTCTTTGGAAGATGGATGCAGGATTGAATGGATATTATGTTTAAGCTTATGTACAACAAAACTAATATGTATGGCGGGTAGAGGGTTGAAAGCAGGCATATAATGGGCAAAAACAGTGAAGTAACTGTATGGCCTGGGATAGTAATAACAAAGAACGAATAGGAGAGGGAACAGGGGGCGCAGTGCCACAAGAAATCTCAAATAAAAGGAAAGATTCATTTCCTTAAAATAACATTTGAGAAGGGGGGAGGGGTAACCACAGTAATAAGGGAAGGGAACATTGCAGATGAGGAGCCACAAATATACATAGATAATGGGTGACAAGTTAAAAATGTGTTTTTTAAATACAAACGGGTTGGCTTCAGACCTCAAGCGGTCAAGAATAATACAACTAGCAAAGAAATCGTATTGCAATGTGCTTTGTTTACAGGAAACCCACAAACATCAGAAAGATAACAAACAATTAATAAATATTCCAGGTTGGAGCGTGATAGCTGAAGCGAGAGGTACGAATAAAGCTAGAGGGGTAGCGATTATAATGAAAAACTCATTGAAACTGGAAATATTAGAAACAATAATAGATAAGGAAGGGAGGTACATAGTACTAATATGCAAAATAAATGGCAAGAAATATACAATAGGAAATGTATATGGCCCAAATAAAGGACAAAAGAAATATTTTAGAAAGTGGTTTAGGAAAGTACAGGAAATTTATCAAGGGGAGCTAATAATTGGAGGGGATTTTAATATGGACCTTAGAAAAAACAAAGACCTTGTAAAAAAATGGAAAATGGAGGACATATTTGAAGCAAATCTCATAAAACAAAAGCCAACATACTTCTCACAAAGTCATAAATCTTTTTCGTGGATAGATTATATATTAATAAAAAATACTAATAGGTCTAGAATTTTAAATATGGAAACACAACCGATCTGGATTTCAGATCATGCACCTATTATAGTGGAGTTAAGGATAGAGGAGCCTGATGAAACGGAGGCAATAAAAACTTGGAGATATAAACATTTTATAATTAAGACAGAAAAACTTAAGAATGAACTATCAGAAGAAATAAAAAATTACTTCAAAGAGAATAGGGGTTCAGCAAGTACAGAAACAGTCTGGGACACAGCAAAAGCAGTAATTAGGGGTTACTGTATAGCAAAAGAAGTGGCAGTAAAGAAACAGCAAGATAGAGAAAGGAAAAGGGTGTTTAGAGAAATAGAGGAAACACAAAAATTACTACAAAATAAATACCAAGTGCAGGTGAAAGCAAAGTTGGAAAATTTAAAGAAACAGTTAGAAGAAATTGATAATTTGGATTTATGGAAAAAAGATATATTTATTAAAAATAATTTCCAAAGACAAAATACGAATACAACGAAAAAACTGGCTAACTATTTGAAGAACATGAAAGAGAAAGGAAGAGTCATTCAGTTAAAAAATAAATATAATAAAAAAGTAAACTCGACCAAGGAAATAAGGGAGGCATTTGTAGACTTCTATCAGGAATTGTATAAAAAACAAATACATGGAGAATTTGACGAAAAAATACAGAAAATAATAGATAAAGAAGACAATAGGAAACTAGGAACAGAAATATCGTATCAAGAAATAGAACAGGTTATCGACACACTGAAAAATAGAAAATCTCCGGGAGGGGATGGATACACTGCAGAATTTTACAAAGAAATGAAAGAAATAATAATTCCAGAATTGAAGATTCTATTTAATAACATAATGAAGGGAGGGAAAATCCCTGACAAATGGAGAGAATCAGAGATAATAACAGTAAGAAAAAGTGGGAAAGATCCAGAAGATCCCAATTCATACAGACCCATTAGCCTCCTAAATCAGGATTATAAAATATTCACGAAAATATTAGTAAATAGAATAGAAGAGATTAAAGAGGGTGCACAGCCCACTGAAGAACTGAAGGTAGATAAATTGCTAAATGCAAGAGAAAAAACAAGTAAAGGAACAGTGGCAAAAATATACAATTTAATGGTAGAAGATAAGGAATTTATGATCCGAGCAATACGTAACAAATGGAATGGGGTTAAAATATTAAGCACACAAGAAGTAGACGAAATAATTAGGAACATAAATAAAATAAAAACAGAAAAATATAATGAATTAGAAAAAAAGATGGTATTAAGATGGTATAGAACTCCGGAACAACTGTCTTATATGATAAAAGGGAAGAATTCAAAGTGCTGGCATTGTAATAAAGAAAAGGGCACTTATTCACATATGTGGTGGGAGTGTTCTGAATTAAAAAAAATTTGGCTAATGATACAAGGGAAAATCCAGGACTTATTACAGATAACAATACAAATTAATAATGATTTGTTACTTTGGGGAGTGCTGGATCATCCAAGTATAAAAACTGAGTGCCAAGAGTTATTGAAAGTAACAATAAGAGCAGCACATGCTGTGATTGCTAGAGGATGGAGAGACAAATCGAAATGGACGTTAAATAATTGGAATGATTATTTGTATGATCAAGTGTTGTTAGATATTACAGGAATTATGACTAACCAAGTAACAAGAATGAATAAACAAAAGGACATTACAAACAGATGGAAAGACTACTTCAACTGGGTGAAAAATGGAGGAGCCAACAATTACATTAAAGAAAAAATACAAAGACTTTACCTGTGGCTGGATCTGCAAGATTAATATAAACATACTGTGGTTGAGGAGGGAGGGTGTGGGTGGTAGGGAGGGAAAAAATATTGGAAAAAAGGGAAGCAGTATTGTTATGAATTATGAATTATGAATGTAAAACCCAATAAAAATGTTTAAAAAAAAAACAAAAAAAAAAACAAGGCGGGTCTGGGATATCGGGAGTGGGGAGTGTTTGACAAAATTGGGAGCGTGTTATGGAATAACAGTATTTAATACTTGTCCTATTAATGTATTTTTCAAATCAATGTGTATTTATTGAAATTATTAACAAACATAACTCCAGATGAATACCAAGAGCAAAACATTTTGACTTCCAACGATTTCTCTATGTGATATATTTTATTCATTTTAAGCTATACTTCAATAGTATTAAAGTTCAGAGCAGTTGGGCTCAAATGGTCCATGAGGCCTCTTCCAATGCTCGTAGTCTATCACTCTTTAAGAATGGTATAATTGTGTATATAAAAATAACAACCCTGGTTCTCAGGAAAATATGCTTTATTTTGCTTTTAAATACTGGGTTTTTTTTGTCTTTGTACATTGCCTCAGGGAGTCTCAACAGGCTAAGAAGTGATCAACAGATAAATAAATACAGTGGAACCTCTACTTAAAAGCATCCCAACGTAAGAGTGTTTTGAATTAAGAGCTTTAATTCAGCCTGGATTTCACTTTGCCATAAGAGCAGTATTTTCACATAAGAGTGTGTGCCAGAGGGAGCACTAGCACAGGAGTATGGATCTTTAGAGCTTCAAGGAAGTAGCCTCTATGCCTCGTGCTCTTGTGCACTTTGGGAGATTGCTTTCCACTTCACTCTTCTCTGCTTTGAGGAACTATGGATTAGTTGATTTTGTGTGGCTTTTATTCCTAATATGTTTGGCTTCATGAAGAGAGAGAGGGAGACAGAATGTGCATTCATACACATTTATTTATTTAAATTCAAATGGGAACAGATTAATAACATTTCAATGGGAGATTTGCTTTGAGATAAGAGCATTTTGAGCTAAGAGCTCAGCCACAGAACAAATTAAACTCTTAAGTCAAGGTACCACTGTACACTGGAAGGGCAGGTATTATATATTCTGACTTGCCATTGACTCCCTTTGCACCACACTCTCATTGGAAAAAAATGTTCTTCAGAAATTTGTGGATACCCAAGGGATGTAGATCTCGACATACAAGTGTGTTGACTTTTGCCTCAAATGTAAAAATTAAATTCTATTTCTTTCTTATGGATGTGGAAATGCTACAGGATGAAGTGACATTAGATTATGCTTCAATACAAGATTGTCTTTGGATAATTTTTATAAGGAGCTGCTGTGTTCACATGCCTAGGCTCTGCTATCAGATGCCCTACTTCAAGGGATCCCGATTTTTTCAACTCGAGAAAGATGCCAAGAGACATATTTTGAAAGATTAAACCTCCATGCTGGTATGATTTATGCACCAATAAAACCAAACAAAACTAATTGGGTAGGGTAAGACTAGTCAAAATTATATTTGCAATGAGGGAGAAAAAAACCTCAGAAGTAGAACTAATTACCCTAGTTCACTGTTCCATTTAGCTATAATTCTACAGTCAATTAGTATTCTGCTTAATTGTACAATTAATGAACATATAAATTAAATTCATAGTTTATTTCGACCACTAAATTACTTATTTGAATTGCTTCTGTAAAAAAATAGAATGCCAAAACACATGCGACTCAGTGCACACATTATTAAAATGACTACAGCAATCTCTGTTCTAAACATCTCTTAATTGTTAAACAATTACCCTCCGATTATTGTTAGATCCTTGCTCATGTTATTGGAAAATAATTTAATTTCCCTTTTCCTCCAGGAACAAACAGCTAACAATTCTGTAAAAATTAACTGTTTCCTTTTTGCCTGTGTTTCAAGTTCAAAATCCTCTCAAGTTTCTAATGGTCCATAAAAGTAGCTTTCTTTATATTTCTCCCCAGGGGTTGTTTCCTTGCTTGTTTAGCTATCTAAAAAGAAGACCAATAAGGATCAACCAAGTTTTCTGAAAAACCATTTTTCTCAGGCATATATTCACATCAGTCATTTGTCACCATGGCTAGAAATGTACAATACTTCTGGACTATGTTTCTTCTCAAAAGAAGCAACAAGCAATTTCAGCAATTTTCTTCTTCCTGTGAGAAAGTCTTCAAAAACCATGCAGCTTTCGAAGTCTATTCACAATTTGGTATTTCTGCACAAAATCCAGACCACTGTTTTTACAGTTTTTTCTGCACATAAAATATCACAATGTTATTTTTTGCACCTAAAAAGTGCCCTTTTTTGCAGGATAACCCTGGGCTTTGAAGATTCCTGTCAGTCCAGGATTCTCCTTGTCAAGGTTTCATTACACTTGAAAAGTAATTTTTGACCATTTTTCTTACATTACTATTTCATCTAATACTAAGAAAAACCCCAAGATGTTGCATTTACCATTGGGATTTGCATCTTGACTGTGTGAGTTTCCTTTTCCCTTTCACCACAAGAATATCATTTGATAAACTTCACCAAAAACACACCCACATGCTAGTCATAGATATTAGCAGCCATGGGAAGACTGGACAAGTAATCTAAAGAATTTTCATAGATCAATAATTTGATAAGAGAAATTTACAACGACACAATGATCAATCATCAGTTTTAAAGTGACCAACATCACAAATTTTCTTTCATTCTCACTGCAACCTTCAGTGTCATTGAGAAAACAGTTCAGAAGGTTTTTCCAACACTCTGGAACAAGTTTTTCTGGGTTAAAAAGGAGATCACCGCATCCTGATACCACTGTCAGAAGCAGAAGTCTTCTGCTAGATTACGGCTAATGAGTATAATTAAGTTTAAAGTTCTTTTTTAAAATAGCCAGATTATTTTTTTATTTCAGCAACAGTCATACAAAAGCTGACCCTCTTGAAAAGGTTGCATGATATTTTGAAATAGCAACCTGAAGAATCTGGAACCAGATGTAGTAGGAAAGCACTGGTGCCAGGATCCTATTGGTCACTCACTATTTGGTTATACCAGTTTTTGTTCCTTATTGGACTGCTTCATGGCACACTGGCGACCAAAGAGGCACCATCAGACTGTAATTGGGTATCTTGGAAAAGGGGAACGGTTTTTGACATCTCCGCATACAGCAGAATGCTCGAGGCTTGAGAGGTTTATTTTTTCTCAGCTTTCATACTAATATTTGCATCTGTAATGAAAAAGTATGTCTCCAGACATCTTGCCGAGAAAATGAAACAAGCTGTGATTTTCTTCTCACTTCAGATGCTAATTTGGAAATTGTTTGCACAAAAGTACACATGGTTTACCTGTACAATATGTGCTATATGTGCAATGACAATTGGAATGGCCTTGGATCGCAACTTTGGATTATGTGATTTAATAATTGATGTAATTGTTTTTAGATGTTTTAATTATCTGTTTTTAATGTAGATGTTTACCAATTGTATGTTATTTTAAGGTATTGAATTGTTGCTGATATGTGAGGCTGCTCTGAGTTCCCCTCAAGGTTGATAAGGGTGGTATACAAATATGGTAAATAAATAAATAAATATTGGATTGAGCTCATAAAAGACATTTAGGAAAAGTATTCCTTTATCTGCACAGAAATCTGTGCGTTTACGCAAATTGCATGCATTTCTTGTAATCTGTATGATACTTGTACAATTTGTACACATACACACACACACACACACACACACACTTCTTGACAGGAGAACTACATGATCTGTTCCTCATCATCATCATCATCATCTTTATTTCTATCCTGAAAGGGACTCAGGACAGTTTACAACAAGAATTGGCAAACATTCAGTGCCAAGAAAATATAATAAACACATCAAATCATGGACAGTCAAATAAACAACATTAAGATATACTTATAAAACAACTAAAATAACAAATAAAATTTAAATATACCAATAAAACAATTGGATCACATTTCTCTAATGACTAATAATAATAAGCAATGCAAACATTTAAAACATATAGTACAATATACGGCAGGCCACCCAGGCTAACATAAGCCTCCATTAGCTACATTGGAGTTTAATAAGGTGCTAATCCTCCTGCAAGCATCCTATAATATTTTGTGCAGGAATCTATGTATTTTTGCACAAAATGCATAGTTTCTGGGCTGAAAAAAAACTTTTGTGCAAATGCATTTTCCCCAACAAAATCCCCATGTGCTGGAATGTTGTGTAGGAAATCATGTGTCCTCATAGATTGTAGAGAAATCTGATGAAGTTGTTTGTACTGGCATATAGAAATGAAATAAATGAAGACTTATATCCCTAACATGGAGAGTGTGCCAGAAATGTAATAGTGTGTTGCTTTGTAGGGCAAGTGGGAGCCTAAAGTAGTAATTTTACTACTTTAGGTAGTAAATTTAGGAATTTTACATTCTGCTAGCATCAGTTGGATTTCAGCTTGAGATGTCATTAATTCCTGGTCCACTGCACTGGCATTCTAGCATAGCGCGATGGGGAAAATAGCTCTCATAAATGTTTTTAATTGTTGTAGACATCTTTTACGCAATACTCTCTAAGATGTGTTTGTCAATTCAAGGACAACAGCATTCATCTGAAATATAGCAAAACTAAGGAGAGTATAATCTTGAAGTATCTAAGTGGTCTTATCACTTGTTGCCCAGAAAGCGGCAACAATGACAAACAAACATTATATTACATCTTTGCATTCTTGAAATTTCCAGAAGTGTCGACCATTCAAGTGATACTTTGAGAGCTGTATATTTACTGCTAACAATAAATATTCAAAGGGCAGAAGCAGAATAACCTCACATTTTGTTACAAGTTGCAGTGATACATGTGCTTTCCCTCACATCCTTCAAAGTCTTTTGGAGAACATTTGGAGAAGACCTCAAGTACTGGGTAATCTTTCTAAAGAATAGCTTTCATCAGC
This sequence comes from Anolis carolinensis, assembly GCF_035594765.1. Taxonomy (NCBI): domain Eukaryota; kingdom Metazoa; phylum Chordata; class Lepidosauria; order Squamata; family Anolidae; genus Anolis; species Anolis carolinensis. Next base: position 238,482,762 of record NC_085844.1, on the reverse strand, counting down.
TGAATTGAGATAGCAAAGATTTTCGTATCTGGAGATACACTGCTTGGAATCACAATACTTCTTTCCCTTTGAACACCCTGCTGTTTTCTTTCTTCATTGAGAACCAAGACCAATGTTAGAACAACACAATTAAGATGGAGGTTATTTTTTAAAAATAAAAAAGATCTGTTCAGGTACCTGTACTGAACTAGCCTTTTCTGTAGAATGTGTTCCCAAGAATACTCTTTGGCTCTTTGCTTACTAAGAATACATCAAAACAATGCTGATAAATGACCTCATCAGTCAGGCCACCAGAATCATCACACATCGTGGCAAATCCATCGATGCTCATCGGGGGGCATGGGGAACCTGTTGCCCCATGCCCCGCATTGCCCAACTCACCACTTGCCCCTTCCAATGGGGAGGGGGAAATGTCAGCCATCTGGCTTCCCCTGATTGTTTCAAAGGAAATACGGAATGCCTCCCATGTTGCCGCTGCAGCAGCAAACACTAGATCTTCAATAGTTTTCAATGGAGCCCTGCCAGAAGTAGTTCAATATCACGGGATGAGAGCAAGCAGGCTCCATCATAAAACTATAGACAATCTGGCACATGCCTCCAAAATTAAGTCATCTGATGAGGTCAATAATGTGGCAGAGATACGTAAAGAAAAAGGGGTTGGGAAAAATATCATTAAGGGAGAAATTAGTAATTTTAGAAAATATTTTCCCACTGAAATAATACCTCTAGCATAAAAAAAAGCATTTCCTATATAGAAAATATTGGGGATTCATTCTACATAAAATGTTCAAGTGGCTGACTTACAAAGAAAATAATGTTTTCATTTTCTGCACAGATAATGTAGTTGCCTTTGCAGAAAGTGATGTTTTTTTGTACAGATCAACTATGTGAAAGCTAGAATAAGTCCTGAATTGTAAAGGTTCTTGCCAACCCAAGATTTTTCTCATCAGGTGTCTCAATACTCAAAAAGCCTTTGACTATTTTCAAATATTTTATGTCTAATCATAAAGTTCAGTGTCTTTGAGCTCCACATGACTATGATGGAAGGCTTTCTTCAATTTTCTCAAAAAAAAGTACAAAAGGTCAATTCTAGAGCAGAGAGGTGAAGAATTCTTACAAATTCTCTTATGCTCAATGAGAAAAGGCGAATTGAAAGGTTTATGTATGCCATCAAAAACAGTCAATTGCCAGAGGCTTTGTGCAATTTTGGATTTTTCTTTTTTTAAAAAAACAAACAAAAACAAATCCCTTTTAACAAAAAAAAATATATAATTTGCATGAATAATTAGATCTTAGTACAAATACCAGCATATTTTTTTTACAAAATTCATCCTTTTAAAATAAAATTATGTCTGGCATTCCGAGCAATATCTAATCTATAATGTTGTAAAACGGATTAGTGACATTATGAACACACCCAGTATATGTTTTCCAGTAGATACCTAAGGCTATGGCAACATGCAAGGACCACAAATGCCCTCTCAACCTACCTTAGGCTTCATCTATACTGCCATATAATCCAGATTATCAAAGCAGATAATCCACATTATCTGCTTTGATAATGCCATATAATTCAGTTTAAATCAGATAATCTACACTGCCATATAATCCAGTTTAAAGAAAATAATCTGGATTTTATATGGCAGTGTAGATGGGGCCTAAGGTAGGTTGAGGTGGCATTTGTGGTCCTTGCATGTTGCCATAGCCTTAAGTATAAACTTTTTTTTGAGGGGTAGTGTCAAATTCAGAGATGTAGCACCAGTTTTGCAGAAAGATCTGATGGTAGCAGATCTTGATGGATTCGCATCTTTTTTCTCAAAAATTTCACATTTTCATTTTTTCCTCAAAAAGTCCAATTTTAAATAATACTTATAACATGCAAACAAAAATAATATGCACATATAATAAATTCCCTTTCAAAATCTCTTGAGAGGACAAAAACTTTAGAAACCATTTGCTGATGCATTATAGAAAGAAACTCACCAGAATATTAAATAATCCTTTAGATTCCATAAATCTTTGGTAGTGAACTATCTAAATAATTCCCACATGCTTCAAGAATGGGCTACTTTCACTTTCACAAAGAGTTGATCTGGTCACGACAATAGGGGGACTACTAATCCACTTACAAATTTAAATAATAGTTCATCTGTCCAGCTACAAATAATATGAGGAAAAAATCCTCAGAATAGATATTGAAGTACCTCAAAACTACCATTCTGGAGTTCTTGGGTAACATCTTCAAGACTACCTCTCCCAGTATATTTAGGAAGAGCAATCAGGCAATTGTGTTGGTCATAGATCAGTAAAACCTCTTTTCTGTTTCTTTGGCCTAACACAAGGGACACATTTTCAAAGCTGGTGGTACGGTACATAGATTTTCTCACCAAGGAGATGGAATCCTTATGAATGATTGCAGTTCCTCCTCCTTCCTGGCCCTCCAGTCTGGGTTGGTGCTGACTTGAACACCAAGGTGGGCTAAGCTGCAACATATTCCCTCCACCCAAGTCTTTCAAAGGTATGCCAGCTTGGTTCCTTTCATACTCAAATCATGGATGGGGATTGATTTATTATGGTCTGACCTTCTATTCAGTAGCAGCAGTATCAAACTGGAAGACAGGCTGATAAAGCAATGTGGAGGAAGGACTGAAACACCCAACAGGTTTCAAAAATATGTACCTTATGTCTCTTATCTGACATGTCCAGCCCACACCATTAGAGGCAACTTTAGCATCTCTATTGAAAGTTTTAAAGCATCAAGCAGCTATTTAGGTCGATATCATTATGTAGCTAATGTCCCCGGTTTCAAATAAGATCCTTGTTTCAGCAGCAGACTCCAAATCCTGATCTTATCTCATAAGATCAGTATCATGTTCACAAAATCAGGTCACCAGCACCTCTTCATCATTGGTCAGTACTGCTATAGGTTAAGGCCTCCAGAGCAAAGCTCCATCTAAGAAAGGAAATGTAATGCCTGATCTGTGTTGTCAAAGGCTTTCATGGCTGGGATCACAGGGTTGTTTGTATATTTTCCGGGCTGTATAGCCATGTTCCAGAAGCATTCTCTCCTGACGTTTCACCCACATCTATGGCAGGCATCCTCAGAGGCATCTTCTTAGGATGCTTGCCATAGATGTGGGTGAAACGTCAAGAGAAAATACTTCTGGAACATGGCCATACAGCCCGGAAAATATACAACAACCCAATGCCTGATCTGTTTTCCCTTTGTAATGATTTGCCAAAATACAAATGATACTTCAAGAAGCCCATGTGGTTCAGCTTTAATCTTACAGTAACTTGAAAAGAAAAGAAAAAGGCAGGGAATGAATCTCATGGGAATTTGCTGATCCTAAGGAAACTACAGGTCAATGCAATAAAGACATAATAATACAAATTTACAGAGAATGGAACTGGGTAAGAAATAATTGTGAAGAGGATTTGCAGTGCCATGCGACTAAATGTAAAATAATGCAGTGAAAGGCATAAAAGAAAAAAGGAAATAGTGTCTCAACTTAAATACTTAAGAGGAAGAAGAAAGACCTAGAAGCAACATTTATCAACACACCGTTTTAACCCCAGTAAAACCTAACAACTAGTTAAGTGTCAGGTTTCATAAAACTTGAATGCATAAATTAATGAAGATTTTAGTAAATCTGTCTAGGGTTCTGATCTTCTTGTAATTAAGGGGGGAAAGGTGCAACAGAGGTGCAGAAGTGCCAGTTGGAGAACAAAGTTGCAATTTAATTAAGTGGATTTTTAAGGCTCAAGGACATGAAAACCTTTCTGTCTTCATTATAGCCCCTTCCAGGCTTTTCAAAAAGAGCTAAAACAAAATGTGAGCACAGGGAATTGCTAGCTCCACCTCCTCTTTTGTTGCTTTGATCATGCAAAGAATGCCACCATCTATACTGTCATTATAATGTATATTTGAACTGCATTACAATGATCAGTATAGACCCACATAATGCAGTTTGACTGCGTTGAATTGGGTTATATGATCATATAATGCAGTTCAATCTGCATTTTCATGTCAGTGTAGATGATGCCAGTGATGGTTCTAAATGGAAGGGCTTGAGAGGAGTGCTTCTTTTCAGAATCATCACTTTTCATTAAATCAAAGCCATAATGAAAAAGACAGGGCTAGAGCATTCCCTTGAGCATGTGTCCTTTGAACCCAGAAATAGTCAACTGAAGAGAGAGGCTACATTAGTACTTGTGGGGTCTTAAAGGGCTGCACTCCACGACACCCTCAGGGGACATAGGGACATTTATGTTTGATACCACTTTAACTGCCAGGATGCTTTGGAATCCTATGAAATGCAGTTATTTGCCTTCTCTGTCAAATAAATTTGGTGCCTACCCAAACTACAACTCCCAATATTCTATAGCATTGAGTCATGGCAGTTAGAATGGTGTTAAACTGTATTAATTCTGCCATGTAGGTGCACTAATAGTATATTTCACAGGATGGATATAACTGGCACCATCTATTGATTTACCATTTTGGAGCAGATTCTATCCCCTCCAGCTATCAGACTTCTAGTTAAAAAAAATCCCCCAAACAAAGTATCCTGCAAGGATGAAGTCTGTCTTTCTGTGCACTGCATTCAGTTTAAGTAAAATTAAAGACAAATATGAATTGGTCTGTATTGTTTCCCTGGGCACTATGTTTCACCAGATCTCATGCTTTCAGAGTCTTGTGAGGCTTTATGATTTCATGGAACTTTGATAAATATTTCACCAACTTCTCAAGTCTAACCTCTAGCTTTCAGTTCAATGTCAGTAGTTACAGTTTTCACTACAATTCAGTATGCTAGTGTTGAAAGTTGCTCCTGCTTCATGTAATCAAACTTGATTAGCATGACTGACAAACATAATTATTAGCTCAATCTACATCTGTGTTTACCGATGATATTCCTTCAAATGCCATCTTTCCTCTTCCTCTTTTTGCTTGAATTCATCAGGGTTTCTTTTATGCAAAGCCAGAGTTTCTCTCTCACACTGCCTTATTATAGAAAGATCACTTCAAGTTTGTGAGTTCCAGTAGTGCTCATAAATATAATGAATTATTTGCAAGTGTTCATTATATACAAATTGTGTGTAACTGAAGTACTGCAATGCTTGGACAGTGCTTCAGAAATGTATGGATAATATTTCCTCATTTTGGAAACGAGGAGCAGCTAGCTATGTCTCCTAAATTACACATTATTTAGACTGAGCAGCCAGTAGCCTTTTAAGAACAGGTGGAAAGAGCAGGAATAGGTTTCAGGGATAACTCTTTTAAAGTTCAGACAAAATTGAGTTGGTGCCATAGAAGACACCAACCACTGCCAAGAGGAACTCTATTGGGTTTGTGTGTCATTTCATAACTCTTGAGCTTATAACTGCAATATTTCTTTTTCACACTTCATACTATAGCAAAAAGTAGGACGAGAGGTCTGTTATTCAATAAATTGGGCATCCATTGGCATCCTACAGTCAAGAGGAAAGTTCAGTTTCTTTCTATACACAAGTGACAGTCCTTTGACATATCTGTCATGGAATCCCAGACTTTGGCTCATGTATAATTGAAACTTACACAAAGTATGTTAGGACGCCAAGATCCAGTAATTGCTACCTTCCAGAAGTGTTGGAATATAAGTTGTAGAAGTCATACAGCTGTCTGGGAACTGCAGTCCAATGTCTGAAGGGCTGCTGTGGAAATATCTCCATTTGCTGTTCTTCCCAAAATGGTGAAAGGAAGTGCAACTTTTTCAATCAAAAAATAAAAGGGCAACTTAAGTTCCAGTGCAGAAAGTTGAAGAATGAACTAATGAACTACTAGTTTGCTCTCCTGAACTACAAACCTAGAGCTCACAACCTCTGAGGATGCCTGCCATAGATGTGGGCGAAACGTCAGGAGAGAATGCTTCTGGAACATGGTCACACAGCCCAAAAGACATACAACAACCCCAATCCTAGAGCTATCTAGCAAGGAATTCTAAATACTGCCTCAAACTAAAGATGTCAGGATTTTGTAGGCTGGAGCCATGGCAATTAACACAGCATAAAACTTGGAATACACACACATACACACACACACACACACACACACACACACAAAATTTGCCTAGGAATGTGACTTTAAAACTGACATACATACTAGCTGGAAGATTTTGTAAATTCTAGTCTTTAAAAACAACTATCTTCTTCCAAATCTTACAAGAAAACTCTTGCCAGTTGAAGTAGATCAGCATAGTCCCATTGATTTTCTTAATCCTTGTTTGTTGCTGTGTTTTGACATTAGTGCAGCTGTATCCATTTACTTCATTAGAGACTGTTTACAGGTAAACAGACTTTTCAGTAAAAAGGATGGAACTTCAGGGAGGGAAAAAAAGGAAATCAGATTAGCAATGTGTGATTTATTTAACTTAGAGGGTGCTTCTGGGACATATTCCATAGTCAGTTGAGCCAAGTTATACTCCTCTACAAAATTGAAATGACAGAAATTTTGATTGCATAGAAGCATTTATGCATGTGGCTAATCAGGAGCCGTGACATTAACTGAATTGAACCACCTAAAATTTATGTACCTTAATTAAGGAATATGCTTTGTAAGGAAACAAGCTAGGTGGCAATCAATGGGAGGACTCAATGTCTAAATTCCACCACTGTGATAGGCCAATCTTGCAGAAGCAAGACAGGGACCCCTCTCCCCCATTACACACACCAGTGTCCCCAAAACATCTCTGGAGAAACCCTCTAAAATAGTTTAGAGAGTGAAAAGGAAGGAGATCACATTGCAGTAGCTCTGCAGTGCCTCTGCATTGTGTGTGTAAATTCCTTGAAGTCACCCGATAACTTATGATGACACATGAATTTCATAAGGGAAAATATGTCTGAATAAACATATCTATTTCTCATTTAGGAAACTAAATGATTATATGTGTTTCAAACAGAAGGCTGAGGCTGCATCTACACTGCCATTTATCCCTAGATCTGATCCTGGATTATCTTCTTATCCCAGATTATCTGGCAGTGTAGACTCATATAATCCAATTCAAAGCAGATAAACTGGGATCAGATCCTGGGATATAAGGCAATGTAGATCCAGCCAGAGTGAACTGGACCAGTAATAAGCTTTTCTAAAAGCATTCCTTTAATTCAAAGCAAATCTTCCTCTGCAAATCCCATAAATGCAATGTTTGTCTCTTCCAGTGTTTTCAATTTGTTTTATAATGTTTTATTACTGTATTCTTACATTTTAAGATTTATCCTCTATTTTGCAAACAAAATAATTTTATTCATTAGGCAGTACTAGGAACTGATGCATTAGCATTAAAATCTGCATCAATTTAGCATGGATTGCAAACCTGTGTTCTATCTCATTCGCATATATATCTAAAACACACACAGGAATTTTTTAAAAAGTTTTTTAAATCCATGTTTTTGTTATGAAATTTTCATGCAGTACATTTTTCTTTTAATGTTTAATATGTTTCCTTTGTGATTAAAAATATTAATTTAAATAATGGATTTAATAATGTACTAATAATAATGTGTTAAAACGCTGAGCTGCTGAACTTGCGGACTGAAAGGTCCCAGGTTCAAATCCCGGGAGCACAATGAGTGCCCGCTGTTAGCCCCAGCTCCTGCCAACCTAGCAGTTTGAAAACATGCAAATGTGAGTAGATCAACAGGTACCGCTCCAGAGGGAAGGTAACGGCGCTCCATGCAGTTATGCTGGCCACATGACCTTGGAGGTGTCTATGGACAACGCCGGCTCTTCGGCTTAGAAATGGAGATGAGCACCAACCCCCAGAGTCGGTCATGACTGGACTTAACGTCAGGGGAAATCTTTACCTTTACTAACCCACCATTCAACAATTGATTCAATTATTGGGCTTAATTGACATGATTCTAGTCAGGCAGTTACACCTCCTTAAAGGATCAATAATTATTTGGCAGTGTATTCAGGATATTATTTGATATTCTGGGACTGCAGAAATAACAACTGTGCATTGTCCAATGCACAATGATTGGAAGACAGTCAACTGTGTAATCCCCTGCCCAATGTACTGGACAGGGAAGTTGTGGCTGTGGGTGTTCGCTCCTCTACCCATCATGGTCTCTTCTTCCCTTTCCCTGGGGGCCATGTGCTCTGCATGCTCGCCAGCACATGGGAAAACCACCAGCACATGGGAAAACAGGATCCAGGGCCCAGGCCAACTGCCCCCAAATTGTGACAAGGATGAGTACAGCCCAAAAACAACAATAATAACAAACCAAGGGAGGGAGGGTGGGGAGAGTTTGAAGGCAACTTAACTGAAGGAGCTGACCATCAGAGGTGGACCTGAGTAAAGACCTCATCACTCAAGTTTTCATGCCGGGTATTTAAGTAGACCCAGCAGCTCCTTCAGTTAAGTTGCGTTCAAACTCTTCCCACCCTCCCTCCCTCAGTTTGCTATTGTTGTTTTGGGGCTGTACTCATCCTACTCGTCTCTCCCCCTACGAACCTGTACGGTCTCTTTGGTCATCGGGGGAGGCCCTCCTCTCGCTCCCGCCAGCATCGCAAGCGCGGTTGGTGGGGACGAGGGACAGGGCCTTCTCTGTAGTGGCCCCCCGGTTATGGAATTCGCTGCCTAGGGAGATCAGGCAAGCCCCCACCTTGATGGCATTTCGGAAGAGTCTGAAAACTTGGCTTTTCACTCAGGCCTTTGGTTAAGATCATCTTTTTTCCATCACAATTATTATGCTCCTCGGCCTTTTGCATTGGTCGCTCTTCCCGATTCCTGATTGATTGATATTACTCAGGACTCCTCCCTACCATACCTAATGTGACCTTAAATGATTCTAATGCACTTTATCTATTTATGAATTTGTCACCCATAATGTGCACCATACACTTTGCTTATCTACTATTGCAACCTCATTGTTTTTAACCTGATGTTTTAATTCTGCGTTGTGTTTTTTAACTTATTGTGTATATTTTTTTATTGGTTTTTGTTTTTGTCCTGATGTTTTATATTTTATCATTGTTTGTATTTTGATTTTGCTGTAAGCCGCCCCGAGTCCCCTTCGGGGAAGATGGAGGCGGGATACAAATAAACTTTATTATTATTATTATTATTATTATTATTATTATTATTATTATCCTTGGCACAATTTGGGAGCAGTTGGCCTGGGCCCTGGATCCTGGTTTGGTTCAATCTCCCTCATGTGAGGTGTCATCCATTTGTGTATCAGGGAGCAGGGTGGCACAGGGAACCTGGAGAGGCATTGAACAGGAGCCTGCACTGTGCTCCCTCTCAGCTTGTGCCATTTCGAGCTTGGTTGTGCCATCCGGATCCCATTTGGAGGGTCCTCCCTTGGTGTCATTGTATCAGCAAACGGGTTGTCTGATGCTGCAATCCAGGACCTATGTGTGGCTGCCAACCCTATGATGTGACCTTTATTATCCTATCCATGTGTGTTACTTGTATCTTGTGTTCAGAAAAGAGAGTTGCTGCCTTGCATGTGCAAATGTAGATTACACAATGCAGAAGGATGGTATAGCAGAGCCACCATGTAATTATGTGAGTGTAGATACTCACTATACAAGTATAGAAGTTCAGTATAGAAGCTTGGGCATTATTATTTATACAGTAAATTGTATTATATCTTAGTTTCAGAAGCTATACAGTTCTCATTCCGCAGGAAGTATTTTTAGCATCATAGTAGCAAAAGAAAACTCTATTTTATTCATGAAGTTTCAGTGATTTCGGGAAGCTTAAAATGCAAACCAGAACATTCTCTGAGGGTTTCTAAAAAACAGGGCTCTAAACTATCTTTTCTCGCCCTTTCTTGCTTATACACAAGTCAGGCCAAGAAACAGTATTTCTTAATCACTCACACCAGAGAACTACATTAAAGACACTCAGAATATAATCTGCAAAAGCAAGACTAGAATAACGTCATAGGCAAAGTATGATCTTAAAATAACCTATAAATGTAGAGTTAAGAGAATTAAGAGGATATATATACCAATTTGCAGCAAAATATACCAGCAGTTTTCGTTTCCAAATACAAATAAACCAGTTTCTAAACATTATAATTACATGTAGTGAAGACTGACTGACAAGGGGGAAAATATCATTCAAATACACTTATAAATGATTCATACTTTTGGTTCTTAAGCATAATTGCATAAAAGGTGAGATGCATTTGTCAGATGCATTTTTATTCTTGGTTTCTGTAGTCAAATATTGAAAAATGTAAACTGACTGCTGCAGAATAAATTCCAAAGCTGGAAAGTTGGTTCCTGGCATGGCTCAAATATACTTCATAATGATGCACACTTTTGACTTAGTACATGGGGAGCCAATTTACCATTGTGTAACAGTTAAGCTCAAGGCAATTGAACCCACTTGAATCCACCCACAATCGACTGCATAATTGTGAAAATCTGCCCAAATTATTGTTTTTAATTGCTTACTTTGATCCATTTTTACCCCGTGAATGAGAACCCCTGAAGTCAGTCTTCCTCTTTTCCTACTGCCTTCTACCTTGCCAAGCATTGTAGTACTTTAGTGAGAGTCATGTCTTCTCACGATATGTCCAAAGTACCACAGTTTCAGTCCAGTTATCTTGGCTTTTAGACAGAGTTAGTCATATTTGTTCTAATACCCATTTATTAATCTTTTTAGCTGTTCAGTTACCCATAGAAGAAATGTGAGATACATTGTCAGGTGGGAAAAGAGGAAAACTGCAGTACAAGTGGAAAGACTCAGTCAATAAAACCATGCCTCTGAGACCTGAGAAGAACTGTTGATAAAAGGGTAATTTGAAGATCTCACATTCAGAGAATTGCAATAAGATGAATCCCATTTGAGGATAATTAATGTCAGTGACAAAAGTTTGTAGAATCCTGAAAACAGTATTCAGGGGTCCACTCTTTTCATATTGCATAAATATGGCACTATAATTCCAGTTTAGCTGTCATGGCAATATCCTGTGGAATCATGAAATCTGCAGTTATGGGGAAAGTAATTAGAATTTTCACCTAGACATTTCAAGCATTTAACCTGAAAATGCCAAGATTCCAAAGGACGTTGCCATAGAATTTGGTTTTGTAGGATGGAAAATCAATTGCTGAGATGAGGGCACAGCCCCACAAGATTGGAGTGTGAGAAGATACTTTGATTTAGTTTATATGTACTACAGACTTAAATAATTTTTCATTTTCAAATCAAAACATCAACAGAAATGCACTCCTACTTTTATTGGATTTCAAAAATATACATGCAACGAGAGGGAAAAAAAACAAAATGAGAGAAAAGATAAAAGAAGAAAGGAAATAAAATACATAGAATATTAACACAAGCCATATATATCTAAAGTGAAAGTGTATATGTCTTTCTGTCTCTATTGTTTCATCTGACATTTTTCCCCAAAAGGTTGAATCTACATTCCTGAAATTTGGCATTCCTATTAAGGATTATTTTGTTTTATTAACTAAAAAGTTGTATAGAACTCACAGTATTGTATTGTTTCACTCAGTACAATTTTATTTATTTCTAACTGCAATGGGATGTACTGAAACAGAAAGATGGCACAGAGGGAAAATAAATGAGTTGGAGAGAGAATGAGTGGTATTAAGAGTCACTTTTGTACTTCACATTGCCATCCTCCCTGGACATATTTACCAACGACACCACTGAATGCAATGATATTTACTTCTTAGTAAACACCTGAATCAATTCACAATTTGGACACTTGTACTTCAATTGGCCCACAGAGCCCCACGCTGCCCATCACATGGCATGACACACACTCACTTCTGATGGGGCTTCATTGATCAACTGGGGCACAAGCATCTTACGGTACTGCACCCCAAACATGGGAAAGTTTCTGTGTTCTATTGAGAACAATGGGGCCAGTGTGGGGAGGGGGGGAGCCATATAGTGACACTTCATCACTTATGATGGGGAAACATTACTGTGGGCAAGGCAAGTTGCCAGGGTTTTCCCGCTGCCCCACCAATTCATCCATTGGCTTTTTAAGCTGCTGCATCACATAATATCATCATCATCATCATCATCAAGAAAAGGAATCATGGTGTATACAAATCAACTTGGTCTGTCAGTTGTGCACCTTTGCATAACGTGTCCAAGAAAATCAAATGTATCAATAAAGTGGCTTTGAAAAGAGTGGCTCTGAATGAAAAATGTGTGATGTATAGAATCCTAGAATCATAGAATAGTAGAGTTGGAAGAGACCTCATGGGCCATCCAGTCCAACCCCCTGCCAAGAAGCAGGAAATCGCATTCATAGCACCCCCGACAGATGGCCATCCAGCCTCTGCTTAAAAGCCTCCAAAGAAGGAGCCTCCACCACAGTCCGGGGGAGAGAGTTCCACTGCCGAACAGCCCTCACAGTGAGGAAGTTCTTTCTGATGTTCAGGTGGAATCTCCTTTCCTGTAGTTTGAAGCCCTTGTTCCGTGTCCTAGTCTGCAGGGCAGCAGAAAATAAGCTTGCTCCCTCCTCCCTATGACTTCCCCTCGCGTATTTGTACATGGCTATCATGTCTCCTCTCAGCCTTCTCTTCTGCAGGCTAAACATGCCCAGTTCTTTAAGCCTCTCCTCACAGGGCTTGTTCTCCAGACCTTTGATCATTTTAGCTGCCCTCCTCTGGACACATTCCAGCTTGTCAACATCTCCCTTCAACTGTGGTGCCCAGAATTGGACGCAGTATTCCAGGTGTGGTCTGACCAAGGCAGAATAGAGGGGGGGCATGACTTCCCTGGATCTAGACGCTATACCCCTATTGATGCAGGCCAGAATCCCGTTGGCTTTCTTAGCAGCCGCATCACATTGCTGGCTCATGTTTAACTTGTTGTCCACAAGGACCCCAAGGTCTTTTTCACATGTACTTCTGTCAAGCCAGGTGTCCCCCATTCTGTATCTTTGCATTTGTCCCTGTTGAACTTCATTTTGTTAGTTTCGGCCCATCTCTCTAGTCTGTCAAGATCGTTTTGAATTCTGCTCCTTTCTTCTGGAGTGTTGGCTATCCCTCCCAGTTTGGTGTCGTCTGCAAACTTGATGATCGTGCCTTCTAACCCTTCGTCCAAGTCATTAATAAAGATGTTGAACAGAACCGGGCCCAGGACGGAGCCCTGCGGCACTCCACTCGTGACTTCTTTCCAAGATGAAGACGACGCATTGGTGAGCACCCTTTGGGTTTGTTCGCTTAGCCAATTACAGATCCACCTAACTGTAGTTTTGTCTAGCCCAGATTTTACTAGTTTGTTTGCCAGAAGGTTGTGAGGGACTTTGTCAAAGGCCTTACTGAAATCCAAGTATGCTACATCCACGGCATTCCCTGTATCGACCCAACTCGTAACTCTGTCGAAAAAAGAGATCAGATTAGTCTGGCATGTATGTGTGCTTGTCAACTTTTCCTCACTATGTTTGCACAATGAGCAAATAATTTTTACAATATCTAATTCTGGGTGTAGACTTTGGCTCTCTGGAAGAGCAAAATTCTTGATAAAGAAAGGAAGGAGAAATTGGTGTTGGAAAAGCTGAATAAATATCAACATGGAAGAAAATACTAGTAAGTCAGAATGGAAAGAACAGAACCTTTAGAGAGTTGAGAGCAACAAATAAATTTGTAACTCAGGGAAAGGTGATACAGGTGACAGAGTAATATAATTAGAAGTGCCAATAGTCGTGCTAGACAGAAATGCACAACTAAAACACCAACATAAGATGTTTGAAGACCTCCAAGAAAGGAGAATCGACTGCCTTCTAAGTCAATCTGTTCAACTCTCAAACCCCTCATGCAATCAAGAAGTTTTACCCAAGACTTAGAAAGAAACTGATCTTGTAATTGGAAATCATTGGTTCCTGTTGAAGTTTCTAGAGCAGCAGAAGATAAGCTTACTCCTACATGGAATGATTTCAGAGATTTAAAGATGGATATTATGTTATGTCTCCACCTCCATTTCTCCCAAGATAAACATAGCAACTTTTAAGTCATTTTTCATATGACTCGACTTCCAAATTTTCTGCCATTTGGTTACTTTCCTCTAGACACCTAGAACCTAACTGCATGGGTATCAAGATGAAGTCTGGGAAGGACCAGCTTAAAATAGAAAAGTTGGGCTGTGGAAGAGGAGACAGATAATTTGTAGGAGTTGGAACCAATGATTTTTAAACCGGGCAACCCTGGATAGTTTTGGTTTTATATTAATATAATATATGACCTATATCTAGCTGCTATTTTTAATTAAAGTAGACCCATTAAATCAATAAGGACATGGAAAAGAAATGTCTGTGCAAATTCTGTAAATTCACTTGGGATTAACAATTGTATCTAGCACAATATGTATTTCCCCAAATTCCCTGCAGTTAATGCCTGTAGAATGCACATTCATATATAGTTGAAGAACCAAGTCCTTTTGACCTTTGAACAATGGATGTTTGAATACTTGGCTTTCTAGTTTTACAGTACAAGTATTCTAGCAACAGTGAGGACACACAGGATGCAATCACACTGATCATTAAGCTCCAGGTTTCAGAAATAGTATATATATATATATATATATATATATATATATATATATATATATATACACACACACACATACATACACACACACACACACACACACACACACACACACACACACAAAACGAATGCTCTGCAGCCAGAAAGGAGCAACACTAGGCACAATCACCACAAGGAAAGAAAATGTGTATTAAATTACCAGCATTTAATTGAAGTGGACAATTCATTTATAAAAAGATATAATGGTTTTCATTATGCCCAAAACATGAATTTTCCCAAACTGAAGTCTTAAATTCAAATATACTAATAAATTGATTGAATTCTGAAAATCCACAATTTGTATTTATCTAACTTTTGTAATGCGTGTTTTCCAATCAAACATGTAGAGAAAAATGAATATACAGTATAGACATGTATGGAAAAGTTCATGCAGATCATAACTTCATGAAAATAATATTCAGAATGCATTGTATTAAGAAATTTGCTTGGGAAAATATCTATATGATGCCAGGTTGAATACAAAAATGCATGTGTAGGCATGACTTATATCTCAATAGAAAGAAGTATGTCAAACCCACTAGTTTCCATCGTGTCAATGACAACTCACAGCTATTTGTGCAACACTGGTGTTCTTATAGTAACCTAACTCAATAATGGCAAGTACTAGCAGGGCTAGATCTTGGCATGATGAAGTCTGAATTGGTGGTCAGTGATGACAGGACTAGACAGTAATGGTAAGTCCTGAATAGGTGCTATCTCTACCAGAAATATTAACAGAAATGAAGTGTCACAGGTGGCAAGCCTTAATGGAATCATACCTCCTCCATTTTCCATCCATAACAAGATCTTCTAATTTGGGATCTATATCTGGGATTGGAAGGCATGTGAAGACAGTGAAAGCTGATGGCTGGAACTACAATCCAACAATGGGAGACATCCAATAGCTATTGTGCTTAGGGTTGTTCATCAGGGATAGCTGATCACCTACATTCTTAAAAGTTCTTTCCCTTCTTCTCTACTTTGTGGTCTTCTTCACTGATAACTAAAGGCATGCTCTGCTTTCTCCCTTTCTCAGTAAGATCTTTTCCCTTATGAAGAATACAATATCTCCATCCTTATGATGCCCTATCCATCGAGACATTTTTCTGATCTGAACAGATGATTATCATCACAATGACTATGGATGCTTCTTGCAGTCAGCCAGATTATTACAATCAACTGAGCTGTTGTATGACAAAGTCACTGGTGAAGGTCCCTCTATTCATTACAGCATGAATAAGGATTATGCACAAAAAAGAAAAAGAAAACAAATAAAATAACATAAAATAGACTTCTAAGTGATTTTAGGTTGATCTGGATGTAAGATCATCATGATTCTCAGCAATTGGGATAAATTAAATTTATTATTATTGATTTTTTAAATAAAAAAATGCAGAAACCAGTAAACAGATTTCCTCGCCGTAGTTTAAAATACTGTGACACACTATTTTCCCAGAATAACGGTAGGATAGGTATTGGATATATTTCCTGTAAGGTATATAGATATTTATGTTAAGTATTATCACTATTTCACTATCTGATCAGCAGAACATTTACTCTTGCCCTTCCAGTCTAACTAGAGGAGTTCTTCACAATATTTTGAACCCTATGCGCATTTAGAAATGATTCATACATGATTAAAAACCATAACTCAAAATAGAATGACTAAAAATGCATGTAAATTATTTTTGCACTTTCAAAATGTGACCCGGATTGGCAAATATTTTGATTCAGGCTCAGTTGAAGTGATCATTTTTATTCAGTTCCATCCCATATCAAAAGCTATCTTTCCTTTAGAAGTCCCAAAGCATTCAGGCTCTCTCTGGAAGATCATAAATACATCTCCTTTCACCCCCAAACAACATGGTTTCTGTGTACTTATGATTTATTATTTTTTACTGCAGTGGTATTACTTTTCTAAGTTCTAATCTGATTTTTCCACTTGTTGTTGCTCCTTTCCTTCATTTAGATGTGGCCTAAGAGCACATAAATATAACAGTGTCTTATATTAATTTTTGACCCCAAAGATGCTCTAGGTCTTATTTTCAGGAGATGTCTTATTTTTCCATGAAGAAGAATTCACATTTATTGTTGAACAAAAAAATGAACATTTATTATATACTGTACAGTGGTTGTCATCACAAACCAGTATAACCAGACAAACTGTGAATCCTATCAAGAATTTCTTGTTACTACCATTATTTCCATGTACAATACTCTATGGTGTGTACATTTACTGATCCTGCGTGCTCTGGTGTTCTCTTTGGTGGTCATGCTTCCAAACAAAACTTTGCTAGGTCTTACTTTCAGGGGAGGCCTTATATTTAGCAATTCAGCGAAATCTCTACTAGGTCTTATTTTCTGGGGATGTCTTATTTTAGGGGAAACAGGGTACATAGATATGGAAGACAACAGCAGACTAAAAGTAGGGACATGGATCTATGGTTTGACTGCTTTTGATAACAAACTTTCTGTTGTCTGAACAGGGCCTGAAAACTAAGGCCCTTTCCACACTGCCATATAATCCAGATTATCAAATCAGATAATCCGCATTATCCCATTTGAACTGGATTATATGAGTCTACACTGCCATATAATCTGGATTTTATATGGCAGTGTAGAAGGGGCCTTAGAGTAGTGGAGAAATCTGAAGGTACTGAAGCCACTCAGCCCTTGTGCTCCCACTGCTTTGGTAGGAGATTGGTGTAAACATGGCAGAATGAAACAATGCATTGGACCATCCCAGAATTTTGTGGTCCATGTAGATGGGCTCTAAGTTTTTACAGATTACAACATATGGAAGAAGTCTAAAGCTAGATTTTTAAAATTATATTCTAATTAGAGCCCCCAGTGGCACAGTGGATTAAACTACTGAGATGCCGGTTCCAATCCAGGGAGCGGGGTAAGCTCCCACTGTAAGCCACAGCTTCTGCCAACCTAGCAGTTTGAAAACATGCACATGTGAGTAGGTCAATAGGTATTGCTTTGGTGGGAAGGTAACAGCATTCCATGCAGTCATGCTGCTGACCTTGGAGGTGTCTACAGACAATGCCGGCTCTTTGGCTTAGAAATTGAGATGAGCACCAATCCCCAGAGTCAGACACGACTAGACTTAATGTCAGGAGAAAACCTTCACCTTTACTATCTAACTAGAACCTAGGGATCTTTGATGGATCCGAAATATGACTCTGTTGTTGTTGTTGTTGTTGTTGTTGTTCTTCTTCTTCTTCTTCTTCTTCTTCTTCTTCTTCTTCTTCTCCTCCTCCTCCTCCTTCTTCTTCTTCTTGCTGCTGCTCTCCTCCCCTTTCCTCCCCTTTCCTCCCTTCTTCTTTTTGATGCTTATGGTTGGCCAATCTATTGATTTATTTATTTTATTTACTGTACTTGTACTCTGCCCTTCCCTCCCCTAAAGGGGAATTCAGGGAAGCTTACAAACTATGGCAATAATTCAATGCCAGATTCAGATAATAACAATATCAATAAAACGCAATATTATAAAACTGTAAAAAAAACCCCACATACATATCAATTAAGTCTAGCTGTTGATTTCATAGGATTCCATAAAGTACATCTACACTGTAGAATTAATGTGGTTTGACACCCGTTTAACTACCAGGGCTAAACACCATAGAATCCTGGAATTTGTTGTATGACCTCAACACCCATGATCCCCTAATGTTGAGCCAGTGTAAATACACCCCTAGTCTGGGCTGACTCATATAGGAAGATAAAATAAGACAGACCAAAATAAAACATTTTGGAAGGTACATGAAGTAATTGAACTGGTTCCAGAACTTGTGTGTGTGTGTGTGTGTGTGTGTGCATTTATGACCCTATTTGATAAACAGGTCACATTTAATAATTCATAATCAGATGTGTGAATTTATATAGCATAACTGGCAAACACTTTGTAATATATGTTTACTAAATTACTGCATCTTAAAATAAGTCACTGTGCTAACCTTATTAGAGATATATGCATAATATTTATAGTAGGTATATGCACTGGACAGACCTGCTATCATGAATTGGAGTACCTCTATAGTTTCCCCTACCTGGATTTGTACCCATTCCTATGGTTTGAAATTAAAAGTTAAATATAAAGATGGTTACAAAGGTTGCCCTTTGTTACATTTCAACAAAGTTGTGGCACTTATTTGAATCTAACATAGGCATCCCATCTCTTTATTCTTCTATCCACAGGCAAAAACCTGTAATCATCTCACATGCTTTTGAAAAAAAATGAATAAAGATGTTAAAAGGTTTCTATACGAAGAAAAGAAACAAAAAGTACAGTGTTTTATAGATGATAAAGATAACTTAAACCTATATCTATTCAGTTCACTAATCCATGGTTAGCATAAAGGGAAATGAAAAGAACAATATCCATTTTCTTTGAACACTAACAGAGAAATTTTGTTTGTTGAACTATATTTCCTACTAGGAATGATAGATGAAAATTTCATGTGGTTTCTTTGTGGGGGAGGGCAGGAAGATAAAGAGAAAGTTAGATTTTACCACAAAGTCAAGGAGATTTTTTTATACAAATTAACTAGAAGTGGGAGCAAAATTGAAAGATTCAGCTACCAAAGCAGAAGGTTGTACCTCTGAAAAATCTCACCTCAAGTGTCTATATTTCAATTTTGATTGTGGTGCTAAATTAAAGTTAGCAAAGTGAGGAAAGTGTCTCAGATATATTAACTTTAAAAGGTCAAGCAATTTTTTTAAAAAAATACCCTCAATAAATGAAATACAGTATGGACAAATTAACATATCTTATGAAATTAAGCAGAGGAAATGCAATAAAGCGAACAGATTGGGGAAAATATGAAGAATACAAGAAAAAGTCAAAGGAAGAATAAGCAAAAGGAGAACCCAAGAACGGACTATATAATCTGGACAAGAACATTAAGAGAAAGTAAAACAAGAAATGAAAATTAAATCACAAAGGACAGAACGCGGAAGACCAAACAGAACTTTTTATTCCCCCCCCCCTTTTTTTAAGGTCCTATAACTTACCTTCTTTTTCTTCTCCTTCCCTCCCCTATCCCATCCCTATCCCAAACTTTCCCCCACGTATCCCATTCCTATTAATCTATGTACACGAAAGAAAACTTTAATAATTTTTTTTAAAAAAAAATAATAAAAATAAATGAAATACAGTAGAGTCTCACTTAACCAACATAAAGTGGCCGGCAGAATGTTGGATAAGCAAATATGTTGGATAATAAGGAGGGATTAAGGAAAAGCCTATTAAACATAAAATTAGGTTATGATTTTACAAATTAAGCACCAAAACATCGTGTTATACAACAAATTTGACAGAAAATGTAGTTCAATAGGCAGCAATGCTATGCATTAATTACTGTATTTACGAATTTAGCACCAAAATATCACGATGTATTGAAAACATTGACTACAAAAATGTGTTGGATAATCCAGAACGTTGGATAAGTGAATGTTGGATAAGTGAGACTCTACTGTATTCAAAAAAGAATTTGTGTACCACCAAATAATTTACTATAAAATACAATACCTAAAGAAAACTGGTAAAATCTTATATGATCTTTTTTTTTTTTTTTTACTATGTAGCACTGTAACCATAGCGCTCTATAGTGGATTCTGGCCAGACCCTCAAATCCCACTAAGTGGTAAGTACTATGTGAGATCAATATGGGTTAATTCCCCTGTACATAACAATAAAACAAAGAGCATAAGTATATAGTTCTTCCATTATAAACTTTATGCTGTAGAGAAGAGTAAGAATTCTGCTGTTTTGACATAATGTGATCGCTGCCTTGCCTTTGCTATTCTTTACTTTTCCCTGTGCCCTTCTGCCAAGTGTTGCAATAACACCCTTCACTCTCTCCTCTTCTCTCTTTCTTCCCTGCTCTGGTGAACTTGGCTCAAACCAATGCTTGCCTAACCTCTTGGAAAGCTGTAGTCTTTACTACTTGGCAGTCAAGTGAGCTGAAGAGCAACCTGATGATCAATTGTTCTTATTATGTCCCAAGGAAAAACTCTCTTCCACAAATAAAGGTAGTTCAGTTAAAACCAGTGTTCCAGTTATGCCTATTCCTAAAAACAGCTGATCTGCCATATGCCATAGTTACATTCTGTTTGGGTTAGTCATCCCAACATGCTTTGTATGATGCTGCATTTGAAAATTGTTGAGAACTTTCAACGGGTGCACAGAACGGCAACAAGATTGTTAAGTAGAATTAACTACAGACAACCTAAAATGGTCTTGCTGCAAATGTTCCACAAGTTGCCCATCCATTTTCAGGCACAATTCAAAGTACTACGTGCGACCTACGTAACCCTATGTAGTTTGGGTCCAGGCTGTCTGAAGGACCATATCTTCCTTCTACCTTTTTCTACTGCCTTTCACTTTGCTGAAACTTACACAGCCCAATCAAAAAAAATCTTGATGTCTTGTCACACCCTGGACTCTCCACAGATATATATATATATATTTCCTTTCCTTGCCTAGTTTATCCATACCTCACAACCTCTGAGGATGCCTGCCATAGATGTGGGTGAAACGTCAGGAGAGAATACTTCTGGAACATGGCCACACAGCCCGAAAGACATACAACAACTCTTGATGTCTTGTTTTTTAGGTGTGTTCCTGGGTTTATTTGGGGTGCTGTTTCAGAAATTGCATTGGATATACCACATCAGCTCTAGTTTCTTAAATATGGTTATCATGATTTTCTATAGGCAACCAAATGAAGACTGGTATATAGCATATGTTCTGTATCTCAAAAGCTAGAGCTGATAGGGTATACTGGTGACATTTTTTGAATTAGCAGGTCAAATATACCCAGAAACAGATCTAGCACTTGAGACACCAAAATGTGTGTTGGACAGTATTATAAAATTTCCCAATGAGAAAGCCATATTGGCTTCTAATGAGAGTATAGGCTCGATTTGGGGTCCATTGGTCATAAACCCCAAATCATGCTGGAACTCGCTCCTGGGCATGAAGACAACATCCAGGATCCTCTGGTTCCTGAGTAAAACTGGCTATCTGGGTTAGCATTAGCAGAAGTCAGGGAATGCTCCAGAGCAGGGGTCCTCAAACTTTTAAAGCAGAGGGCCGGTCCACAATCCTTCAGACTGTTGAGGGGCCGAATTATCATTTGAAAAAAAAAATGAATGAATTCCTGTGCACACTGCACATGTCTTATTTGTAGTGCAAAACAACAACAATAACAATGAAAGACCAATACAATATTTAAAAATGAAAATAATTTTAACCAACATAAACCTATCAGGATTTCAATAGGAAGTGTGGGCCTGCTTCTGGCCAATGAGATAGTCAAGTTAATTAGGATTGTTGTTGTTGTGTGTCTTCAAGTCAATCCAGACTTTGGGCAAGCCTAAGTCCAAAGTTATTTATTTATTCATTTACTACATTTATTTACTACATTTATATCCCACCCTTCTCACCTCAAAGGGAACTCAGAGCAGCTGTATGTACATACAATATATTATATTATTAGCATAGCAAAAAATTAGCATTATATATTACTATATTGAACTATACCACTATACTGTAATATTATATGTAATATATAACATATAATTAATATTATTATATGGTATTATTATTAGTATTATATTGTATAAAATGATAATATTATTATCAATATCATATGTATATACAATATATTATATTATTAAAACTGATATAAAAATATTATATTATAAATGAGGGCGGGGGCCAGGTAAATGACCTTGGAGGGCCGCATCCGCCCCCCAGGCCTTAGTTTGGGGACCCCTGCTCCAGAGATTCAAGGTTGGTATGAGCAGCTGGGTTGGGTTTAATTCAGAACTTGTCCTGCTGTTCATATGTGCCAGTGCCACCATCCCATTTTACTTGCACTTCACAGAACAGAGGGGAAGGGGGGCACTTACTTTTGTCATTGTTTGTCACTGCAGTGTTGGCTCCAATGTCAGTAAAGATACCTGTGCAACCAGGAGATAAGAGAGGTATTGTTCTTCTTTTCTCCCTCTGGAGCTCTATGGCTGCCACTGTGGCAACAAATGACAGCGAAGATAAGGGTGACCATCTAACCAGGCTGAATTGGTTTCAGTCCAACAGAATGTTCAGACCTTTGCTCTCCCTGCTGCCATGGTTTGTAAGGAGACAGGTGAAACACTGAGGCCAGTTCAAAGGAGCAATGCTTCAGACTGGCCCTGTATTAGGTGCCCATTGTATGGGCCCATTTTCGTTTATTTGAATTTCTGACAGCCTTAGCACATTTCAAATGTGTTGATCTTCTTTCTGTCAGTTTACTTCACTGTCTAGCTTTCATAACCATACATAAAAGTCAGAAATACTATGGCACATATGGATATGACTTTCACATTTAATAATACACCTTTATTTTTGAGGATCTTATCTAGTTTATTGCTGCTTTTCCAAGGTTTAGCTTTCATCTGATTCCTTGACTACACTCTCCATTTTGATTAATATCTGAGCCCTGTATTACATGCAAATAACTAAGAAAACACCACCTCCTATTTTGTATTTTCGAAATAATTTTGAAAGGAGCTGTTTTTAAGGCAGACAGTAGCACACATGCTGGTTCACCACTTGACTTTCATACCAAACAACTGGTTTGCATGATATGTGAATGAAATTACCTGAATTTATGCACTGGAATGTTACAACCCAAGTTTGTAAATGCTGAAACACCAAATCAAAAAATAGTTGCAGGTAAATATGTTTTCACTAGTCCCTTTTAAAAGTTACCAGCATTTTTATTCTTTACTCTTACACCAATGACTGCAGCATACAACACAAAACATTATGATTAATTATCTTTCACAGATTGAAAGTATTTTGCCTTAGCAGTTACAAGTATTTCCTTAGAACATCTGAAGGCAGGGGACTAATGTTTCCTTTAAAGAAAGATGGTATACAATTCTTTCAATAATTATGTAGCAAATTGATATTCATTCTTAATTATCATCAATCTGACCTCAGATGAAAACAACAGATTTATGGGAAATTCATTAGAGGATCCAGTTATAACCCTAGTGATTCAATCTACCTCATAATTAAAAGCATATACTGGAAGACTGTGATACAGAATAAACTAGTTTTGGTGTAGATGAAATGCTTTCAGTAGAGTTTATTATTAATCACTTTCATTATTATGAAAGCAAGAACCTTGAGTTGTTTTTGTATGCATTGTTCTCATTCTTTCTATCCATATTGAGACAACTCATTGATCACAAGGACACAGGTACTTTTCATAGTTTTGTTGATTGCACAAGTATACAGAAATATCATGATTGTGCCTATTCATAAACATGTTGTTGAATATTTTCATGTTTTTCTGCCTTATGGTGACCCTAAGTCACCATAGTAGTTCAAGGTTTTCTTGGTAGGATTTGTGTAGAAGAAGTTTGCCCTGACCTTCCTTTGAGTCTGAGAGAGTATGACTTACTCAAGTTTATTCAGTGAGTTTCCAGGTCCAAATGACCTCTTAGCGTGGTAGTCCAGTACTCAAATCCCCATTCCACACTGGCTCTTGGATTCCACTCAGAAATATACAGTCATCCTTCCACATTTGTAGGAGTTAGTCGCACAGGACCCCTATAAAAGCGGAAAAACCATTACAAAAAAAACCCCTAGTTTTCTAACCTGACAAAACACCTCTCTAGAAATCTTGAAATCCTCCAGTTCAGCTCGAGATCAAAGAATCACACTGGAATACCTATAAATGCCTGGAGAAGTATTATCTCTAGGAATCTCTAGGTCCTCTAGAAAACCTCTATGGTGTCAATTGACCATGGAGTCACACTGGAAAATGTAGAGATAGAATACGCTAGAATAGCCCTAGTCTGTTTAATTTGTTTGATTTTGGCAAATATACCTCTATTATTCAATACATACAAACCCAAATTACCATAATGTATAAAACAACATTTTCAACAAAAGCTCATGGCATCACAATCTGCAATATATAATTTAAAATACAGGTTGAGTATCCAAAATGCTTGGCAATAATAATAATAATAATAATAATAATAATAATAATAATAATATGTATTACTCGCCTCTCCCTGCAACTCGAAGCAGGATACAACATAATTAAAATAAGGGATATAACACTATTAAAATATATACAATTTTTATTTATTCATTCATTTTACTACCCCAAGGGGGTAAGAAGCTTACAGACCATGGCAAAATACAATGCTGCATTACACATAAATATATATAACATATCAATTTAAGAACAGTTAAAATACAAATACAATAAAACGGATTAAAAGCATACATTTAATCTCAACCAAAGTAGGCCAATGGAATAAAAGTGGTCAAAAGTGGCAGGCGGCAGGCATGAAGGGGCAACCTCGAAAACAAAGGGTGTTGGGGTCATGGAGGGCCCCCACAACAGGCCAGAATGATAGAATAGCCAAACAGCGAGGCAGCAGTAGCCATGGGGGCTCCCCACACAGGTGTTGTAATGGCCAGGTGGCGTGGCCATTGATATAGCCAATCAGTGAGGAGCAGGGGCCATGAAGGCTCCCCGTGCATGTGTTGAATGGGCAGGGCCGTTGAAGTAGCCAAGTGGTGAGGCAGCAGAGGCTGTGGAGGCTCCCCATGCAAGTGTTGTAAAACTTTGAAATGTTTTCTCAAAGTGAAATATAAAGCAAAATTGGGCTTTTTGTAATGGAGATGTGTCTTAATTGTACCAAATTAAGATACAACACTTTTATTCTTCATACAATCTGTTGCAAAATTGAACTAGGACAGGAAGGCTCACAAAAAAGACAAGTCTTCAGTATGCACTGAAAAATAAGCATTATTTAAACATGTCATAGCTTATGTCCATTGCTGAAAAACTGAAATGTAAAAATAATACTATACATATGTATAAATTGACTTCATGTATAGGACGAGGACAGATTTTATTGGCAAAATTATGGATTTTGATATGACCCGTGGATAAATTGGGACTCATTCTGCAGAGGGAGGATGTGCCAGCACTGCCTTGAGGTCAGCTGCCCCTGACCACTACCATCATAATTTTCCCATCCCATGTATCCAACATTGCCAAAATGGAGATATGGCAGAGAGAGTAGAGTAGAGGGGTCAGTGCTTCTTCTATGTTCTCATGGAACAGATTAAGCTATTGCCTAGCCATATAGGCATAGTACTTACACTAACCCATAGATAAGTCAACCCATGTCAACAGTCATGTATAAGTCTAGACCTATATGGCATGTGCTCAATTAACTCAGCAGGGAGGAGTGGAAAGCAAAGGAGATGATATCATGCCCTTCCCTGTAGACTCCAGCAAAAGCAAACTGTTGTAGCCTCTTCTAGCTTATCTGTTCTTCATTATTAACTATGGATATCATAATCACACACTTATACTTGTCCTGGTTTTCATCTATGACATGTTAAGGGGGTTTGCAGTTGGATTTAGGCCAGGGTTTTCATCCAGTTTGTATTCCACTAGAATAGCCTATACATCCACAACTGAGTCTTTGCCTCTGAAAAGTCAGTAAACTTAAATTGCGCAGAAGCATTTCCTTTTTCTTTGTTAAACCTACCTACATTGTAATGAACTGTATCTATGTCTGCCTCTAGAATCTATTTTGATTTCAGTTCTGATGTGTCAGTTTCACCCAGGTTTCATATCTGATTATACTGAATTTTTCATGGTTTTATATTTTCTGGTTGCACCTAGGTAGACAAGTTTTAAAAAACAACAACAACAACAACAACAACAACAACAACAACAACAACCTTTTGGTATAATGGTAAATGTCACACAAATAGGGCTATTTGGATAGCACTTGAAGAACACTCAGAACTCACATCTTGAAATCAGTGAACAATTGCATGATGCCATCCTGAATAAGTCTGAAGAACGTCAAAAGTTATGACAAGAAATATATAACGATGAAGACTTAACTCTCCGTATATGAAAAAATATCTCTGTGCCCCAGTAATTTCAGCAAGCATTGCATCTGTTTAGAACAAATAAGATGCAAGCCCATTTCACAGTGAAATTGGACCCCTTTCCCTCAGAATGAACAGTCTGAATATTGACAATGTGAAATTGGTTTTCACCTCATGTTTGCAAAAGATATATCATTAAAATTATAAATCCGGTGACAATTGCAGGGAGTGTGAAATTGCACAAAAAGAAAAGTTCAGAATTTGCTTTTGGAACACAAAGTGGAGGATTTTGCAGTTCTAGCTGGGAGAAGCACACTAAATAAAAGGCCTTTGGAGAATTAAAGCATAAGCTTTTCTTTTATCATAGCGAATAAGGAGTAGCCTGAAGCAACAAAATGCTATGGCTGTAGCAACTACTGTAATACTTTTATCACAATTCAGCTAGGATCAGCCAATAGTTTTCCTTTTTTCCTTCACAAAAGCAGGCCTATTTCACACAGATGATGAAAAGTAATCACCGATATTCTTATCATCCAATTCTGCTTTGAAGCATTTGACAAAGTGAACTCACTACTAATTCAATTTGTATATGATTTCAGAGGCCCGCGCACACACACTAATATAATTCCCACCATGACAAAGTCAGAGGCCAATTGAATTTCTCAAACTGATAATTTAAAATGGAGGCCCATGAAAATGTTCAGATCTGTTTTTTGTTTCCAGACCTCTAATTCTAAATCATGCTGGCTCTGGCCACTGGATGATCTGGAGTTTAACAATGAAGAAATTACTGGTACTGGTAGAAATTACTGTTTCACAAAGGAAACAGATGTGAGAGAAGAAGGTACAAAAACCATGTGGTGTGTGCATTAATTTAATCAGATTAATGCCTTTTCTACCTCCCAACACAGCCATTGAGTATATAGGAGGAGGAGAATAACAAAAGGGATGATCATGAGTCATATATTTTATAAGAAAGATTAGAAGCCAGATTATGTATGTTGTTGTTGCTGTTGTTGTTATTTCCATCACATTTCCCCCACTGGTTGGGTGTCAGGGCAGTTTGTTATCGAAAATCAAACCCCCAAAATATGAATTATTATCTGTGACCCTTGCTGGCCAGTAACCTTTCACAAATTTCCCTTGGAATGTTTTAGAATGATTCCCACTTAACCTTAGGACTTTGGGTAATGGCTTCATAATTATCATAATCCTCTCACAATACTTTAGAAAAACCTCAACACACCAGAGCAGCAGAAAACAAACTTGCCTCCTCCTCAAATATTTAAAGATGGCTATCATATCCCCTCTCAGCCTTCTCTTCTTCAAGCTAACGATACTTCTCCCTATAGGGCTTGACTTCCAAACCTTTGATCAGTTTAGTTGCCCTTCTCTGGACACATTCCGGCTTGTCAAAATCGTTCCTGAGGTGTGATGCTTAGAACTGGACTCTGTACTCCAGGTGAGGTCTCACCAATGCATAATAGATTGATAGGTATTGACCGTTTTATATGTCCAGTTTCTTCACAGCATGTTTTGCCTTTTTGCTGTCTCTGACCCTGATAGCATATTTAACAAAAGTGCAGTATTAAAATAGTTCCTCCATAGTGTGAGGACTCTGCTTTGACACAAGTATCTTTTTGATAAATGGTTATTTAATTGCCACTCTCAGAAAAAAAAGGGGGGGTTATGGTTATCCTGTGAAGACCATCACAGCTGCATTGAAGGCAATGTTAACTTTGAATACTTCTCACCCTTCAAATCCTCTAGCTGATTATACACTCTGTACTGCAGCAAGAAGATAACTGGAGCTGCTTCCAAAGTCTAATTGGAAAACCCAATATAATGTACATCCTTCCCAAGAATGTGTAATTAGGGAACGTTTATTAGAGTCAATGTGAAAGCTTTAAAGTTATTGAATATGGGTTAATCTTGGTTACACTTAAAGCACCACCTGTTCATTCCTTTTACTCTCTCTCTATTTAAAAAAAAGAGAAGGGGTTGCTAATGGTAATTTCAGTTTCAGTGAAGTAGTTAATCCTTACATATTCAGTTTCATCTTTTGAATATGCAGTTGGCTTCTGAATACCCTCCATCACTCAAAGAATCCATGTGTGTCCCATTTATTGTAAATGCTGCAGAGTTTAATATTGTTTCTTGCTATTTCTCTCCTGCCTTGTGGCAAGGCACTAGCATTCAGGCAATGGTTTCCAGCTGGGAGAAAGTAACACACTGCTGAGTAACTCCGGCATACAGGGCAGGGAAATGCCGAAACTCCTTTGAGGCAAACCCACAGATTTCCAGGATTGCTGTGAGTGCAATGGGAGCTGGAGAGCCATAAGGGTGGCTCTCCAGCTCTGGGACTTAATGACTCCTGGAAGAGGGCTACTTACCCATGCAGCTCACAGCGGTGGGGATGGTCAGTTCTGCACCAGGCTGTATTAGAAACAGTTCTTTTCCCTTTCTCATTTCCATGATTTTTTCAGATAGCAAATTCGGAAATGGATTTTGCAGCTGTGAGATTTCACTAGTGTCATCAGCCTGATTGCCAGAGGCCACATGCATTCAGAAGAACAGTACGTTTTGTCAGTCTGTTTGCCCTTGCTTTGTCTTTATGCCTAGAGATGTATTCTTGTTGGCAAGTAAGGCTGACCTCAATGTTCTTTAGTCTCTTGAATTGGCCATGTTAGAATGGTTTTAAATTAGATATCAAAGTGCAATTCCTTAAATCTGGGGAACATCCAGAGTAATATTTATCCCACTAGCAGATTGTATGGCACACGTTTTCCCTGAACAAACCTTTCATGTCACTACTGTGTGCTTATAAAGATCAGACCCATTCTGTTCCTTCATACTCATCATGTGTGCATGGGAGACACACCTCCAGCTGGAAGAATCAAAGATAACACAAACACAGAGCTGGGATATAAAATAATTACAGGAACAAGGGTTGGCCGCCATGCATGGATCCTGGATCATGGATTGGGCAGCCTGCTGCTGACTGATGCTGCTATCCACGCTGAGGTGCTTCCAGAACCATAGCAGGCCAACCTTACCACCACACCCCAATAACCATCGGATGCTCCCCCTTCCAATAACAGGGGGAGTGAGCAAGCCAGATTCAGGGCACATGCCACATGCCAACCTGGAAGTTGTGACAAAGAACAGATAACTAGAACCACAAAATAACATAAATGCCGGGTGGGTGGGATGGCACAATGAAAGCAGGCACCATGCCTGCACTGGCCCCAGGGCAGCCTTATAAACACTGTTGAGACTGACCTGCAGCGGGCGCCGGGCAATCAGAAGGTGAGACAGGGCCCGCTGCCAAATGGCCAGCCGGCTGCACAGCGGGAAACTTAACTGCCGTGCAGGGTGCTTCTGGGAGGAAGACGCCCCACTGCAAGTGCCATGCACAGCCGGAGGGCACCCACTGCCACAACAGCCCTTGCTCGGTAAGTCAGGCAATGCATTTGCATGTGCAGGCAACACACCTCCAGCTAGCAGAACCAAAGATATCACAAACACAGGCTTGGGATATAAAATGGCCACAGCTTGGTTACTGATTACAAGAACAAGGGTTGGCCACCATGCATGGGTCCTGAATCATGGATTGGGCAGCCCGCTGATGACCAATACTGCTATCCATGCCGGGGTGCTTCCAGAACCATACTGGGCCAATGTTACTGCCACACCCCCAGTAACCACTGGACACTCCCCCCTTCCAATAAGGGGGGAGTAAGCAAGCCAGATCCAGGGCCCATGTCACACACCACAAAAGGGGGGTAGGGACCCCACTCCCTTGCCCCCATGCCCATATATCACGATCTGCATCATATAAGTCAAAATGCAAACTGAATATCCAAAATGCTTGGGAT
Source organism: Anolis carolinensis (assembly GCF_035594765.1). Taxonomy (NCBI): domain Eukaryota; kingdom Metazoa; phylum Chordata; class Lepidosauria; order Squamata; family Anolidae; genus Anolis; species Anolis carolinensis. The sequence goes on along the minus strand of NC_085844.1, from coordinate 238,452,380 downwards.
CATAGATATTTTGGATTTCAGATTTTTTTATTTTGTTATTTTGGAATATCTATATTTGTATACATACATAATGAGATATCTTGGAGATGGGACCCAAGTCTACATAAAACAATTAATTTACAGGTAGCTCCCGAGTTACAAACATCCAACTTACAAATGACTTATAGTTAAGAATCGGGTGAGACAACAGGAAGTGAGAGAAATATACCCTTAGGAAGGTAAATTCAGTCCTGAAAGAGTTATCATGGGAAAAGGGTATCTCCACTGAAGCTTTCTCACCAATGTCAAAATGTTCAAACTCCAACTATCACAGGGACAGAAAGTGAATTGAAACCTTCTGAACTGGGACAAAGATAGCAAAACAAACACCACAAGGGTGTTAATCCTTCCCTATGCTATCCAAAGCATGTGTATATACATCATTGGAGTTACACATTTAAAATGTACCTGTTCTGACTTACATACAAATTCAATTTAAGAATAAAGCTATAGAAGCTATCTTGTTCATAACATAGGGAATGCCTGTTTTTCACACCAACCTTTCCAGCATTTAACTGGAAGATGATTTTATACAATATTTTAAATAATTTGTGCATGAAACAAAGTTAGTGTATACTGAACTATCAGAAAGCAAAGATGTCACTGTCCCAGCCACCCATGTGGGCAATTTCAAAAAACTGCACAACGATCCTTTAATGGTTGTGGAGAAAAGGAAATTGCAGCAGGGGTTGCTGTTCCTCGGTGTGCTATTTCTGAATTATGGTAACCCTAAAATGAATAGTGTTTTCTTGGCAAGATTTATTGAAAGGAATCTTCCGATGGCCTCCCTCTGAAGCTAAGAGTCTGAGACTTGCTTAGTGGATTTTTTAACCCATGATACAAGATTGGCTCTCAAATGTAATGGAGAACTCCATAGATGGTAAGCAGTGCATGCTGCTGAGTGCAAATAGCTATCTGCTAGAGAGCCGTTGCTTTAGGAAGAGAAAATAGTTAGTCAAATGAGCAAACTCGCAAGGTTGAAAGGGTTTGGAGTTAAGCAACCTATAGTTTTGGAGTTGTAATATAATCCTTTCCCTAGTTCACACACATACCAAAAAAAGAAGCAGATGAATGGAGCTGCAATATACAAGGAAAGCATTCCCTAGAAGACTTTCAGGGTGACTAGAATGTATGTCTCCTTGACTTCATTACTGAATTTTGGGAGGTCGGTAAGAGTGATTTTAGCAGGCTTGCTCAAAGATGACCACTTCTCCAGTACAAACTACCTTTTCACATCTTTTTTATGAGACCTAATGCAATAATATGCTTTCAGGTTTTCTTAAGTTTCTGCTTTACAAAGTTTGAACTGTTTCAGGATATTGCACCATGTTGCTGACCAATGTTCACTTGGGAGAGATTATTCTGCGTTAAGAGCAAAAAGCTGAGCTGATCTTCTTGTTCCACAAAGATGAAGTTCACCAAGAGTACCATTTTCTATACAGTTTGCCAACTACAGGATGTCAGATTGGGAGAGATAAATCTTTGCCTGGGTGATTCAGTGTTACAATAATTTAATCAGTATTCTTGACACACCTAGTGGTAGTAGTTAATAACATAATAATAATACTGTAGTGTCTCAGAGACCCCCGAGTCATGACCCCGTCGCTATTACGGAGCAGACCAAAGAAGAGATGGGGTTTCCGCCATTTCAGCCTGATTCCGTCCCTTTCTAGGTGCCCACTGTGGACAATTCTAGCCCACAGTTTACAAGGAAGGACCTTGGCTTTCAGCCCGGTTCTCCAGAGAATGTTAGTTTTGACCGCCGATTATCTTGGGAGGCTTCGCGTGCGGAAAAACAGATTTTGAAAAGGAGCTCTCGTTTAGCTGAAAAAGCCAGCGTTAATTAGGCTGGTTCCCTTGAGAGTTTTCAGGGAGGATTGCATATGGCAAAGTTGTTGTCTTGGGTCATTTTCCCTTGGGAAAGAGCTCGGACACCTGGCTGAGGAGGAGAGCAAAGTCCCATAAAAGTTCTGGGCACCAAATAGATCTTGCGGTGTTCAACGTGTCTGTTGAGGGATTCACATCGACTCTAGTTCTGCAGCGCGCTACTCTCGAGGAGACTAGCTGCCTCTTGTTTTCCTGTCAAGCCTGGACAACGATTCAGCTTTACCACGACTAACCTTGCCTTGCTTGCATCCTAGCCTCGGATTGAGCCCTGGAACTCTGGACAGTTCTTGCCTTAATTCCCCACTCAAACAGCCTACAGGTTTGAGTGTGTTTCGGTTAATGGATTTAAAACTTTGAACTCTAATACTGGATATCTGCATACATATTACTGGACTATATTTGACCTTTCCTGAAAGGTCTACTGCTGGACTATATACTCTGCTTATTTTTTATTGCCTCCTTTATTTCCTTAATAAAGATATTAGATTGTTTATTGGCCTTCGTGTCTGATTCCCAGTACTCACGCTACCTGAGGTGTCACAAATACACTGTATTTATATCTGTTGTTCTCCATTCTATGGATGAGAGATTGGACCACTCCAGCACATTTTACTGCCTAATGCAAAGAACAAGATGGTGCCACCCCCTGCCCTGTTCCATATCAAGAAACCAACACTGGGAGTAAAACAGGGTTTTTCAGGACAGTTGAGAACAGTAGCTTACTATGTATAAGAGATGTGTGGGCCATGTGGTACGAACAGTTCTGTCCTCTAACTTTGTGTTTTGCTTCCCCAGTCATTATGATAGAGCTGGTCCTAGAAACAGGAAATATCAAAGATGATTTAACTGTTTGCACACATACAATAAATAGATCAGCTGGACTAAATTGTCTTCTGATGGACCTACCCTTGAATGCATTAACCAAAAAGTCTAAAATCCTATGTACATTATGCACAGAAAAGCATGCACTGAAGTGTTTTTATCTGTCTTGAATCCCATATATTGGGAGAAAGGCATAACAACAACAACAACAACAACAACAATGCATTCAATTGAATTTGAAACCTTGTGCAATAGTAGTTAATCAAGCACTAACTGCCAAACCACCCTATAATAAAATACCATTGATTGAAAGACTCTACCATAGTTGATGCATGCATGTTTCTGCTGAGTTGAAATCACTTTATACATTTTTCTTAATTTATCATCATCATCATCATCATCATCATCATCATCATCATCATTTAATTACTTATTAATCGCCCTCCATCCAAGATGCTCTAGGCGATTTACAAGATTAAAATTCACACATTTTAATTATATGAACAAATTTACCTAATTTATACAGTGCTTCCCATTAACTACAGGAGATTGCTTTTTTTTTCAGTTGCTATGTATTTTTGGTACGCATTACTGATGTTGGTTTTCTAAGCCTTATAAATATGTGAATGCCCAAAGTAAGGAAATTTTTTTCACAACAAATCTTGGGAGGTACAAACCTGCTACTTTCATCAAAGTAGCTAAGTTCTACAAAGGGTCTCTCCATCTCCATCTCCACCCACAATTATTGCATAATGATTTCACTTCAACTGCCATAATCCAATGGAATCCAAGAGTTTGCTGCTTGGTGAGGCAGTTAAGCTCTTTGGCTCGGAATTATCAATGCTCCTCCCTAAATTGAGAATCCCAGTTTTCCATAGGATGTAATTGGCATTTAAAATAGAGCCATATTTCTACAACTAACTCCATGTTGATCATCCCTTATCTGGAAATCTAAAATCCAATAAACTCCAAAACCTGATTTTTTTCATCAACAGCTGCCCACTTCCACCTATAAACAGAAGGCTGGATAAAGATTGAGGATCTGAGGATGAGCCAAATAAGCCCTATGAAGAACAGCTGAAGGAGTTGGATATGTTTGGAATGGAGAAGAGAAAATTGAGAGGTGATATCATAATTAGATTTAAATACACAAAGAGATGTCATGTAGAAACTGCTGTGAGCTTGTTTCCTGCTCCTCCAGAGACTAGAATACAAACCAATGGATTCAAATTACAAGAAAAGAAGTTCTATCTCAATGGTTCTCAACCTATGGGTCCCAAGGTACTTTGGCCTACAACTCCCAGAAATCTCAGCCAGTTTACCAGCTGTTAGGATTTCTAGGAGTTGAAGGGCAAAGCATCTGGGGACCCACAGGTTGAGAACCACTGTTCTATATGAATATTAGGGAGAACAGCTTGACTATAAGAGCTATTCAACAGACTTCCTTGGAGATCAGTGAATTCTTTGAAGAACTTTAAACAGAGATTGGGTGGACATCTTTCAGGAGTGTTTTTGTTATGTATTCCTGCATGGTAGAAGTTCAAATCTCATAGGATTTGTAAATATGATTCAAATATATCATGTCCAGAAGGCACCTTCTCCAATTACAAAAGAAATAAAACAGAAAACAGTTCTCCCTCTGAACAACCATAACATTTGTCTGGAAGGAAACACCATGTGATGTAAACACCATTTGCTGTTTTTAGTATCTTCTCAGTAAATGAATTTCTCTGGCTGCCTTGAACTCCATCAGCCCTGGAGGCAAATGATCCAGCACTCTCCTGTTGAAAGCATGTGTCACATCACAGCATGTCTGTTTCTGCCCCCTCTGATCAGAGCGTGTCTTCAGAGTCCTCCTGTGTACTGGTTTAAGATGCTACTTTGCCAAGATGTTGTATTAAAAATGGGTATTTAAGATGAAGCCTTTTGTTCAAATGAGCATGCTGTGGGGAAGTTGGAGGGAGGGATACTCATGAGACATACCACTATAGAAGCCACGGGGGCAGAACTCCCAGACTTTTGTTGTAATTTAAATTACAGCCAATGAAATATTTGTCTATTCTATTAAAATAGCATTAAGATGTTTCCAGCATTACAGAAGCAGCCCTGTGAGTGAAATGGACTTTCACAGGGAAAGTTGAAGGGGAAGTGGGAGGATTTGCACAGGAGTCTATTGTCAGAACTATGATGCATATTTCCCAGCCACATAGTGCAACTGCTTATTGTAGGACCAGGATTGCATTTTAATCCAAAGCTGGTTTGCCAAGCTTTCCTGGGCCCATGAAACTTCAATGGGATCAGGAAAAGAGCTACACAGGGTTATATCTACAAAAGTAGATAGAGCACAGCTGTTTTACATGAATTTCCCCGCAGGTCCCAGTTAGGGATATGAATCTTCATGTTCTTTGTTCTTTCATGAAATGATTAACAGATTTCATAGCCTTCTCACACAGTAAAAGGGAAAAATGGGTCCTGCACAGTTATTAATGGGGATTCACACTTCCCAAAGGAGTGGATGCACTCCCCAGCTATGTTTGGAATGAATGTGATGGATCCAGAGCTTCTCCATGCACATTTGCACTGGGCTAAACTGTCTGGTATAGATTAGCATCTAGTTTCCACATCCTGTCACTGCAGAGACAAGTGGGAATGGGAGTCCAGACACACTCCTCAGCCCTACATGTGAGGATGAAAAGTTGAAAGTATTTGTCTCCGCACTATAGAGATAATGAATTTTCCACTGAAGTATTCTCTCCATATTTAAAATTATCTAAAGTTTACTTTGCACAGAAAAGTTTTCTTGCAGAAAACAAGTGTGTTGTGAATTCAAGAAATGGCAAAGCAATTTGGGGATATATTTTTTTTCATTTTAAACTGTGCATGCATGTTGGGAAAAGCATATGTGCATTTCTCCTTGCAGCTTACATTTGACCTCATGCAGTTTGTCAACCCTTAAAATAGTTATCCGTCATCTAAATCCCATTTCAAAGATGCAGCTTTGCTTTCAAGTGAGATTTTCCAAATCTGAGTGTGTTGAATATATACAAATGGGAAATTCTGCAATAATGCATCAAAATCTACCAAGGGAGTGTCCAAATGTCAGTTGGTTTCATGATAGAGAGAAATTTGCCAACTGGCAGTTTTTAGAGACATATTTGGGAAAAATATTTGAGCCAGAGTGGTCTAGTAGTTTGAGTGTTGGATTAAGATGGCAGATTGGAAGATACCTAGGGTGCAGTTCTACAATTCTATTATTACGTGCATTTCAGTGGATATAATCAAGAGCCTCCTGTATTGTGTTAGCTACCCAAGGCATGAACAAAGTTGTAAAACCATGTGTATTCAAAACTAGGGTGAGCAACTGTCACACATCATTAGGGAACCTGCAGTTATGCAACCCCTACTACACACCACAAAAAAATCTGCCCCCAAATGCACCCCAATGCTTTCTGGGAATGTTGCAGGTGAGGGGACCATAACCACAATTTTGACACTTTCTGTGTCAATTTTGACCTGGACAAGGCCTTTAGTCTGACCTGGAAGTTGAGTTCCTGTTAGGAAAAAAAAGTTCTTGCCAATGCATAAAACTGCCTACAAGTGCAGGAATGACACAAATTTGGACTCCGCCCCATAGGGGTTATTTGGAGAGACCTGGGTGCAATTCTTAAAAAAAAAAAAAAAAACATTTAAAGGGGGGAATTAACAGTAACCCTGGAGTTGCATATAATTTGTATTCTGTACTTTCTTCATGCTGTTCTAAATGCAACCTAAGTTCAAATGTCAAAACAAGCCTATCCCTTCTTTAAGGACATGTCATCATAGGAACTGTTTTAGGTCTTCTTCAGTACAAGCTATATTGAGCAGTTACTCAGTATAGGGCCTTTTATATAATAGGTCCTGAAGGGGTCACTTCACTTAGCCCAAAGTGACTCCATTTTAGAATTGCCTGTTTGCTTTGAAATGGAGGATCAGTCTCCCCTCTAAATTATAAAGAATTGCAACTTGCTGTTTTTGCAGCATGTGTCTAAGTTTAGCAATAATCAGTTTCGGTTGTACTTGCGGTTAGGGTAATTCCGAGAATTGTATGCAACATATATACGTTACATATGTTATGCTTGCACCTGCTGAAATCTTGCGGTTAAGAACATCCTGGACTTGTTGACAACGCAGGAAACTCTAGCTCACCACAAACTGATCTGAGGGATTTCCAGTAAAGTCCAGTCCAGAAAGAGGAACTAAAAATCTGTAAACAACTGCCCTATAAATTGGCCGAGGTGGGACCACTCTTGGCCGACAGCTTTTGCCAGCCACACACTGTGTGACTCTGTCTGCCGGTAGCTACCAATAAAGGTGTTTTGTCTGCAACGAATTTTGGGCTCTTTAATGGTCTCATAGCGGCTTGGCGAACTCGGGTAATTCTCAGTGATTGGGGTTAGTTCCCAAATCACCCCTTTCATTTCTGGTGCGTTGGCCGGGAAGTTTGAAATTTTGGGATTTCTAGTACTTCGCCAAGGTTCCGTTGTAGACCACTCAAGAGCTGCTCTTGGGAGCAAGGCGTGGCCACTTCCCCCTTCCGGGGTGCCGCGTACGGTCCGCGCTGAGACGTGCACGGCCTCTCGAGGTAAACACCAGCGGTTCCCTACGTGACACCCGAGGCAGGGAAAGGTGAGCTCTCCTCCAAAACCAACTTGTTGGGAGACAACCATCGCTCGTGGGAAGGCGGCCGCCGCGGGACAGAACGCCAGATAGGCAAGTATATCTCTTAAACCGCTGTTGTTTAGCATTGCGGGGAGGGAGAGTTTTAAAAAATTGTAGAAATTGTTCTGGGTCCCGTTAGAAGCCCTTGGGAAAACGTGAGAAACCCAAAGGGAAGAGCTCTAGGAGAGACCTGATAGGGAGATCCAACCAGGTCTAGGAGGCAAGCCCTATTGACTGGACGTGCACGGGAGATCCAACCACAGTCCAAGGGACATACTCCATTGGGAAAAAAAAAAAAAAAAAATTTATTTCTGTGTTTTCTTTTCGCATCTTGTGGGAGGGCGGAGAAGACCTTGCGTTCCCGGTTACTGGCCATTGATCTTCTGGGGGTGCCGGCCAGGGTCCACATACCACATACCACAATGGGTGGGAAAGAATCAAAGAAATCCAAAGGAGCAGAGGGGTCGGTGACCCCTCTCCAATGCATGTTAGATAATTTTGATAAGTTTTCCAAATACGCACATGAGAAAGGAATGAAGCCAAATAAGTTGCGCTCGCTGTGTGAGGTGGAATGGCCCTCATTCCCCCTCACTCCCCAGTGGCCTCCTGAAGGGTCACTCGATCTTGCTTTGACTGCAAATGTCTATAGATTTGTTGGTGAGGTACACCCTGATCAGGCCAAATACATTTCAGCTTGGTATGATATTGTAAGGAAACCGCCTGATTGGTTGAGAGAATGCAAATGCATGGTGGTTGAAGAGGTGATGTCTGGGGGGAATAGAGGACTTGCCTCAGGTACTTCCCAGAGGGGAATTGGTACCCCAATGGGAGGAAGAGGGGGAAGGCAAATTGCTAAACCTCCCCCCTATCAAGATTCAGGGAATCCGGCTGACGAACCCATGCCGGCTCCCCCATATATACCTACCCTCTATACTCCACTGACATCACACGTAAGGGGAGGTGCGGTGGGGGGACTTGACCTCACGGCAGCGGCAAGCGCCCCCAAGCAGGAGCAGCCTGCTGTGAGTTCTGGCCCCCAGCCGCTCTACCCCTCAGAAGAGATAAAGCGAACGGAGAGGCAGGCAAAAATAGATGCTCGTCAGAAGCTGGAAGAATTGAAGCAAGCCCATTGTTATAGTGAATCAAGTGATGATGAGGCAACATTGTGCCCCATAAGGGAGGTGCCGCAACTTGTGCCATTGTCCCTAGATGATCAGGGGCGCCCTAGGTTTGAGACTAGGACTCTGTTTCAACACGTTCCTTTTACTTCTTCGGACATTTTGAACTGGCGCACAAACCGCCCCGCCTGGTCAGAAGATCCGAGAGGCATGGCGAACCTGGTTGAAGGTATCATTCAGACACACAATCCTAGCTGGGTGGATTTGAAACAGTTGTTAGAGGCTTTGTTGACGGCAGAAGAACGAGTGTTGTTGACGCAAGTGGGTAGACAGGAGGCTGCAAAGGAACATGCAACCTCTCATAGTATAGATGCGGTGGATGTGTACCAGGAAAGGGTATTCCCAGTGAGGGAAGACCCACATTGGGATTTGAATGAACCACGTGGCCTTGGTAAGGATGCTCTGAGGTTGTATCAGAATTTGGTTGTGCGCGCTTTGAGGAAAGGAGTTCCAAGGGTCCCAAATTTGAAAAAGATTTACCAGATGGAGCAGGAGAAGAATGAAAGCCCGGTCGCATTTCTGGAAAGGCTCAGGGAAGCGTTTGAGAAGTTTTCTCCCTATGACATGGATGATCAGAGGGATCAGGCTGCAGGGAAGATAGTGTTGAAAAGTGTTTTCTCAAGCCAGTGTAGCCCAGACATACGGAGAAAGTTACAGAAGGATGCTGGTTTGGCTCATTTGACTTTGGAAAGGATTTTGGAGATTGCAAATCAGGTTTACTTGTCTCGTGAGGTTGTACAGGCAAAGAAAGATGAAACAGCGGTGGCTCGCAGGGCCAAGGTCATAGCTGCTGTGTTCCAAGGGGGACAGCCGCAAAGACCCAGAGGATCAGGCTGGAAAGGGAGAGAACAAGGAAAGAAAGGACCAGGGGGCAAGCCACTGGGAAAGAATGAATGTGCAAGGTGCCACAAGCATGGGCATTGGGCAGCTGATTGCAAAGTGGATCTTGAGAAAGGACAGAATAGAAAAGGGCAGAATGGAAACTGGAAAGGGAAAAGGCAGAGCCGTGGGACTGCCGGCCAGCCCAGATGGGCTCCGGTTGCAGCTGGATTGGTAGACCCCGCGTTAGACGTGCATGGATTGGCCTCCGTGAGGGAGGAGGATGAGTATGAGCAATAGGACAGACCGGCTCCCGGATCCCCGGGTAGCCATGGAGTGGTTAGGATTGAACCAGGGGAGCCAATGGTCGATATGAAAGTTGGAAATCAATCCGTTGAGTTTATGCTTGATTCCGGGGCTTCTAAGTCTGTGGTGAACACGGCTGTGTCTCACCCAACTGGAGAAGATGTAAATATTGTAGCGGCAACAGGAAAACGAAAAGCTTGTCCCTTGTTGGCTGAAAGAGAATGTTTGCTAGGGAGGCATCTGGTCAGGCATAGGTTCATTTATATGCCTGAGTGTCCAGTGCCTCTAATGGGAAGAGACCTTTTGTGCAAAATGCGAGCTGCTTTGCTTTTTGAAGAAGATGGGTCAATGTTGGCAGGTTTCAGGACAGGTCCGGATAGGCAACTGGTAGAACAGCAGTTGAAAGTGGCTTTGGAACTACCTATGGAGGAAGAGTGGAGATTATATTCTGTATTGGAAGAAAGAACCGACTGGGAAGCATTCAATGTCCCAGAGGTATGGGCAGAAGATAACCCTCCGGGGTTGGCAAAGGATGTTCCACCAGTCATAATTGAATTAAAGCCCTTCGCCAATCCGGTGGCAATCCGACAGTATCGGCTCCCTCGGGAGGCGATTGTTGGAATCGCCGCCTATTTGGAGAGGTTGGAGAGATACGGAATACTGGTTCCTTGCCAGTCTCCATGGAACACACCCTTGTTGCCAATCAGGAAGCCGGATGGGTCTTATCGCCCTGTCCAAGATTTGAGGGCTGTAAATAAATTAGTAGTCCCTCTTCACCCGGTAGTTCCAAACCCATACACACTGCTTAGCCTTATTCCACCCCATCACCAATGGTTTACTGTCCTGGACCTTAAAGATGCATTCTTTTGCATCAGACTGGCTGAAGAAAGCCAGAAGATTTTTGCCTTTCAAAAGGAGGATCCTGGGACAGGGGCCAAAGGTCAACTCGTTTGGTCAAGATTGCCGCAAGGGTTTTGTAACTCCCCGACCATTTTCGGACAAGCCCTGGCACAGGACTTGCTGCCTATGGTCAAAAATGATAAAGGATGGACCATTCTCCAATATGTAGACGACATTCTTCTCTGTGCAGATAGTAGAGAGGAATGTTTAGAGGGAACTCAGACCTTGTTGCAGTTCTTGGCAGAGAAAGGTTACAAAGTCTCAAAGAAAAAGGCTCAGCTGGTTCAGCAGGAAGTGAAGTATTTGGGTTTTCGTTTGGCTAAAGGGGTTCGGAGGTTAGAGGTGGAGCGCAAGGAAGCCATCTGCTCCATCCCTACCCCCCAAACTCGGAAGCAGGTCAGAGAATTCTTAGGAGCGGCAGGGTTTTGTCGTATATGGATTCCGAACTTCGGACTATATGCCAAACCCCTCCATGAGACTACAAAAGGGAAGTCAGGAGACCCCTTGGTGTGGGGAGCAGAACAGCAGGATGCATTTGAGCAATTGAAGAAGGCCTTGATGTCTGCCCCAGCTTTGGGGTTGCCTGATTTGGACAAAACTTTTTACTTGTATGTGGGAGAACGGAAAGGAGTGGCTGTAGGAGTATTGACTCAGTTGGTAGGCGATTGGCCCAGGCCAGTGGCTTATCTGTCTAAACAACTGGACAATGTGGCCTGTGGATGGCCCCCATGCTTGAGAGCTGTAGCGGCTGCTGCAGTTCTAGTGGAAGAGGCAAACAAGCTGACCTTAGGGCAGCCTGTGATTTTAAAGTGTCCCCATGCAGTAGTGACTTTAATGGAACACAGGGGACACCATTGGCTCACCAATAGCCGAATGCTTAAGTATGAAAGCATGTTGGTGGACAATCCACAGGTTAAATTGTCAGTGTGTGCCACTTTAAACCCAGCTACCTTGTTGCCAGTGGAAGAAGGAGAATTGATGCAGCATGATTGTTTAGAGGTGATGGATGAAGTATATTCGAGCAGGCCAGATCTCAAAGATCTGCCACTACAGACTCCAGAATGGGTGCTTTTCACAGATGGTTCAAGTCGTGTGGTTGGTTCTGAAAGGAGAGCGGGGTATGCAGTGGTGAATAGCAATGGGGAGACCCTAGAGGCAAAGGGGTTGCCTCCGGGGACTTCCGCACAGCGGGCCGAGTTGATTGCTCTGACCAGGGCCCTCCAATTGGCTAAAGGAAAAAGAGTCAATATTTATACTGACTCGAAATATGCCTTCACCACCTTGCATGCCCACGGTGCCATTTATAAGGAAAGAGGACTGCTGACCTCTGCTGGACAACAAATCAAGAATGCAACAGAAATTTTACAGCTTTTAGATGCAGTTTGGGAACCAAAGGAGGTAGCAGTCATGCATTGCAAGGGACATCAGTACGGTGAGGATCAGGTAACACAGGGAAATCGCCTGGCAGATCAACAGGCTAGGAAAGCAGCAGATGAGAGCACATCAGAGGAATCAGTTTTGCAATTGGATGTTACACCCACAGTAGAGTCCATGACTTACTCTGCACAAGAGAAGGAGTGGGCCCTAGCAGAAGGGGCAAAGTGGAAGGGTAATATTCTTATATTGCCCAATGGAAAAATTTTCGTCCCAAAAGCGTTGGGATGGGGATTGGTGAAGGAGGTTCATAGACAAACCCATTTAGGTGCAACAGGAATGGCTTCACTCTTGGAACGGCAAATCTGGGTGGACGGCTTGCATGCCCTGGCCAGAACCGCTGCTCTAAGATGTGAAATTTGTGCTAAGAACAATCCCAGGATGGGGCCATTGCTCCCACCTGGAGTTCAGTATTTGGGAACGACTCCCTTTGAGTCTCTAGTGGTTGATTTCACTGAAATGCCAAAAGTCCAAAGATTTCATTACATGTTGGTGATGGTATGCACATTCTCAGGGTGGGTGGAAGCATATCCTACCACCTCTGAGAAGGCTGTAGAGGTCAGCCGTGCCATGATGAGGGACATAATCCCTAGATACGGAATACCTTTACACATTGGGAGTGACAACGGCCCGGCCTTTGTCCACCAGGTCCTAGGGTGCCTAGCCCAGTTGTTAGGAACCGCTTGGAAATTGCATTGTGCATACCGGCCCCAATCTTCGGGGAAAGTGGAAAGGATGAATAGGACCTTGAAAGGAACAATCTCAAAAATGTGTCAAGAGACTGGGATGACATGGGTTCAAATATTGCCAATGGCATTACTAAAGGTCAGATGCACCCCCACCAGGGTCCTGGGTTTGTCACCTTATGAATTGTTGTATGGAAGACCCCCTCTGAAAATTAGACCTCTGCAAGGAGACATACATGAATTAGGAAAACAGGAATTGATAAAAGAGGTCCAAGCTTTGGGTACAGTGTTGAACAAACTGTATAAATATACTGGCATGCTGCGTTACCCTTTTCCCGTTACTGCGTTACATTCTTTCTCACCAGGAGATTTTGTTTGGCTGAAAGATTGGAAGTGCGATCCCCTCGGCCCAAGGTGGAAGGGACCACTGGAGGTGTTGCTTACAACCCCTACTGCTGTGAAGTTGAAGGGTGTAAAGCCGTGGGTACATTACACTCGTGTCAAGAAGGACTATACCACCAAAGATCCTGATTTCTGGAAGGTAAACCTACACAAGGACAATCCACTGAAATTCACACTCACACGCCCTAAGGGTCAAGCTACCAAGAGCTGCCCTGAAGAGGAGGGGCCCGAAGCTACCTAGAGCTAGCCCCAGAGGTCAGGTTACCAAGAACCGCCTTGAAGAAGGAAGGAGGGTACACTTCCGAGAGTGTCCCAAAAGACCGAATGGACACTTGGTTTTGGGTGTGGGGAATTGGGGGTTCCTGTGTGGGTTGTATTTTGTTTCTGTGTTGGCTAAAATTTTGTGATATTAAGGACAAACACCACTGTGAAAATGAGGACACAATTATACTTATTGATATTGATAATGATGCCATTGGTGCAGACTCAGATGGGTTGGGACAAGAACATGTTCCACCAATTGATTAAAGAAATAGCCAAAGAAGCAGAGGTCGCAGACTGCTGGATTTGTGCCCATAGCCCTCACTCTCAATATGAGGGTTGGGTCATGAAAGCAGGGCCACTGCTGGATGTATCTGGATGGAAATTGTTTACCCCTTGGACATATGCAAGTGAAGAGGGGTTGACTGATTCGGCTCAATTTTTATTGGCCCTTGATGATTCTGCACCAGATGCATCAGCCTGTCTGACACGGTCAGAGGAAGGGATTTCAGAAGTTGATCATAAGAACTTCCCCCAAGCCAAACTCATAAAAGTAGGAGATTACCCCCGTTGTAATCTCACTCTCCCTGTGTATTATGACAACATACATTTTGGAGTTGAACAGCCACAGCCACAACGAGATGGTCACTTGCAGAGATTAAAAAGACAAGTGGCCTCACCAGAGGGGGGTGACAAGAAACCGCCCTCTCGTCCGGCACGTAATGGAAAAGTTAACACTCCCCCCAAAATATATGTGGTTAAGCCCGGGTCGGAGCTGCCTCGAGCAGCAACTCAACCACCTGAGGCGGGAGCGGCGGCTCCACCACAACCGCCTGTGGGTGGTGCTGTTTCTTCACCACGATCACCAGTGGTGAAGGCCGCACCCCCACCGCGGCAAGATCTGCTCCGGACACAAGGAAACTTCCCAATGGAATACCAAATTCCTGGAAGGCCAAGGCCCGGTATACTGCTTGATAACCATGCAATGGGAGGATTGCCCCCGGGATACTTCTGGATATGTGGAAAGTGGGGAGGTAAAGTCTTACCCCCACTATGGGTTGGTACCTGCACCATTGGTACCCTAATCCCCACTAATATTGGGATACACCCGCGAGAGCAGCCCCTGCATGCATTGGAAGCAGCTGACCGGTGGAACAGGCCTAAGAGATCTTATGATGAAAAACGTGGCTATGATCCTGACAATACATACCTAACAGAGGGAGAAAGATTTGGAGCAATCCTGTTCCCTTGGGTGGGAGTTGCCCTAAATGTCAAACAACTAAGGAGGCTTTCCGCACAGCTGGAAATTTTGGCCAATCAAACCGTTATAGGCATAAAGGCACTCCAGACTGAAATTGACTCACTAGCAGGAGTCCTTATGCAACACAAGATGGCATTAGATTACCTTCTGGCAGCAGAGGGTGGCTTATGTGTATGGCTGAACACAACTTGTTGCCATTATGTCAATGAGTCTGGGCTTATTGAATCTGATGTGGCCAAAATCAACAACGTTGTCTCCACCATAAGGGCTACTTACACCCCCAAGGGAACCGGCTGGATGGATTGGCTTTTTGGCTGGCTCCCGAATCTTAATTGGTTACGAGACCTCATCAAAGTATTGTTTATCATTTTGCTAATTATACTTCTTGCTCTGCTCTTTTTGCCTTGTATTATGTCATGCTTAAGAAACATGATGGCGAGACTGATCACTGCCACCTTCAGTCAGCACAGAGAAGTTCAACGTGTCATGTATATGCAGTTAAACACCATGGAGCAAGACACCACCCCACTGTAATTGGGCCTGTGTAACCAAGAAAATGTCTTCCTTGGTTACAAGAAAAAACGGGGGAATGAAGGGGTCACTTCACTTAGCCCAAAGTGACTCCATTTTAGAATTGCCTGTTTGCTTTGAAATGGAGGATCAGTCTCCCCTCTAAATTATAAAGAATTGCAACTTGCTGTTTTTGCAGCATGTGTCTAAGTTTAGCAATAATCAGTTTCGGTTGTACTTGCGGTTAGGGTAATTCCGAGAATTGTATGCAACATATATACGTTACATATGTTATGCTTGCACCTGCTGAAATCTTGCGGTTAAGAACATCCTGGACTTGTTGACAACGCAGGAAACTCTAGCTCACCACAAACTGATCTGAGGGATTTCCAGTAAAGTCCAGTCCAGAAAGAGGAACTAAAAATCTGTAAACAACTGCCCTATAAATTGGCCGAGGTGGGACCACTCTTGGCCGACAGCTTTTGCCAGCCACACACTGTGTGACTCTGTCTGCCGGTAGCTACCAATAAAGGTGTTTTGTCTGCAACGAATTTTGGGCTCTTTAATGGTCTCATAGCGGCTTGGCGAACTCGGGTAATTCTCAGTGATTGGGGTTAGTTCCCAAATCACCCCTTTCAGGTCCAAGTCCTATTATATTATATTATTATTGATCTTTTCTATCAGTTTTATATCAGGGAAACAAAGCTCTTTTCATTTCAGAAAGCATCTGGGACCCACTGAACTATTATTCTTCAAGGGATTATCAGGCATTATTTTCTAGTGTTTTCTTCTGCTTTGATGTTTATTGGCTGTCTTCATTTTATACCTTCAGTTTTAATTGCTGTATTTGATTTTCATGTTGTCAGTTTCCTTGAAATGCCACAGTACAAAAGACAGGATTACAGATCTTTTAATAAATTAATAAATCAAAATAAAGGGGAGGAAGTCAAGAAGTGACAGATATTAAAAATGGAAATGAGAGAAGAACATGTCAATCAGTTATGGATAATTGAACATGTAATTGTCACATCACTCACTGTGAAATAAGATATGACAAACTCCTTTGTTACTAATTGAATTTGCTGTTTTATGAATTGCATTTATAATTTTTGGTGTATGCTACTTTGAGGAACTTCTTTGGTTTAAAAAAGCAGCATATATGTATGTATTTTTTGTATATTTATGCTGCTTTTTAGCCAAATAAGTTCCCCAAAGTGACATACATCAGAAATTATAAATGCAATTCATAAACAGTAAATTCAATTAGTAACAAAGGAGTTTGTCATATCTTATTGCACATTTCCTTTGCGCATATAGGGTGGAACTGTAGCCCTGTGGTCTTGCTTATTCATCTGGAGAAGTTTATATTGAGCGCAGTCCTTGGTTTTCTATACATTTCCACTCACAGGGTCCAGCTACAGCAAGTAGTATAGAAGCCCCTATATTACGATTAGGTTGGTTATCCCTTATCCAAAATACCTGAGACCAAAAGCATTTGGGATTTTGTATTTTTTTCAGATTTTGGAATAGTTTCATATACTGTAGAGTCTCGCTTACGCAACGTTTGCTTATCCAACGTTCTGTATTATCCAATGCAGTCTGCCTTTTAGTAGTCAGTGTTTTGTAGTCAATGTCTTCAATACATTGCGATGTTTGGTGCTAAATTCATAAATGCAGTAATTACTACATAACGTTACCATGTATTGAACAGCATTTTCTTTCAATTTGTTGTAAAACATGATGTTTTGGTGCTTAATTTGTAAAATCATAATGTAATTTGATGTTTAATAGGCTTTTCCTTAATCCTGCCTTATTAGCCAACATTTTTGCTTATCCAACATTCTGCTGGCCCATTTATGTTGGAGTGAGACTCTACTGTACATCATGGAGATGGGACCCAAATCTAAACATAAAATTCATTAATGTTTCATACACACCTTGGATACAAAATGTGAAGGTAATGTTAAACACAATATTTTACATGAGTTTGTGCATCAAATAAAGTTGCATACTTTGAACCAACAGAAACTGAAAGTGTCACTATCTCAGCCATCCATGTTGACATTTTTGGAGCATTTGAGATTCTGGATTTCCAGATAAGGGATACACAACCTGTATCATTACTGGGCTAAATGGCCCAATGATCTAAATGTATAAGAGCCTAGTTATGCTTATTTAGCATTGTTATTATATTTCATCAAATTGACATTGACATATGGCAATCCTATGAATGAGAGATCTCAAAGTAATTCTGTTTCTAACATATTGTCCATGTCTTGAAAATTTAGGGCCATCATTTCCTTGATTGAGTCATTCTATTTATATGTGTGAGATATCTCTCTCTGTGTGTATTTGTATGTGGATTTTGATCTGCTGAGAGAGAAAACCCTCAATTGGAGAACAGTAGGAAAAACAGGAGTAGCAAAAACACACAGCTGGACACCAAGGGGGCCAATAATGAATGCTGTTCTCCTCAAAAATAAATTGGCTTAATTTTATTCCCAGCATTTTTCTTGTAATTGTTAGAGAGTCAGCTTAAAAATGTCTTGGGCTTTCAAGTTCTATCCACATTATGATAAACTATCATGGGGTTTTCTTGGAAAGATTTTTTCATAGGGATTTGTCGTAACCTTCCCGTGAAGTTGACTTTGACTTGCCAAAGGTTATGCCAGTAGGAATTCAAAACTATGGTTTCCAGAGTAATGGTCCAACATTCAAGACACTTGGGTTTCCCCTTCAGGCCATGCCTAGAGGGGGGGGGCATCCCAATGAAGAGATCAAGTAAAGAGACCTCTGAATTCCAGCATTGGAGCAACACATGTTGGCCCACCCTCCCATCCTACAGCAGTGTACCAAGGGATTGCTTCGGGGCCAGGAAGTTTTTCCCCTTTTAATAGGGTTTTTTTCAACTACCCTACACTGTTGAGGTTAATGGTGGAGCCATTAAATAGGCTGCCATGCGTAATAGAGAGATACAATTTACATCTCGGTGTGCAACTAAGGCACACATTTTAGTGAAGGCCAGGAACGGTAACCCCCACCAACGAGTTCCTCAACCGAGGTGAGGGCAAACAGAAATGGCCTTGGGGCTGCAGGGGAATTCTAAGCCCTAAAGTTTCTCAACTTGGAGTTTGAATACTCTATGCAGCTTTCCTAAGCGGATGCCCTGGTTGTCCAACTGTGAAATTTCCTTTCCCCATTTCGTATCACTCTGCATTTCGCCTGGGATCTACGAATTAGTCTCCTGTTTTTAACACTGTATCCTGCTTGTTGATTTTAATGATTGTTTTTATTGATGATGATGTTTTTTTACTGGAATAATTGTTTTATTGCTTTGTTACTGTTTTGTTTGTTTTATCAGGCCTGGCCCCATGTAAGCCGCCCCGAGTCCCTTCGGGGAGATGGGGCGGGGTATAAAAATAAAGTTATTGTTATTATTATTAAGACTCATGTTGAGTTATGTGGGGAACCCACATGTCTCCCCCAGTGTCAGCTGAGGAGTGGGTCTGTGATGGCCACTGCTTCTGCTTACACAACAACAAGTTCAAACCCCCACTTTTAGCTGGTTGCAGTTCATGAAGAAAGTTTCAATAGGTAACAATTTCATAAAATTTGCTTATCCCAACACAGTTGTCTTGTCTCATTATTTCATTAGTGGGTGGGCAATACACCACGCTGGCCGTCAACTTCACTTCGATTTGTATTATTTATTTATTTATTTCAATTATTTATACCCCGCCCTTCTCACCCGAGGGGACTCAGGGCGGCTTACAAGTAGCAATTGATGCAGTTACACTGATATACAATAAACTAAAACGATTAAAACAGTTAAAACAGTCATAGAATAGTCATAAAATACAATATACAAAGTTTAAAACAATGCAAAGTGCTTATGCCATTCATCCACCAGACCTTATACAAGAGCCGTAATTCAGACCACGTCGAAGCCAACACATGCTTATTCTTCAAAATTTTGTATGGTGCCAAAATGTCCTTAAAATCTATGTACATTTTTTTTAGAAAGAATACCCTTTACATGCAGATTCCTGACCTCTTTCTTAAACAGTACATCTGGGTGGCTGTTAAGAAGCTCAAATGTTTTTGGGAAAATCAGGTTCTAGCACCTGTTTTCTAAGTAACAATAAACCTTAACTTTTCAAATTTAGAACTTGACAGGGGAAGGAAATTTCCATCTTGTCTGCAGAAATGTCATAAAGTTATTCAGAATATCAATTAACTGGA
Organism: Anolis carolinensis; assembly: GCF_035594765.1. NCBI lineage: Eukaryota > Metazoa > Chordata > Lepidosauria > Squamata > Anolidae > Anolis > Anolis carolinensis. Next base: position 238,432,935 of record NC_085844.1, on the reverse strand, counting down.
CAGAGAATTGGATAGGAAAGGGAAAGGAAGGAGAAAAATGATTTGCTGTTTGGATTGATTAGAGAATGACTGAAGAAAGCTGACAAGTCTTCCTGCCTCCTAAATGACATATCCTCCAACATGAAAAGTGTGTTAAGCACTATCAGAGTGTGGTCAAAATGGTAAAAGTCATTAATGAGGAAGAAAACACAAGCCAGGAGAGGCTGCAGCAGTTTGCTTTGTCCAGATTCTACAGGGAAAGGCAATATCCTTCTCCTTCCGCTGTCATCCTCCTTACTGACTTAACTGATTTCAAACAACTTTTGCATTTTGAGTTCTGTTTGCAGCATTGTAAGTAATGGGAGACAGAAAAGGAAAATGGGAGGAGGAGAGAAAACTGGTGCATTTTAAAAGCAGTTGAAAAATCAACAGACAAGAACTTAGGAGTCCCTACCAAACGGAGACAGTTGAAGGATAGACTTTTTATTATGTAAAAGGGAAAAGGGAAGGCCAGAAGCAAGGTAAGGTCAATAAAATATAGAAAAAAGAATAGAAAGAGAAAAAGCATTTCTAGAGAGTTTAACTTGAATTAATCATTGAGAAATTTTAGCTGCAGGCTCCTCATCTTCAGAATCACCCTGCTCCTCAAGTTTCCTTAATGCTGAATACATGCCCTCAAATATTTGTTCCAATGCACTCTATGGTTGCTATTGGTTCTGCTTATATTATCAAATTCTCCTCTATAGACATCCATCTCTTGTTCTGATTTGTTTCCTCATTATTTCAAGAAAATATGATCAACTGCCAAAGCGGTAGACCTCTGCCTTTGCCATCCACAGTATATCAAAAGTAAAACCAGTGATAACTCATAACTGTTTTCTGTTCAGTAATAGAATGCACCAATTTTCCTGCTGAGTCACCTCAAATTCAATTCCCCATTGAGAATTCATCTAAATTACTTGTCCATGAATTAACAACGCTGAATGCTAACAGAGACATTGAATTATATTATTTTTCAGCTGCTACTTGTGGAAAATGTAATTGCAAGTGACAAGATAGGCTTTTTTCTTTTCATTTTTCGACTTTCTCATCTCACCTTTTAAAAAATGGAAGATAAATTGTTCACTATCCCCACTTCAAGTCAGGTTATTTAAAATAAACAAAGTATATCAAAGTGACTAGAGGAAACTGGAGATATCTGGAATGAAATTCAGAATAGAATTATTGACATGATCCTGGAAGACATGTATTTGTGTACATGTGTCCATACATATGTACACTAGTGTTTGTGTGATGCAACTTACCATGTAACCCATGTCTGTCATCTAGAGAGCTATTCTTCCCCTGCTTCTGCCAGTTATGAAGAGTAAGTACAGAAAAACCTACTTTGCATTGCATTGCATTGCATTGCATTGCATTGCATTGCATTGCATTGCATTGCATTGCATTGCATCATACATTTAGGAGTGGATGGGAAGCTCACCATGACAATGTACCAAGTGGCTCTGGAAGACATAAAGGCAACCTAAAGAATCTTGTTAAAAAAAAGTTGTGCCTCTACTAGTCCAATGATTTAATAAATCCAAATTATCTTCCAGACATCCAATAGATCAGTGGTCCCCAACCTTTTTTGACCAGGGACCACTTTAACCAGGGATCACTCTCCAACACTAGTACCAGAAGGGTTACAAATCAGTTTTTTTAGTTAACCTTAGATCCAGTTTGGTTATTTGGGGTGCTGATTCAGAAAATTGCACTGGATAAATCACATCAACTCTAGTTTCTGATACAGAACATATGCCATCCAGTAGTTACCATCTGCTCACCCACAGAAAACCATATTTAATAATCTAGAGCTGATGTGGTCTATCCAATGTAATTTTCTTAATCAGCATCCCAAATAACTCCAGGAACAAGACTAAAAATAAAGACACCAAGAAAAAAATGTGGTTGGGCTGTGTTATTATCTGTGGATTTTGTTAACGCTCCTGTAAAAAAAAAGAAGGGGGAGGGGGGGCAAGGTTTAAAAATAAATACAAAAAGTGGAGTGTGAGATCCAAGAAACTGTCCCTAATGGCTTTAATAACAATAATAATAATAATTACTTTTGGGGACTAAACCGGGTTTTACAAAGAGCTGCTTTCCCATTACAGTTGATGTGTGGCAATGAGAGCTTACTACTACTACTACTACTACTACTACTACTTTGGGGGACTAAAATGCTGAAGTCCAAAACTCCTAAAGGATCAAATGAGGCCCCTTCCACACAGCTGTATAAAATCCCACATTGTCTGCTTTGAACTGAATTATATGGCAGTGTAGACTCAGATAACCTAGTTCAAAGCAGATATTGTGGATCATCTGCCTTGATATTCTGGATTATACACTGTGTGGAAAAGCCCTGAAGGTTTTGCCGTGATGGGGGAGCAGAAAACAGCATTAGAGGAAGCCCTCCTTCCAGCCAAAAAGGAAAAGGGAGGAAACTGAAAGGTTGACTGAGTCTGCTTGTACCTGCAAGGGCTGCAGTTCATTGCCCTTTCAACATTGGAAGGCCTGCATTTCCCATGGATCTAGCAGCAGATCCTAAAGAAAACAGACCCTGAAGCACCTTTATAACGTTTGGGTCATTCCCCCTCTTTTTAGGATTTTTTTTCTTAAATAAATTCTCCTTAAAAACATTCCCTCTCCCCTCCCCTCCCCCCCCCCCCCAAACGCTGGCCATATGCTCTAACTTCTCCAGGAGCAGAAGCAGGAGGGAGGCAGCACACCATTCCTTCCTGACAAATGTCAAAGATGCTTCACACACCACACACACAGCCCAGTGCCCAACCCCACTATTCCACTTCTTATTTAACTGGCAGCAATGTGTGGAGGGATTCCCATCGTTTTTGGCAATGGCATAGTTTGTCTTGGAGCTGCTGCCTTGAGTCCTTGCTTGCTGCTGCTGCACTGGGTGCCTTCCTCCTCCTTCTCCATCTCTCATGCAAGGAAGATGACTTCATCCCTCATCCACTTTCTCCTTTGTGCCTCTTACCCTCTCCTTGGCTCTTGGCACTGCTTCCTTCGGTCATTGCTTGTTGCTGCTGCCTGGATTACTCTGGCTTCAAACTACAGGAAAGGAGATTCCACCTGAACATCAGGAAAAACTTCCTCACTGTGAGAGCTGTTTGGCACTGGAACTCTCTCCCCCAGACTGTGGTGGAGGCTCCTTCTTTGGAGGCTTTTAAGCAGAGGCTGGATGGCCATCTGTCAGGGGTGCTTTGAATGCGATTTCTTGCTTTTTGGCAGGGGGTTGGACTGGATGGCCCATGAGGTCTCTTCCACCTCTACTATTCTATGATTCTACTCTAGAGTATGAGGCATGAAGGAGGAAGAGGAGGGGGCTGGAGTCGCCTTCCTTGCATGAGAGATGGAGGCAGCAGCAGCAGCGAACCAAGGTGGCAGTTCCTTCTTTTTTTAAGAAGGTGCATGAGCACAGATACTGCCATATCAATAATGTCAGTTTTAGGTTTACCTTTATTCATGTCATATCTTGATTGCATTTGCTCTATTTCCTTGTATGCCCCCTTGAGTCTCTTTTGAAGGAGAGAGAAAGAAATTGAATAAGCAAATCCACAATGTGATTTTAGTGACACCCCCACCCCCACCCCCCATCCCCCCCCCCCCGGCCACATTTCTTTTAGCACACAGCCCTGGTATTCTGTTCTTTTCCATTCTTTCTCCTTCACTGCATGAGCTGGTGTTCAGATATGGAAATCCGAGTGTGGCAGCAGGTTGCCAGTTGGATTGGGTACATGATGATGTCACAAGGAACTAATGAAGCCATCTTGTTGCCTTTCCTTGAAATAGGCAGAGAATGATATGTCCACTGTTGCAAATCTGGCTGTAGGGGAAGGAAAATTTGCAAAAAACAGTCAAATTTCATTTTCGATGGAAATGAAAGTAGAATGAGAACAATTTCATGCTGCTGCAGTTAATTATCCTCATGTTAGTCTGGCATCTCAGCTATAGGAATGACGCAGTACAAAACATGTTTTGAACACATCTTCCCTATCTTTTTGGAATGCAGAAAAATCCTGGAAGGGCAACATAACTGTGGTGGCATGTTCATTGGTTTCAACATTATTTTGTGTTATTTATTTTTCATCAGCAGATGCTAATTCTCAATGCAGCAAGCTGTACTAAATGCTCAGACTCAAACAATTCCTAGATGACTTTGTGCAGACAACCACAGTCCGACACAAGGGACGACGAAGGTAGGATCTCATAACTAGTTCTCAGCTTGATGACAGCCGCAGCCATCTCAAGCAGCCTAATACTGCTGTAAAAGTCTCTCAAGCATATGGCACCTGAAATTTAAACCAGTTGGAGATTTCTGCTTAAAGTGAAAATTTGGCAAGCTTCTTTGCTAGAAAGAGATCAGTGCTTTTTTCATCAACCTTGCAGGGCTAGGCAAGCTATTGTCAGATCTGCCCTGGCAGCTCCAACATGTTGGGTTTTGTTTTGTTTTTTTGGTTTGGTTTTTTTGCAACAAGACTTCTGTAATATGCAAGCCAAAACCTTACACATGAGCACTTAAAACAAATTCTGCTTATGTGTCTCAGAAGCATAATATGGGATAGGCATCCCAATTCCCTTTGATGATCTTTGCAGAAACTTATTTTATGCAATAATGGAGGAGAATATGTTATAGCAGAAATCATGGAACACAGAGGAAAACACATTTCCCTTACATAAATGAAGGGGAAGGGAATATCCAAGATTATGCCTCTATAATTTAATCACTCTCATGATTAAATTGCATTCCATGGTTACACAACATGCCAGTAAAGGTTTTCACTTTGGGGGGGAAGTCATGTCAACCATCAAAACCAAATGGTTGTAAGATGTGGACATTTGTTGCAATCATCTTCCTCATCATCATAATCTTTATTTGTATCCCACCCTATCTCTCTGTGGGGACTCAAGGCGGTTTCCAACAAAACAGGCAAACATTCAATGCCTATAAAAGAGAAACCGAGAGGTAATTTAAACATAAAATAACACTAAACATTACACAACAAATTAAAATATGAACCTTGCATCCAATAAAAACAATTAAAAACCCAGCCTTTGCAGAGTGCCATACCAGTGTCATACTAATACATCAGAAACAATCACAAAAGATACTACAACTATGCCAGACTGATGATAACACATTATTCCTTCTCAAGTAAACCTATAAGACTAGTAAACAATTTTTCACAGATTAACTATTATTCTAACACAATGGTGTAAGTTTGCCTATTAACCCAATATTGTGTTCCAAGTATCTAGGTAGTCTCTAGAGATCAAAATAGATTATATGTTTTGTTGATATATTCCCTCAAATTGTAACTTCAAACTTTCCATGATTTTTCTCAGCATTGTATCTTCCATTTAGCATACTTTTGTTCTTCTGATTGGGAAATAAGCATGATCTTATTAACAAGTCAGATCACTAAGGTATGTATTTATTCAGAAATTACATAGGCTGCCATTACCCTGGTGCTGGAGCTCTCTTGGCATGTAGAAATGATGTGCCAGGAGAAGGGGGGGACCAGGAGCAAAATCGCTCCTCCCCTCCATTCTGCTGACATTTCTACATGCGAGGAGGACTCTGGCACCAGGGTAAGTTATTTTTAATTTTTAAGGCTTTTCTGGGAGATTTTCTTTGGTGTCTGGGTGCCCTCCTGGAAGGTTCTGAAACCTGATCAGGCACGAGTTAAAACCCTGTCTGGAATTGGCATAGGTTTCAAATGTATGCTTGATCAAGAAAACCCATATATGACCATATCACATGGGGCAGCCATGCTGTTTTGCCAGCAGATGTGGTGAAATGGCATGTGACTCCATTGCCCCACACATCTCTCCAGGGTGGCGAAACTTTCTCCATCATATAGGAGAAGTATAACGGATTAGCCTACCTTACAAGGTTGGTGTACAGGTAGTTTTCAGACCCTGCTTGCGGAAGCTGAGCAGAGCAAGGGGGAGGAGCGACCAGGCAGCCATTACTGGAAGTGCAGTTCAATTGGGTGATGTAAATGAAGTGAGTTGCTTAACAACTGGAGATGAGCGGAGCCAAAGTGACAGTTGGAGCTATGCAGCCAGAAAAATCTTTTCAGTTAGGGGGTTGGCTTTTGAAGTACGAAGATAGAGATAGGTTTGGGATCTGTGTTTTTAAAAAGAAACCTCTTTGAGGAGTATAATTAAAGCCTTCAGGGAAGAAAGGCTGAGAACTATATTGAGACTCTATATAGAATGCTGGTGTTAAATCCCAGGAGAAGTGGATTTAAAGGTTTAAATTGTCCTGTTTGTATTTCCTGAGTGAAGGAACATATTTTCACAGAATTCAAGTTATAAAACCATACTTTATAAGAGTTAAGCCTCACTTATTATTGAAACCGCTACTCATCTTTACTGTTCAAATACAATAAACAACAACTTCTTTTTTTCCTCACATAAAGTATGTGACTCTCTAAATATCTTAACACAAAGGAGGGTCTGAATATAATATTGGTGGCAGTGTTATTAGTGGTTATGAGTTTGAATCCTCCATATATTGATGTCATTGGGTGGCGATCTGTCTAGGACATGTTGAGTCCTCTATATTTTGGTGGCAGCTGAAACCAATCCTTTTTAGGAAGCATCACCCAAAAGATTTTAGCTCATAAACAACTAATACAGATAGTTGTCTTCAGCAGCAGCCACATGCATAAGATATATAGTATTATGTATTCCAAAATGTATCAAAATGTATCCTTTTTATCACTTTTTCTCCAAACTATCAATTGACTTTTTATTACTTTTTTCCTGTTCATGTCAGAGACAAACTTTTGAGAGAGACCGGATTTTTCCCTTAGTTGTAGGTCTCCCTCCCTCGCTCTCAAATCATTCCTCTGTACATAACAAATTAGCAAAATTTACAAGGTAATTGATGATGTTTTATAAAGCTCATATACAACTGTCATGTGCCTCTTTTGGTTGTAGCAGAAATTGTTTTGGCATATCCTTATACTTCAGGGAATATAAATTATGTTTTGGTTATGCACTCAGTGTTTACATTTCTTATTTCTGTTTTATTTTGTGTTCCTTGTATTACTTCCACCTCAGATTTTTATTGTCCTTCAGTCCACTTAGAGAATTCTAACACCTTTATTTTCTAAAAATGCACTTGGTGAAGCATGATTAATCAACTTTGTTTTCTAGGCTGAACAATGGATTTTTTCAGCATGTTTGCTGAATTTGAGGGTAATCCCATTTCATCTGAAAACACTCCTTACCTTCTGAAACCCCTTAGGGGTTCTCGAATCACATGATTTTCTCTAATCATCATTTGTAAACAGTGGTAATATAAACATATTCTATCAAATCACACAGAGAGAATTATGAATTTAAATACATAAGCATGTTTATTGGGAATATCACTATATAATAATAATAATAATAATAATAATAATAATAATAATTGAAAAATCAACTGATGACCCAAAATGCAGACTGTGCAAGGAAACTGACGAAACCATTGATCATATCCTCAGCTGCTGTAAGAAAATTGCACAGACAGACTACAAACAGAGGCTCAACTATGTGGCCCAAATGATTCCTTGGAACTTATACCTCAAGTACCACTTCCCAGCAGTAAAGAACTGGTGGGATCACAAACCTGCAAAAGTATTGGAAAATGAGCACACAAAGATAATGTGGGACTTCCGAATCCAGATTGACAAAGTTCTGGAACACAACACAGCAGACATCACTGTTGTGGAAAAAAAAAAGGTTTGGATCATTAATGTTTCCATCCCAGGTGACAGTCGCATTGATGGAAAACAACAGGAAAAACTCAGGAAAACTTATATATTATATAATAATAATAATAAAATTATTATTATATTTTGCAATTATAATAATAATTGCAAAAGCAGCAGCAATTGTCAGAATAAGACACTTCTGATGGCCAGCTGCTCACATGGAGTCCTGAAGGCACCTGGAAGTGGTGTTGGTGATAACAAAGAGCACAGGTTGATGCCAGTCTCAGTGCCCCAAAGCTGTGGGATACCTGAGAGTTTCAAACAAATTTCAGAGCATTTTCTTATTTTGCCTGAAACAGGGCAAAACTCACCATGATACTCAACATGAAGATTGTTAAAGGTCTACTCAGGGTGAGTCCAGCTTTTCATTCTCTTGTAGATTTACACTGGGAAAACAAAGTAGCTAGCACAATATTTGTAGACTGTCAACTTCTTCAGATGCTACCTACCTTGTTTCCTCAGGGCTCTTCTATACTGACTATATAATGCAGTTCACAACCAATGCAAGGTTGTGGTGGCCACAAAATGTGCACTGGCCATGTGCACTTCAGTGTGCATCTAAGGCTATATAGTGTATTTTTAAAGTCTCAGAAAAGTCCAAATTCAGCTAATTGATGACACCCATCCCTGTGGAAGAGAAGTAAAGCATCCAAATGGGGGGAATGAAAAAATGCCCAATAGCATATCTGAGCACCAGTGGGCAATCAATCCTCTTGAAGGAGTAATTCATTACCTCCACTGCTAACTTTTACATTTCCTTTTTTTTTCACTTCCTGTGCATATCTCTTCTTAAACCAGTTCCAGACATGGAATCTATCAGCTGTATAGTGAAACCAGTTCCTCCCAAACTGGTTTCATGTTGGATTATAGTGTCTGTGTAGAAGAATTCTCAGTCTCTAAGATGCTGTGCGATACCTTTGTATCCAGTGGAATATGTTAGGCCTACCTTCAGCCTACAGTTCAATCACTAGCTTCACATAGTGAAGAAGCCGAAATAGGAGAGCTTCCCTGAAATATAGAAGCTCTGTGTGTGAACTAGATGATGGTATTCTATGTGTGTTGATCAAACATGTTTAGATAATAACTAAACAAGAGTAACCAAACCAGAATTCTGTAGTGCCAGAATTATTACCAAATGAGGCATGTCTAATTTGCCTTATAATGCATGGCATTATAGAGCTGGAACTATTGAAGCTTGACGTAAGTGAGTAGTTCTCAAATGTCTATGCTTACTTTGTTGTGTAAATGGACTAGGGGCCAGTTGTTTAAATGTCAACTTCTGCATCATTTCCGAAGGGCACAAATGAATGTCCATCAAAATATAGTGATCTGGCCTCTTCTATGAAACCAGACAACTGAAGATTAAATAAAAATGCACAAACACACACACACACCATACTCCTCCCTTTCTATCACTGATCAACAGAATTATCTACAACATTAAAATAGATCATTCTCCAAAAAAAAAAAAACCCAAACGACTTTCAAAATAAGACCCCTGGGTTGCATACAAAACTGGAAAGCAATTCCTAATGTTCTTTCATCAAACAACATCCATCCTGCCAACAGGTGACAGTAGGAAATCATGTTTGAAACCAGATAAGTATTTCTCAGAATAATTGATTGCACGAGTAATAGCACCCAAAATGATTACACAGTGTGGTACTTACGAAAATAATTACAGTTCTGAAAATCAAAATTAATTTGTACACTCCTGCTGCATTTTTAAAAGTTGTTGACATTTCATTGTAGTGCTTCTAATGAAATGAAAATTATTAATAATTGTTTGTGCTTAAGTGTGACAAATGTCATTTAAACTGGAGATGAGAAAGTGTCACACAGGGCATTGCCAGACAGCTAAACCAGGCAACTTTTCATTCAGAATCATCATCTGCCTTAAGATAACACCCACGTGAAAAGAAAAGAAAAATGGCAACAAACCTAAAAGTTCCTTGACTCATCATTCATACTTTCTTTTTCTCAATCACACTGTTTCATCTGAGAAATTCATAGATTTCAACATAAAAACTCTATGTGGTCAAGATACTATGGGTCTGGTGATAATTTGATGTTTTAAGCCAAAATTGGTAATGTGGGGAGGGAGGGGTGGAATTGAGTCAATTACACTTTCTATTTTGTGGATTTTGGAGCAGGTTGATCCCCCACTCAGGTCAAATGTAATACATAAAGGCTGCTCCAAAGACCACTTTTATTTGTGCAGATCACTCTCCTCAACCATGGTAAACTTGTGATGTTTTCCCTCCTTGATCTTTACTTTTAAGATATAAGTGTAGTCCAAAATATTACTGTGACATCAGAGAAAGCTGATATAAGCTGTTTTGTAGCCATGGATCCCTCAGGAAAACCAAGTAATGATGATGGTAGAGGTGGTGGTGGTGGGAAAAAGAAGAAACTACACACACACACACACAAACACACACACACACACTTGATCTCCGCCTTGAGACTTGCTGAGAACCATCACATGGGAATCTATGGCAAGATTCAACACAGGATCTGTATAGCATAAATATCTGCGTTAGGACCTTGTCACACAGTTCACCTAGGCTGTTCTGTCTCTCTTGTTTTTGCAAGCTAAAGGGAAGGCACACAGGGTGACTTGTGGCACCCTGTGCCCCCCTCTCCCCTCATTACACATGGAGGGTGGGAAAGAATGTGTTGGCACCCTTTCCCATCCCCCATCATATGACAGAAAAGGTGGCAAGGCGCAGCAGCACATGTTGCCCCGTCGCCTTTTCTGCCATCACATGGGCTTTTGGAGCCAAAAATGCAGGTAGCTCCATCTGAGCTCCCTGCACAACGCTTTCCTTCTCACTTTGGGAGGACAGTGGGCAGGGCCTGCTGTGCATCATGTGATTGCGCATGGCAGACCTTGTCAAAGCCATGCATGATGTTAGTAAAATGGGGCATTTTTGCCCCATGTGAAGAGGTCCTTAACCATGCTACACAACTTGTGTTAAATGATACAACTGAATCGGAACAAACATGAAATGGGTATCCATGTATCGCCCAGGAATTGTATTTTTGAAGTCCTTTTGGAACCCATTTCCCTACACATATCCCTTTGACTATTTTGCCTTATTTTAAGTTGTGTACATTCATGTGCATGCCAAGAGAAATTACTTCTCTTTAAATGGTTGTAATTAGAAGCCATGTTCAGGTATTGAGTAAACGTGTGTTCTCCACATATAAGGAGGAGATTGCACTAGCTCTTTCTTTCCTCCATTGATATTTTTCTTATATAAAATCAATATGTCTAAACAACAAAGCCTGTTGCATTTGTGGATGCTCTCAACATGAGAAAATGAAAATTTCTGTACACTTACTGGTAAATAAGCAATGTATTTAGCTACCTGAATAATTTGCATGGTCCTTTCCCATGGACTCCCAATGCAGAGACTAGGGAGTTCATCAGACAGAGCTGGGGAAAATGAAGGAAAGCAGGGAAAATTGTCGTCTTTGAGTAGAATTCTATCTTTTGAAAAAGACAGAGAATTTACTTACCCAGTCATACTGGATCACCTCCTTCCACCTCAACTTTCCACTTAGAGGAGACATAAGGCATAATTCTTAAGACACCACTTCTGGTCTCCTTTATGTTCCCTCTCAATCCATTTACTCTAGAGGAGACCCAAGGCACCATTCTTAAAACAGATACGACTTCTGGGCTTCTTTACATTCCCTTCCAATCCACATACTTTCGAGGAGACAGGAGGCATAATTCTTAAGGCAGACCCCCCCCCCCTTCCCTGGGCTCCTCTCCTTTCATTCTAATCTTATTACTCTCAATCACAGAAGTCTGAAACAAAGTTTAAAAAGCTAGCAGTAGTGCAATTTCAAGAGCCAAGATTACTATGAAGGAGGAATGGGTGAAATGACAGGAAAAACAAAGTGATATCTTGAATTTTTGGTTTTTCTGATTATTATATTGATTTAAAAATTACCATTATTATTTTTAAAAATAACCATCCCAGGTTTACAAAACAGGATTTGTGGAGAGAAATGTCTATACTTGGTAGGAGACCGCCCATAGGAAAACCCCTTACTCCATGTCACTGAAGCGATTCAACATGGGGAAATTTGACAAATCTATCCCAAATATTTTTCCCCATTTTCTCAAGTTGCATAGCAATTCCTGAACTCAGAAGAATATCTGTGCCCTTCTTTTCTCCCGCCCCCCAAATTTCCAGACACTTCAGAAACATTTCCCTGATGAGACATGACAGACTCACATCCTCACGTGTCATCTGATATACATAATTATATACTGTGTTGTTTCTTTTCCATATTACACATGGGGGGAAGGGATAATGTCCTATGACAGTTCTCTGATGAAGCACCACAGATGAGAGGCAGAGAACTGTTTAGGAATTGTATGAGAACTGGGAGGGGTGTTGGATTGCAGATGAAGAGGTCCTAGCTTTTCTAACCCATGAATAACACAAGTCTCCACAAGACCTTTCCTTCTTAGTTCCTCTCTGACCTGCAACAATACCTGTCCGTCTCTCTTCCAAAGTCCTTCACAATCTTAGGGTGTATGTACACTGTAGAATTAATGCAGCTGGACACCATTTCATCTGCCATGGTTCAATGCTATGGAATTACGAGAGTTGTAATTTAACGAGATCTTTAGATAAAGAGTGATGGTGCTTTTGCAAACAACATAACTCATAATTCCATAGCATGAAGCCACCGGTGGGTTAAATCCTTGTGCTGGCAGGGCTGATGACTTGAAGGTTGGGTTGCTGACCTGAAGGTTGCCTGTTCAAACCCCGGGGAGAGTGTGGATGAGCTTCCTCTATCAGCTCCAGCTCCATGCAGGGACATGAGAAAAGCCTCCCACAAGAATGGTAAAATATCAAAACATCTGAGCATCCCCTGGGCAACGTCCTTACAGACGGCCAATTCTCCCACACCAGAAGCGACTTGCAATTTCTCAAATCACTTCTGACATGAAAAAAAGCATTGAGCCATGACAGTGAAAGTGGTGTCAAACTGAATTAATTCAACAGGGTAGATGTACCCTTAGTTTATTTAGAGTCCTTGCAACTCCCTAGAAAATGGTACTCACCCTTTAGCTCTCAGCCAGTCCACATAGAGACAGTCTTGTCCTCAAACCTTAATCCATATTTTAATCGGTGTGCGTGTTCTTTACAAGATGATATCCCATATCAAAATCTGGTTATACTGTGCTTAGTTTTCGGTCTGATATGTTTACTGTATGTAAGATTGTCTGTTGCAAGGGAGCAAATAAATTTCTCGTTCAAATTCATTAGAATTTCGTAACTAGACAACTCTTGCAAACAAGTCATTCCCCAAAGAGTGAGCATTCTATGTTTTTTTTAAATTCTGATACATTAAACATTCCCCTGAGAAGTAGAACTAATGTCCTATTCCAACATTCCTTAAAAGTGTGTATCTCAAAATATACACATCTGTACACATGAAAAAAGGAAATGCTTGTTGACAAATCACAATGTGCCACTTTTATCTAAAAAAGAAGCAAATGTAAATTGAATATTTTGTCACATTACCCCTAACCTGCTAGGATGCTTGCTGAAAAATTGAAATGTTTGCATGTTGGTGGACCTTGTATGTTATCAAAGCTCCACCTTGCTATTTTCCACAATAAGCTCATTGTAAGACTGAAACAAATAGTTGCTGTAATATAACTATTGTTCTTCGGGCTCCACTGGTAATTGGATCAAATTTCCTGTTATTTTATGATCACCATTTTAATAGCACATTTAGTGAAATGTTTCTGTTGGCTTTGTTGATTTTTTTTCCTGGTTACTTTCTTAATGACTATGGATTCTTGCTGTATCTTTTTTGTTCTCCTTCTTGTTTTACACTGGGCAAATGGCAAAGGATTTTTCTCTCTCTCCACTCGGCACTCCCGTAATTAACTTCTGAACAGCTGAGATGGCAAGAGGCCTATCAATTAATCAATATTTTCTTTTCTTCACTAAGTGCCAACTGAATAATATTTGCAGCTGTACACAAATGACGGCGGTTTGTACCGAATGAACTGGCTCAGGTCCATGGCGATTTCCGAAGGAAGGCATCAGTTTTGTACAAATCAAAGCTTCTCGCAATGAAGGCCTTATTAATATTTCAAAAGTTTTCCTCATTTATTCAGAACTTATTCTCAGGCCCTGACTGATGATAAAACAGGAGCTGTAGATGCCTCTCAGAATGTAGTACGCTGCCTGGGCTGTGCATAGAAAATGAATATGTCTCTTCTCCCAGAAGTTGCTGTAAATCTGGGGGACATATTGGCAGGCATGAATTAAGAAGCTTGAAGGACCCACCCTTGCTGTAAATGTGTCTGAAAGACTGGAAAAACATAATGATGTGTGTGGCATACTATGGGTCAATTCAAACCTAAGCAGCATGTTCTTATTGAACACTACCCCCTTTAACTAATGAGGGACAAAGGAAAAAGTGTTCAAACTGTAAAAGGCTCCCAGATCAGTAACATCCCAGGGTTAAAAGGCAAGACCTAGGCTTTATCTATATCTAGAGAATTACTCTATAGTACAGTAGAGTCTCACTTATCCAACATTCGCTTATCCAACATTCTGGATTATCCAACACAGTCTGCCTCCTACCCAGATCCACAGCTGTTTCTCTAGGCAGCAAGGACTGAAATTCTTACGCATTCAATTTCTGACAATGCTGTTACTGTAAGTTCATTTTATGCAATTCTATCTTTATTTGTAGTCAATTTGTTAGCAGCCAATATTTCTGTAGTCATTGTTTTCAATACATTGCAATGTTTTAGTGCTAAATTCATAAATACAGTAATTACTACATAACGTTAACGTGTATTGAACTGCTTTTTCTGTAATTTGTCCAACATATTTGCTTATCCAGCATTCTGCTGGTCTGTTTATGTTGGATAAGTGAGATTCTACTGTAGTTGGTTTTGGTGCTGTCTCAGCTACACCACATGGAGTTCACACATACCAGTTTGGAAGTGCCCTAAAGCCATTTTGTAGTCCACATTGCTGACCAGGATGACAATGCATTGGTACTGGCGTCCCATCCTTCTGGGGATTGCCCACATAATTTCACAAGCTGGGAGAAGCTCACCAACAGAGCCTTGCTTCTACTGAAGTCAAAGCAGAATGCCCAGCCATGTGATCACTATAAGGTATGTCACCAGCAATGTTCTTGCTAGAAAGCTGATTCTGGCTGGGGAAACAGAAGTGGGTCTTTTCTTATGTGTGGACACTGGATCATCCCAGATACAACCTGATTCAGCTATTCAAAAATCAAAAAGACCAGGTGTCACTTCAGAGTTTCCTGGAAACTCTGGAGTAACCTCCTGCTCTTCTTGTGACAGACTACCAGCTGGAGCCAGCTCTTCTGGTGCAGAATCAGCAATATGTCATGTGACTGATTCACAGCAGGTTCAAGGTAAGAATGTGTGTGTGTGTGTGTGTGTGTGTGCACCCCTAATATAGACATGGGGCTAGAAACAGCTCCTATGATGTCAGAAGGGAGAATCTCTGGTAATATCATTAAGTACAAACATCAACAACATTTAAATGAAGTATAGCATTCAAATAAAAATTAAGTCTAACAATGAGAACATATATGAACCTTTCAGCATCCTCACCTTCAGATTCGTCATCCTTTTCTGGGACAAGTGGGCCTCAACATTGTTACCCCACCATCTACTTTATAGAAGTCTTTGTGGAAAAAGGAGAAGTCTCTATCCAGAGACATGGGGCAGGTGGCATCAGTATGCTGATGAACACCCAAATATATTTCTCCATGCCTTCAAAAACAGCCTCAGCTAAGGATTGCCTATCTCCTCTGAAAGAGATAATGGGCTGGATGAGGAAAAACAAATTGAAACTGACAAAACAGAGATGCTTGCAATCAAGGGTCCTAATCTGGGAATTGAGGTGTGTCAACCAGTTCTTGATGGGGTTACAAACCCCCTGAAAGACTGTGGTTGTAGCTTGGAAGTGCTCCTGGATCCGTCTCTCTGAATATCAGCCCAGGTAGATGCGACATTCAGGAGTGCTTGCTACCAGCTTCAGCTGATATGCCAACTGCACTCCTTTAAGATAGTAGTGCATGCACTGGTAATGTCTTCAATGCTCTTTAGATTGGCCTACCTTTGTACCATATTTGGAAACTCCACTTGATCCAAAATACCACGGCCAGATTAGTTACAGGAACATCCAGGAGTGAGCATATTACACTTATAAAGTCACTCCACTGGCTGGCAATTACTTTCTGGGCAAAGTACAAGGTGTTGGCCTTGACCTTTAAAGCCCTACATGGTTTGGGTCTAGATTGCCTACATGATTGCCCTCTCCCATACAATCTGCCTCAAACACTTAGGTATCCTGGGAGTCAGGTACTCCAGCCTGCCAGAACCCGACTGGCAACCGTCACCCAGAGACCTTTTTGTTGGCAGTCCCACGACTATGGAAAAACCTGCCAGAAGAGCTCCAACACCTAAATGAGCTGTTGGAATTTAAAATTCATCTGAAGACTTACCTCTTCTGATAGTCCTACTCAGCCAGTTTTAATCATGAATTTTAAACTTGAGTCTTGTGTTTTAAACTTTGTTCTGTGCATTTTAATAAGTATTTTATAGAAATATGTTTTCATATGTGAGTTTTATAGAAAAACATACTAATATGTGCCTTTTATTGAATAATTACAATGATTATGTGTTTTAACTGTATTGTAACCTGCCTCAAGCCATGAGGAGAGGCAGGTAAGAAATATAATAACAATAATAATAATAATAATAATAATAATAATAATAATAATAATAATAATAACAACACAACAAGCTGATGTGAAGTAAAATTCGGAACTGACTGGAAGGAAGATGCCATTCGTATTAAGGAGGGAACCAAACTTCACTATTTAAATTTTAAATGGGTACTCATACATTTACCAAAAAAGGAGGGGGATACACTGCAAAGGAGGAAAGCAGCAGCAGTGACAAGGATGAAAAAAGTCTAGTGGGGCTGAGGTAATATCAGCCTGGCTGGACCAGCTTGACATCAACGTTGTGCCATGCTGGATTGGGCTGGGTGTATCTGGGAAACATCATGGCTGCGCTAAGAGCAGTCACATCATCATCATCATCATCATCATCATCATCATCATCATCTATTTATAACCCACCCTATCTCCCTGCGGGGACCCAGGGCAATTTCCAGCAAAAGTAACAAAGTGGCAAACATTCAATGCCAAAAACAAACAAATGACAAATCAAAATGTGGATAAAACAATCTCAATCTAAAATTATAAAACTGACTTTAAAAAACTTAAATAGACATAACACAACACATCAGACTAAAAAGGCATAACAAGCTAAAATGGTTTACAACATCCAAGAGGCAGAGATAGGTGTCCAATATTCAGGCAAGGATATATAGAGAGAGTTTTATTAGTCCTCCTTTTCTCCGTAAGCTAAGGTGCAAAAGTAAGTTTTTAAAAGCTTTTTAAAGGAGAGGAGAGATGGGGTCATTTTTAGTTCTCTAGGGAGGGAATTCCAGAGGTGGGGAGCAATCACAGAGAAAGCCCCCTCAATTGTTCCCACCAATCACACTTGAGACAGGGATGGGACTGAGAGCAGGGCCCCTTCTGTGACTGCAGTGCTCATGCTGCTATGTATCTGGAGATATGGTTTTTCAAATAGCCTGAGCCCGAATCAGGCATTATAGGTGATACCCAGCACTTTGTATTTAGCCCAAAAGCAGATCGACAGCCAGTGGAGCTGCTGTAACATGGGAGTTGTCCGCGCCCTGTACAGCACTCCAGTTAGTAATCTGGCTGCTGATCTCTGAACCAGTTTTAGCTTCTGAACTATTCCCAAAAGCAGACCCATGTAGAGAGTGTTGCAGTAGTTCAGATGGGATGTAACTAAGGTTTGGGCTACCATGGTCAGATCTGGCATATCGTGGTATGGCCACAGCCGGCGCTGTCATACCCCAGCCACCTTTGGTTTCTGAACCTGATTCAGAAATGAACTTTCACTAGGATGAAACTTATTCTGACTTTTTGCCTAGTCCGCAGAGCTCCTTCCAATTACAGAGCCCAGCTGTTGATAGCTTGGATGCTTCCTTAATTGGAAGAGATACTGAAAATATTACTCCCGTGGCTGAACCAGATGTCCTGAGTTCCCCAGGGAATGTATACTTTAACAGAAGGGAGTTTCTGCATCGCCAGAGATCAGAAAAACAAGGGCTCCGAAGGAGTCAACATTTGGCATCTCGAGGGGATAATGGATAGAAGATTCCCTTGGGAACCTCTGGGGAGTTTGGCTTCCCTTCGCTGTGATCAAATCTAAGTTCCATAAAAGTGCCCTACACTGTGAACACTTTGAGGTGTCAACGTAGCGATTTCCTGAGAACAGTTCGCCGACTCTAGTTTCCTGATTTCACCAAGCCAAGTTTCCTGTTCCTGGTGGCCAAGCCAAGCCGCGACTCTAGATTAGAACCGGAGTAAATTCACTTCCTTGCCTTGTTTCTGAATCAAGATTGGTTTTAGCTTCATCTCGTTCCTGCCTTGATATCAAAGACTTCCTAGTGACTTTGGACCTTGTTATTCATTCTTGCTTCTTTGTTGTTTTTCCCGCTCAAGAACTTTCCAACAGTTTTGAGCGTGTTGCGGTTTCTGGACTTTGGACAATAATATTAGACATTTCTCTTCAATTCTTTGGATCTTTTTATAAAGGACTATTGCTCACTCATCCTTTCCACTTATTCATTCCTGAATTTATAATTGTTTTAATAAAGATATTATATGATTATTGGTCTCTGTTTGGTTTCCAGTGCTCACACTGCCTTGGGGTGCAACAGGCGCACAAGTTTTAAGGTACATAAATTCTCTGGACTGGCCCTGGTTTAAGCAACTCGGATAGACTTGCCCAGCCATTCATGGAGATTATTCATTTTATATGAAGAAATTGTGATATTTCTGTTCTGCTTGTCTTATTAAAACTGACCCTGCCTTACAGTCCCGCTCCTTCCTCATCAGTATGAAATGTCTTCCTATAACATTTATAAAGATCTAATTTGAACCTCCTTCTTCATCATTAACAAGCCGCAAAATGGCTCAAAATATTTCTGTTCAATGAAAGGGGGAAAATTAGAAAGAATTTAAATCTGTCTTTATACAGAGAAATAGAGGAGTAATTTTCACAGATTCCACAAGAGATTTCCTTTAAGCAAAGGAAGATAAAGGTCAAGGCAGTGTGAAATTCTAGTATAGATTGTGTTGGTGGTGCCTGACTGTTTCCTTATTTTATGATGGTTTTGCATTAAGAAAATTCAATATAGATTAAATTTAGAAAGTTTGCATTTTAAGTTATCAGATGCCATTAGCCAAACATTTGGGATTAGGCTGGCTTTCTGCTGAGCAATCAGAAGTAAATTTGACACCAGTTTTATCTGAATGCAATGTATGGATGTAATGAAACAGGTTTAAATAATGTACCTATTATTTAAAAACATTTGCTGGCTCCAAATGAATTCATTGACACAGATGCATGAAGTGAAAGTGAGTAGAACCTCAATAAAAGGATATGACATTATGCAAGGTGCCTATCAACAAGAAACACTGAGGTGTACAAATGTAGTGACAGTCTGGAAAAAGGAAATTTATGAAAACTAACAAATATTTTAAATTTTGTATATTGTATATTATAATTGTTTTAACTGTTTTAATGTTTATTTTATTGTACTATGGTGTATCAGCACAAATTGCCAGTCTGTAAGGCGCCCTGAGTCTCCTCGGGTGAGAAGGGTGGGGTAGAAATTATAGAAATAAATTTTAAAAAATGGCTCTGATTTAAACTAATAAGTATTTTAGCTAGGTCTTCATGATCATCTGTCTGGGAAGTTCTAACTTCTTTGTGAACATGGAGATCTATTACTGTTGAATGTAGAACGCTACCTTACACTGTCAGATTGTTGGTCCATCTAGCACAATATTGTTCAGATTGGATGGCAGTGGTTTTCAACAGGAAAAAGGCAACATGGTGCAGCAGCTAGAGTGTTGGATTGGTATTTGATAGAATCAGGTTCACATTTGTATACATTGGGTGATCTTGGGCTAGGTTATTTCCCTCAGTTTCATGTACTTTGGTTTCAGGATAAAGTGGGAAGGAAGGGAGTCATCTATGCTCCCTTGAGCTCCCTTATCCACAGATTTGAAACCCACAAGTTCACTTACACATATAATGTGAATTAACTGCATTATACGATTCTACACTGACCATGTAATGCAGTTTTAAAGTAGATAGGGCCTAAGGCATCCATTGTAATTCTATTGTATCTTTCAGGCTCAAGTATAGTCAAAATATATGGTTCCCTATGATCCATGGTTTCATGTATACATGGAAGATCTTGAAATGTATCACCCATGAATGGGGAAATGTATCACCCATGAATGGGGGTGTCATACAATATATAAATTTAATAAATAAGATAATAAACAGGGAAAATAGTTTCATGTGCTGGCCTATTTCAGATGCCAGGGATTAAATTTAGGACTTTTGACCCACATAATATCTGCTCTAAACTTGAATAAAAACATCTTTCCCAAGTAAATGGATGTAACAAGGTTCTTGCATCACTATCCATAGCATTTCAGTTACAATATATTGCATTAATCAGAGGTGCAAGCTTTTAAGAGAGTGCATTAGAGGCAAAAGAGAAAGAGAGTTATCACTTGTTACTGCATAACAGATTTGGATAGGCAATTCTGCTGTTAATGCTACACATTTTTCTCCTTTAGACGTGATAACTAAATGTTCCATTCCCCTGATGTTTTCTTTCTTTAAAATAATAGACCTACTCATATAAAATATTTTAACTTTTTATGTTGCCTTATTATGCTTCCTTATGTCATATTTTCCTTGTATAACATTTTTGTTTGAAACAGAAATCTGTTATTTAATAGCTCAGGGATTTTGTATGTCATGCTTACAACAGAAGAAAAACTAGGGTGTAGTAGGAAGTATTTAATCATAGAAATTTGGGTGAGACTAAAGTACCCCCTCCTACTGGATATTTTTCTTCATAATAACCTAAATATGTATTGTATTATATGTGGATCCATAGATCTAATGTCAGCACGCATTTTGGCTTATTGACTCATTTTATCATACAAAACTGTCACCAACTCTTATTAATCTGTCTCTGAAGGATTGGAAAAATCTGTAATAAATATTTTTCTGCCCCTCTAGCTGAGGCTGAAATGAAATTGTTAGCTAAATGTACTGTGACATTGAGTGGGAATACCTGAGCAGAAGGAAAGCTTTCCTCTCTGAATCCTATGGGAATATATTCTCTTCAAGCATGATTATTTTCCAACAAATATATCACATCAGGCTTTTGGCAACTGCTTATCTATCATGGCACTTTTATAGCTATGTGTGATGACATGTAGCACATTGCAAATGTAGAAACGTGAATCCCATGGTTAGTCCCCAGTAGAGTAGAGTGGATACACTGAATTAATGCTATTAGACTCCGTGGTTGATTCATCATCCAACAATTGCTTCAGTGATTCTATTCTAGTTGGGACTAACCAACAGGAATCCAACCATACAGTTAAGCATTCATTGTTTATGCATAACTCATACTCTCCAGCTATCCCAATTTGGTCACTTAATCCTCTGTCGTCCCATTTTTTCTATTGTTTTTAAGTTGTCACCGTTTCTCCCTCTTCCTCCCACTTTCTTCCTTTCTCATCTTACTTCAATGCTTGTTAAATGAGTTTAAAGTGCAAAAATAGTATATACTTAATAAGCTTTTGTAACTTTTTTTCTTCTTCGTAATGAATAGGTTTTGCTTTCTTTGGTGAATGTCATTTGGGCATACAGTCGATTTGCCAAATGCTGGAGGATAAGCTGTTTTACAGTGTTTTCAATACACTGAGCTCTTGGTATATGCTGGATTTGGTGTCAGGAACTACCATGGATACCAAAAACTGTGAATGCTCTTTATATACAACAGCATAATGAACGTTGTCTCTTATATAAAATGGAAAAATCAATGTTTGATTTTTAGATTTTAAAAATATTTTAAGCTTTTGATGGCAGACATGGAGGGCTTACTATTATTCTATGTGATGCAGTCTGATGATCTATGCTGCTTGTATAATCAAATTAGTATCCCATCATTTCCCACCCTTTAAAAATAAATCTTTACGAAGTGTTAATAGCAACGCCATATCAGAGTACTCTGCAGGATTGTTGTTAATATATTCTTGCAGTCTTCACAGTATAGTATTATCTAATCTAACGATTAATTGGTTGAGTTAATGGGGAAAATTAATTGCTTCGTAATCAGTGTAACAACTGATTTCTCCCCATTAACATGAACAAATTAGATTTGTTTGAGCTGTCTAATGATAAACTAAAGAAGTAAATGCTTTTAATGCAATGTTTCATAGTACACCCACCCTTAGAGTGTTCCAGGACACTTTCAAGAAGGTTGAAATGCCTTGGATAAGTTTATGACATGAATCCTGTTGGTTGAGCCCAACCAGATTGGACCTATTAAATTAATTCTTGAATGAAGAGTCCAGACATAGGTAAATTGGCTTCATTCGGTGGAAATACCCTTGTTGGGACTAACGATAGAATAGAGGCTATAGCCTAGTCCAAGAGCTTTCAGATTAGTGTTCAGGCACCACTTCAGGCTAGTCAGAGCTTGATACATTGGGTCAAAATAATTTATTTGTTTAGTCAATCATTTGAAAGTTCAAATAAATCTAATTCATGTATATTAGTGGGGGAATTTGATTGCTCTTCTTTTTCCACAGAGTAACTCTTCCAGAATATTTTCATATTCATCCATCAGTTCATATTCATCTGATTTCATGAGCACAGGAGTTCCAGAGCTTGTGCAAAAAGCTGAGCTATGTTTGCAATCTTTGGTCTTATTTGGGTATTCCGATCAACCATGACAGTAATCATGGAATGTAATTCTTCACTATTTTTTCCTCAAAGGAAGCAATGAATAATTTAACCATGTTCTTCTCACTGTCAAAACTCTTCAAAAGTTGTTCAGCTGTTGAATTACAGTCTTATTCTGCACAAAACTCATATGTTGTACTTTGGGCTGCACAAAACAACTAGATGTGAATTTTGCATAGAATGAAACCTGATCTGTGAAATTCTTTGGCAACCCAGTTTTCTTCCCATTAAGCTTTTCCAACGCTTATGAAACTTGTTTTTCCTGCCATTTTTCTTTTGAATATTCAGTCAGTTCCTACAGTAATAATCACAGTATTGGGAAATGTCTGCTAGCCCTGATCCTATAGGGCTATTAGCTTCAATGCTGCTTGCACTGTTATTTCTCCTAATGACCCCGTTCTACCATCCACATCCTTGCAGCCATTTATCCTTTTCAAATTCAGTAAAGAATGTGCTCCACTGCTTTTGTCAATAGGAGTGCAAGGTGTCATCATATGTAAAAGGAAAGCAAAAGAATGTTGCACAGTTTTAGGGGACATCTAAATCTTTGTCAATGAACACAAGCAAAGAATTAGGCAAAGGGGAGAACATTAAAAGCAAAGGTTTGGCAGTTGTTTATATTACACAGAATCTTGTGGAATCAAACATCTAAAGAACTGGAGAAGCAAACTGTGGTGCACAGAGCTGTTTTCTTGTTATCACATCATAACAGGATTGTTGTTTCCCTTAAGAAACAATTTCTTAGTTGTGTGATCTGGGAATGTCAGGTCTGTGCACACTGTGGCAAAAGAAAATATCACAGTTCCTTCCTTTTAAGATTTTGAACCTGCAGTCTGGACATATTTTCTTTCTCATTCATGTGCATGCCTAGAGATTTGAGATGTTTTATGCATGCAGTATTTATTTACATTCATTTTAAAGCTCAGGATGGCTTTTTAAGTCATGTTTGATCATTTGCATCCACAGTTTTAAAAAATCCTATGTAGTAGGAGTAGGAAAATAGCTGGGGCGAAAACCTTGGAGAACAGCTGCAAGTCAAAAGGTGCAAAACTGGGCTAGGTGTATCCATGATCTCATTCACATGGAAACAGAAATTGGAGATCATGTGTTATGCATGACAGCTGGAATCCTAGCCATGTCCGATGCATGTTTGAGTTCCTTTTAACAGTTTTATCCAATGAAGAACATATGCATTCAGTTCTAGTTTGCAGAATGGAAGAAGTAAAAAATGGATTTTGCAGTTCATGTTTTACACATGCTAGCTGGAATTGTGTTAATGTCTGGTGCTTGTGTTTTCCTTAGAGAAACAGTTGGATATCTTTGCCCAATGCAGAACCTCTGCATTCAGTCCAAAGATGAATTGGGAGTGGAATTGCGTGGGAGGGAGGGAGCCAGCCAGCAAGACACAGTAACATCCATGTCCCTTCCATCACCTTCAACTGCCATTCCACTGGCCATTGAGTGGGAGGGGACAGCCAGTAAAACACAGCAACATTGTGCCTTATGTAATATTTGTGTAATAATTATTTATCATATGTACATTGTAAGCCTGAGGGCAAATTAACATTTTGTAAGCCACTCTGGGTGCCTTTGAGGCAGAGGAGCATGGTTAAAAATTCTCTAAATAAATAAAAAGAAGCCTGAAGGTGCACATGTGAATATAGATTTCATAGCACTTTCAGTTGTGCATTCAGTTGGACAATTTGCCTTTCAACATAAAATCAGTGTGTAATTAGACATGCAGAAATTTTTGCTATGCAATGCTAGCGTTGGACCTCAGCCATCTTCTTTGCATTACCTGTTACTAGTCAGATTTCTAGAATGAGAAGTATGATTGATGCTGAGTCAGGGGCTGGTTTAAAACTTGAAAATAATGGTGCTGCATGACTCAGAACAGTGTAGCATCCTGCCTTTTATGTTTATGTTTCATTTATTTTACCACACTTGAAATAGTTTCATCATAGGTGATCCCTTGTGGCCAAGTATTATTGCCTTCCAAGTGTAGAGTCTTGGTGGTGGGTCCATAGGTGACTGTAGAGATCTATTCTGAATCCGCATTCTCTTTCACAGTGAGAACATTGATTTCCAGATGGAAGAATAAATAATAAATTAATAATAATAATAATAATAATAATAATAACAATAACAATAATAATAATAATAATAATAATAATAATATCTTTATTTATATGCCACTTTTCTCCCACAGTGGGGACCCAAAGTGGTTCCAGCAAAAATATAATACAAAATCAAACAACAATCAAACGTATAAAAACAAAACATTATAAGCAATCTGGGTGAAACATAAATAGGCATTTAAAACAATATGCATTATTGTACTGTGCTATCATATCTTTTTGCACTTAGCACTACCCAGTGAAGGTTGAACCTTCTTGTCTCTTCAGCATAAGGTTTATACACTGAAGGATTGCTTGAATAGAATAGTTTTCTATTGAAGGCAGTCCCGATAAGCGTTAACTTGATGCGCCTTCTTCTTGGATTGGTTGGTACCTGCCTGCTGGCAGAGCACTTTGATTTTTTCACTGTTCAGTGAGAGGCCAAGTTTTTGTATGCTTCTGCAAAGGCATTAAAAGTAGTTTGTAGGCCTTCTTCTGAATGAGCACAGACTACATTATCATCAGCATATTGGAGCTCTATTATACACAGATGTTGTTGTGGCCTTGGTTTTGGTTTTCAGCCTGCTGAGGATAAATAGTTTGCCATCTGTCCAATAAGTGATTTCCACACCAATAGAAAGTTTCCCATCAACAAAGTGCAGAATCATAAATATAAAAATGGAAAACAAAGCTGGAGCAATAACACATCCCTGTTGACACCTGATTCCACCTTAAATGGGTCACCAAAGACTTTTGTCATAATGATGGAACCAAAGGATGCTCACATTTATCAGGGAATCTGATTTTTAAGAAGATGGTCCAGAGAGTATTGTAATTCATTGTGTCAAATGTGTTGGCAAGGTCAAAGAATGCCATGTATAGAGGTTGATTATGTTCCTTGCATTTTTCTTGGAGCTGTCATGCAGTGAAGATCATATCCACTGTTCCTCTGGACATTCAGGGATTCAGGGAGGATGTCTTCTGAGATAGGTAGAAGGTGGTTTGCAAATATTCTTCTGAGGATTTTCCAGCTGAGATGAAAAGGGAGATACTTTGATAATTTCTACCCTTTTTGAAAAGAGTGATGAAAGTGGCATCCTTGAAGTCTGCTGGGATCTTCTTAGTCACTCACGCCTTTTTAATGAGTTGATGGAGTTGTTGTGTCAGCTCAGGTCCGCCCTCTTTAAAGATTTCAACAGAGGTCCCATCACGTCAGTTGTCTTTGTTATTTTTTAATTCACTAATGACTTTGCTGACTTCTTCCAAACTAGGCAATGCTACAAGCATTGTTGTTGTGGAATTGGCAAGAGGACCTCTTTAGCCACGTTGGAGCTGAAGCTATGGTAGTGCCCTTTCCAGCTTAGTGCAACTGATTTTTTCCCTTTATAATAGTAATAATAATATCATAATAACTTTATTTTTATACCCCACCCCATCTCCCCAGTGGGGACTCGGAGCGGCTTACATGGGGACAAAGCCCAAAACATACAACAATAAAACGATAAAACAATTATTCCAAAAGTAAAACATCAATATCAATAAAACCATCATAGTAATCAACATACAGCATAAAATATTAAAAACAGAAAACTAAAACAAGGATCTGGGCCAAAGTGCAGAATATATCAAAATGGGAGAGGTAGTTTCTCAGTCAAAATAGTACATAAAGTGCAAAATAGTAGTGGCAGAAAATCCTATAGTTGGATGGGCAGATAGTTTAGAACTTTAGAAGTTTAGTTCCATCTCATGAGTGTAGAGGGTATATGCCATGATTTCCTAGGCCATAGATGATCTTTGTGGAATTAAAGAATCCCTGTGCATCATGGACATCTACAAGATGTTGGATTTCTTGAGCCTTTTTTGTCCACCGGATGTTCTTGAGTTCTCTGGTCCTTTTTTGGACCTCAGCTTTTGCACCAGTGTAGGTCTTTTTCTCAGCAGCACAATTGTTGTCTCTTTGCCATATTTGGAGTGCTTTTCTTTTCTTATAGATTAACTGTTGGATCTCATTATCATTTTTATCAAACCAACCTTGATGTTTCTTAGTTTGGTATCCAATGGTTTCTTCACAGTCTGTTATTGTAGAGGTCTTCAGTTTATTCCAATATCCCTCAACATTTTCAGGGTGTTCCATGGGTAGATGATTTTTGAGTGTTGTTTGGAGAAC
This sequence comes from Anolis carolinensis, assembly GCF_035594765.1. Taxonomy (NCBI): domain Eukaryota; kingdom Metazoa; phylum Chordata; class Lepidosauria; order Squamata; family Anolidae; genus Anolis; species Anolis carolinensis. The sequence goes on along the minus strand of NC_085844.1, from coordinate 238,405,854 downwards.
GTTTTGTTTAGAGGTCTCTTGTGGGGCTTGGGTGTTCACTTTATGTCTTATCTTTCTTCCTCCATTTGGAAGCAATCCTGATGGCCACTCCAGATAAAATTAACCTGTGGTCTGTCCAGCAGTCATTAGCACTTGTCATGCTTCTTTGGAGAAGTACATCATGGCTGCCTCTGGCACCTCTTACATAATCTAAAATGTGCCAGTGTTTTGACTGGGAGTGTTTTCATGATGTCTTAAGTCCATATGTCTTGCAAAAGAGCATTTTGGTGATGACAAGGTTCAGTTCTTCCAATCTGATGAGAAGTAGGATGCTTCCAACCCCATCTTTCTCTATAGTTCCTGGCCACAGGTAAAAATTTAGTCAAACTCTTGCATTAAAATCACCCAGAAAGATTGTCCTCCATACAAATATCCAATAGGATGGTGTCCAGCTGACAATAAAAAAATCCTTGATTTTTTTTGTCAACATCTAGTCTTGGTGCATAGGCACTTATGATAGTTGCCTGCTGGTTTTTGGCAAGATTAATTCAGAGGGTTGAGAATTCTTTGTTAATGTTGATGGGTACTTCAGACAGATACTCATCCAGGTTGTTTCTGATAGCAAAGTGGACTCTGTGTGTTCTTTGTTCTGGTTCAGGCAGTATCTTCCAGAAGAATGTGTAGCCTCCTTTTTCTTCCCACGGTTGTCCCTCTCCTGCTCTCTGGATTTTTTGGAGTGCTGTTATGTTGATGTTAAAGTGCTTCAGCTCCCTTCCAGTAATACCAGTTCTGCATTCAGGTCATTCATTGTCTGAGTTATCAAACAGTATCCGTATGTTCCACATTCCAAAATTCATTGGTCTTTTTTGTCCGCAAGGTGGTGATCCCTCTGAGCCTGGCAGTCCTGTCAGGGATAAGAGAAGCAGGTTATGTTTAGGGCACCTTTTCTAGCCCCCTCCCCATATGGGGTGATCAGAGTGGATCCTAAATAGGGCTGCTCAGTCATGGATACAGCTGCCTAACTACCTAACTGCCTCAGATCTTGAGGTAGAACAACTGAATTCATATCCACCGTCCATGTGCCAGTCTGTGATTAGGGGCTTCCAGATTTCACAATCCTGCCCCCGTAACCACTTGCTGATTGCCATAGGGCTTTTGTTGGTTTTCTCTTCCTTTTCTTGGAAGACGCCTGTGAATTCATTTGTTTTATGTGTAGAGATCAGTACACACCCAATCAACACAAAGTCTTCACAGAAAGAGGTTCACATCCAGTGGTGTAGTTAACCCAACAACTAGTGGTCTCTCATCTGTTACAGACTTCTTCTATCTTCAGAGCCATTGTAACATATACCATGTTATTGTCCACCTATGCTGCCTTTGAGAATTTCAGATTGTGCTTGGTCTGGTTTCTCCTCTGTGACCTAGCCACCCTTGGAGACCCCCTGGAGCATATGACTCCAACAGCTTTGCCTGCCGGTTCACTGGAACACACAAGCCTCCTAACCATGACAAGGTGACAATCCATTGAGGTAGTATAGGAGGTAGATAGAATAATATAATCGTAGAGTTGGAAGATATTATAAAGGTCATCCAATCCAACTTCCTGCCATGCAGGAATTTATCATTTGGGCCTTGTTTAACACCCTCTAGAGAAGGGGACTCCACCACACTCCAAGGAAGCACATTCCAATATAGAATAGTTCTTACCATCAAGGATGTTCTTCCTTATCACTCACATTTGTATGTAAGCCATCATTTCTCTTTCTTAAAACCACTACAAGGTGTGGGAGGCAGCCAGACATATTTTCTGTATTCACTATACACACTTCCTCCACATCCTCCATTTCCCTTCTTTTTATAGAAAATGTTGTTATATGCTCCATGGAGAAAAGAATATCTGTCTCACTTTCTCTGTTCCTTTCTCTTTGCGCGCTATATATATATATATATATATATATATATATATATATATATATGCTCAATACATTTAATTTCTGCCTCTTGATGCTTGTGGTGTGAAGCTTTCTCCTAACCCAAAGATGAAATAACTTACTCAGGCTGAATTCTATTGATTTTCAGTGGGATCAATAAGCCTTTTCCTAAGAATCTTCTAAAGCAGTAATGGTACAAGTGGGAAGTTTTCTAACTGCAGCTGGTGAATGATCATGTGGCCAAAAACTGGGGCACATATGGTCTTTGAAGCTCTTGCAGACTAAATGGATTATGGGATGCTGCAAGCTGGGGCAACAGTTTGATATTTAGAAAACATGGCTTTGTTAACTGGTGGGAAAGCACTAGCATTTCCATGAAGAGACAGCGTATCGGTTGTGTCAAAGGTAGGGTGCAGGGGGTGCAAACCTGGGTGACACCCAAGTGACTGCCTATAAAAATTATGGGCAGTGTTTCAGCAGAAATTTATTATTTTTATAAAATATCTCTAGAGTTAGAGTTAGAGCAAATAAAACATTTTCATAAGCCTAGTTTGCATGTACTGTAGCAGTATAGCTACAAGGCTAAACCTCTAAGGTGAACTTTAGCTTTCTTGACAAGATTTGTTCAAACAGATTTGCTGTTGGCTTTTACTTCACTGAGAAAGTGTGATTTGTTTAAAGTCACCCAATGCATTTCCATAGTTGAATGGGGATTTGAATCCTGGCTTCCCAGAGACTTAATCAAACACCCTACACTGCCCTAACTGTCAAACATGTTACCCCAAAATAAAATGTTGGTCATTGCCCTATAGTTATCCCTCATACTTTACTTTACTTGGGCAATCCCCTGAGGCCTTAGGAAAAGATAGATCCCAGGAGATCCCAGGAGAAAGCAGAAGGAGGAAGATAGTTCATGAGTATAGCGAAACGCGGCCGCCATCTTTGTTACCATCCTATTACCATCATCCCCACCATGGTTAGAGAGGGAGTAAGAAAGAAGTTCTTACTAACACGACTAGCTGCTTCCTCCCTATATTGCCCCATCACAGCCCTGCCGAACCGGGGAGCAGTAGGTTATTGCCCTGCTGAACCAGGGGGCTTTAAGCTCCTGTAGAATGCTATTCCGCTTTGGGTTTAAAGCCCAGCTTCCTTAGGATCTGTAGCCATTTGGGCCCAGCTCCATCAGGAATCCTGACCACCCAGTTCCCTCGCCATATCGGGAAGAATTTGACTCGGACGCTTCTGCTTCTGAGAGCCTAGTCCAAAGAACATGGGATAGTGCATTTATCCAAGAAACTGTGCAATCGGGGACCACATTTAATTTTAGTTTTCCAGGTTGACTCCAGAGGATTTTAATTTTAGAGGACTAGAATTCAAGGGGTTGTAAGGGCCAAAGAAATAGACCATAGATATCAAACATCCAGGTTCTGAGAATATTGTTTTTGGTCGGTATTTGTGCGGGCACAGCTTCTCTGTGACAGTTTGTGTTACGTCAGAGCATTGCGTGTGAATATCCCACAGGCCCTTTTTCGTATTTGGATCATTACAAGATCTTCTGTGCCTGTTTTGTCACTGAAGAGGCCTTACCAAGTGGACTGACTTCCTCTGACCTGGACTGGTGGAGCACTTTTCATCACAATTGAACATTGTGCTCTCAAATATGTGTGATCTATTAGGTCAATCGTTGAACCTCCTTTTTCAACATTTGAAGGCCCTGAACAAAAAGGTAGACCATCTAGTTGAGGGGGTATCTCAAATTGCAATTGTTTCAACTAATAATTACTGCCACCAGGGGGATAAGGCTGAAAATTCCAGGACCAGATGCCATCTTGGTTTTGGGAGAGGGAAAATGAGGCCTTAACCAGTTCTGGAGGGAGGAGGGGGGTTGGAATGAATAGTGATACTGAGGGCTAGGAGAGGGGGAAACTACATGGCAGAAACAGACTGTAGGGAAACAGTAAACGGGTTGGATTACACAGATAAGTTCTGTAAGGAGGAGATTCTGAACCCCAGAAGTCAACAAAGGCAGATATACCACCAAGAAACGAAGATATGTTATAGAGTCCTCAAATCTAACAAACTAGCCTTTGATCTATTAGACACACGACTAAATAGAGGCAGGTGAAACATATTTAATTGGGTCAAACTATCCATTGCACAGATTCTCCTGTCATATCCTTCCAAAGTTAAAATCAACGCCATTACTTGGCTATGCAAAAATGACATCAAGAAGTCCTTACGATTGCTGATAAAATTTGATGATGCCATCACGGCTAAAAACATATATGCTCTCAAGCCTAGATTAAGTAAGTGGGGAATCTTAGTTAGAATTGTTTTTCAAGATCTAGCTATTCACCTGCTACTACATGGGCTTAGAGGAACCGCCCAAAGAGAAAATTGTCTAAAGAATCACTTGAGGCCCTTAAATTCGGCTCCTCAGGCTCATGACAATGAACCAACTCATAATCTAAGATCTTCCACCCCCCCTGAAAATTCAGAAAGAGTTCCAAATGATACCTCCAGCTTATCCTTCCTCATTATTTAATACCACTCCTGGAGATGAATTTATCTCACAAAGCTCCTCCCAAAGAAGATTGCCCCTCCCCCATCTATAAATTGACTATCTTCCCTTCCAAGCTCAGATGATACCAATCAGGGGCATGGAGAATTCCAGAGCCAGGAGTCCACCATTGGGACTGTGCTGGGGAGGCAGAGATGTGATCGATTATACCAACACAGGGAGAAGCGCAACAGAGTCCTTGCAACCCTGAAGCGAGATAGGTCAGAGAGCCAGCATGACAATCCACCTGGGTTGAAGGTTCTGCTGCTAAATGCTAGGTCTGTGACAGGTAAAACAGCTGCCATTCAGGATTTAATCCTGGATGAAGTAACAGACCTAGCATGTATCACTGAGACCTGGTTGGATGAGTTGTGTGGGGGTAAACCTCACCCAGTTCTGTCCTCCAGATTTCAGGGTGCATCAGCAGGCCAGACCTGGGGGGCGGGGAGGTGGGATTGCGGTGGTCTATCGTGATTCCATTGCCTTGACCAGGTGCCCTGTTCTGCAATTTTCCGAGTTCGAATGTGTCCATCTGAAAGTGGATAACTGGAACAGTCTGGGGCTTCTGCTTGTGTACTGACCACCCACAACACAGCAGTCTCCCTGCCAGAGCTTGCAAGAGTGATCTCCCACCTGGCGTTGGAGTCTTGAGATTTCAATCGTGCTGGGAGATTTCAACGTCCATGTGGAGGCCACCCTGTCTGGTGCAGCCAGGACTTCATGGCCACCATGACGACCATGGAATTGTCCCAAGTGATATCTGGGCCCACCCATGTAGCTGGCCACACTTTGGACCTAGTTTTCATTGTGGATGGGGGAAATGTCAGTGTGGAAGAGCAGCTTTAGATTCACCATAGCCTCTAACCTCTGCTGGGGTGGAGGACCCATTATGTTGGTCCGTCCCAGGAGACTGATGGATCCGGATGGATTCCTGATGTCTCTTGGGGATTTTCCTGCCATGCTGGCTGACAATCCTGTCGGTGCCCTGGTAGACCTCTATAACTTGGAGGTCTCTAGGGCAGTAGACACGATTGCCCCTGAACATCCTCTCTTGTTGCAATGATCCAAACCACCCCCCTGGTTTACCAGGGAGCTGGAGATGATGAAGCGTATGAGGCGAGGGCTAGAGAGCCACTGGCAGATGACTCAAAAAGCATCTGACCAAACCTGGGCTAGAGCCTCTCTTAAGGCCTACTCTGTGTCAATGCACGCAGCCAGAAAGACTTTCTTGACTGCCCGCATTGCGTCTACAACTAACAGACTGAGAGAGTTGTTTCAGGTGGTCAGGGAACTCCTCCATCCCCTTGAGGGGGAGGGGCTCCCTGATCACCTGACAACCCGATGTGGTGAGTTCACACATCATTTTGCAGACAAAGTCTCTTGAATACATTATTATTGCATCTCACCCTATGAACCGGTATGGGCCTTGAGATCTGCTGGGGAGGCCCTCCTCTCACTTCCACCCTTGTCCCAAGCGCAATTGGTGGGGACAAGGGAGCGGGCCTCATGTGCTTCACCAACACCAGCTCCTTGGAAAATCAGGGGGCTTATTTGGCTCCACTCCACAAAAAGAAATGCTCAAAAGTGATTGTGTTCAAAAACCTAGGTATTTCACCATTCCAGAGGGCAACCAGGGTTTTGACAGTGTCACTTGCCAAAAAGGTAGAAATATCCTCAAGCGAATCCATCCAGATCCATGTGCTTCCTTTGCCCCCCCCCCCCCAAACTTGTAGAGGTCCTGAGTTCTAGTAAATCTAAACCTAAGTATGGAGCTGTCCATGACAACAGAACTATAGAAAGTTCATTCACACCAAAATCCCAGCACAGAAACCCATCAAAAATGGGTCCAGATACTAACTTGAATAAACCTATGGTTGTTACAGAGACAATGAAATATTGAGCCACTCCCAATCAAGCTCTGAGGATGCCTGCCATAGATGTGGGCGAAACGTCAAGAGAGAATACTTCTGGAACATGGCCACACAGCCTGGAAAACATACAACAACCCTGAGACTAACCCCAGCTAGCTCAGAAAGGGAAAACAATTGAGCAACAAGATACACCAGCAAACCACCCATGTTGAAATAGACAGTCAAATCTGGCAAATCATGGAATGAAATGCCAGAACAGACAGGTGATATAAAGACAGACCATTTCAACTCCACTGCCCTGAAACCTATTCCTTGTCTAGTGCTGTACAGGGAATCCTGAAAGACAAAGCTGAAAGAGATTGCCTTTTCCCAGCTTCTCCATTCCAACACAGGACAACCTCAGTTGATCTTGGATCATGAGGTGGAGGAACCCCTTGACAACTCGGTCACTTGATGCAGCGGGTTCGCGCATCATTTTGCAGATAAAGTTGCTCGATTACAGCTTTGATACAGTGCCTGATGAGGTACCTAGAGCATCTGTCAATTCCATCTTGATGGATTCGTTTCAACCTGTTCGGCCTGATGACGTGGACAAGATCATTGGAGCAATGAGACCAACCACATGTGCTCTAGACCCTTGTCCTACCTGGCTTATAAAGCTTGCCGGGGGGGGGGGGGTCGATTGGTTTTTGAGGATTATTAATGCCTCATTGGAACAAGGGAAATTTCCATCTAGCCTGAAACAGGCAACTATTAGACCAATTCTAAAAAAGGCATCCCTTGATTCTTCTATTCTATCAAACTATCAACCAATTTCAAACCTCCCATTCTTAGGCAAGGTTCTTGAGCGAGTGGTGGCCTCTCAACTCCAGGGATTCTTGGATGACACCGATTATCTTGACCCATTCCAGTCTGGTTTCAGGCCTGGTCATGGCACTGAGACGGCTTTGGTCGCCTTGGTAGATGACCTCTGTAGAGAGCTGGACAGGGGGAGTGTGTCCCTGTTGGTTCTCTTAGACATCTCAGCGGCTTTCGATACCATCAACCATGGTATCCTTCTGGCATGGCTCTCCGGGATGGGCCTTGGGGGTACTGCTCTCCAGTGGCTCCAGTCCTTCCTGGAGGGTCGCACCCAGATGGTGAAGCTGGGGGACACCTGCTCGGACCCCTGGCCTTTGACCTGTGGGGTCCCGCAAGGTTCCATTCTGTCCCCCATGCTTTTTAATATCTACATGAAACCACTGGGCAAGGTCATCCGGGGTTTTGGAGTTCGGTGCCATCTCTATGCAGATGACACTCAACTCTACTACTCTTTTCCACCTACCTCCAAGGAAGCCCCTCGGATCCTAGACCAGTGCCTGGCCGCTGTAATGGGTTGGATGAGGGCCAACAAGCTGAAACTTAATCCTGACAAGACAGAGGTCCTCCAGGTCAGTCGTGCGACTGATCGGGGTATAGGGTGGCTACCTGTGCTTGACGGGGTCACACTCCCCCTGAAGGCACAGGTCCACAGCTTGGGGGTCCTCCTGGACTCATCGCTGTCACTTGATGCTCAGGTGTCGGCGGTGGCCGGGAGGGCCTTTGCACAGCTAAAGCTAGTGCGCCAACTGCGACCATATCTCGAGACGTCTGACTTGACCATGGTGGTCCATGCTCTGGTTACCTCAAGGATGGATTACTGTAATGCACTCTACGTGGGGCTGCCCTTGAAGACGGTCCGGAAACTGCAGTTGGTACAGCGGTCGGTAGCTAGGTTACTAACTGGAGCTGCTTACAGGGAGCGGTCAACCCCCCTGTTCAAGCAGCTCCACTGGCTGCCGATAATATTCCGGGCCCAATTCAAGGTGCAGGTTATTACTTATAAAGCTCTAAACGGTTCGGGACCTGCCTATCTTTGTGACCGCGTTGTCCCCTATGAACCCACCCGATTGCTGAGATCCTCCGGGGAGGCCCTCCTCTCACTTCCACCCTCCTCACAACTGCGTTTGGTAGGGATGAGAGAGAGGGCCTTCTCGGCCATGGCTCCCCAACTCTGGAACTCCCTCCCCAGGGAGATTAGGTTGGCTCCCTCTCTACCTTCCTTCAGGAAGCAACTGAAGACTTGGATGTTTCGGCAGGCCTTCGAAGATAGTCATTAATTAATCAGCCCCAGTGGGTTTTTAATAATTTATCCTGTTTTTATTACGGTCTTACCATTTATGTGTTTTAAATGAAATTTTTATCTTGTATTGTTGTTTATATTGATATATTGTATTACTGTTTTATCTTTTTATATTGTGATTTATTGTGTTGCTTATATTTTGTTCTTATGTTGTTTGGGCCACTGCCCCATGTAAGCCGCCCCGAGTCCCCGTGGGGAGATGGTGGCGGGATATAAATAAAGTTTTTTTTTTATTATTATTATTATTATTATTATTATTATTATTATTATTATTATTATTAACCTCTGTGAGTCTCTGAGACTGCTAGCCAAAAATGTCACCCATTCACTAACATGACAATGACTGGAAGTTAATATGTAGCTTTTGAGAACAAGTATTTGTTGAAATAATGCCATGCAGGGCAGACTTGCAGTAGTTTTTTAAAGAATATTTGCCTCTTCTGGATGCTTCCAAGGAAGTCAGATTTCACTTTTCCATCACTAAAGGGTCCAGGGGACATACAGAAATGAAAGACTGGTCCCCATTGAGACATAATGGGGAATTTTACTTCCAGTAATTGGGGGTGAAGAATGGAGGCATGATTAATGGAAAAGAGCAGATTATCTAATGGCACAGTGCAGGCACACATTCAGTCTCAGCAATCTTGCATCCAAGCATACATATACTTAATACCACTGCCCTTCTGATTCTTCTCTTATCTCATGCTTGTAATTAGGATGGGCTTACTATAACTTCATGTGATTGTTCTGCTTTCAAGCATGATTTAAATCATATTGGTCAGGCCAACTAGAGTAGGCCAACTGAACCATTGGAATTTGATAATTCAATAAACTGATTCTGCTGGTGAAATGCAGTTGAAATACTAAACACAGTTGTAGGCTGAATTCATCTCCTCCACCATACTGGCTCCCTGATGGGTTAATAGTGAAATACTGTTAAGGCAGAGTTATTTGAATGTTGGACTAGGACTCTAGGAATTAGGTTCAAATTCTCTCTCTACCAACAAAATTTATTGAGTGGCCTTGAGTAAATTATACTTTATCAGCCATAGGGAAAACCTTTAAATAATTTATCAAGAAATTATTATGATAGGATCACTATCAGTCAAAATAAAGCTGGAATCACATAACAATGACTACAACAACAATCACGTTGCAATTATTCAAAAGCAAGCTCTATTTATTTGAAGGGGATTCTCTCTCCCCATGTTGTGGCATACAGTTGCAAGCTTAAATTCTAGAGATATAATTTGCCACCCTGATTAATTCATAATGTGTAAGGACTGACACAGGAAAAAATGGAAATCAGGAGGCAAGGCACAATGGGATAAACTAGGGACACAATGGACTGAATTACAGATCATCTTAAGAAAGTGCGATGGTGCTTCTTTCTGCTAACAGGCAATCATGCCTGATATCTTTCGAATTGAGCTCTTGTATTCACTTTGCCAGCTCATTCGTATTGACATGTTAGAGTCTGCAGCAGTGTATTTATAAAGTTTCTGTGCTATTCATTGAGTAGACAATTCCACAGAGACACAGTAAGCCCGTGCAATGTACCTGTTAGGAGATAAAGGAGTAGATCAAGGAATATTCTGAGCAAGTTCTATACGGATGCTTAAGCACCAATCACTTCTAACTCTCTATTGCACTTTTTTTGGTATTAGTAGTGACCTAAGCTGCCAGCAATCTGAATCACTTGCTCAGATGACACTTGGCCATGTGCCCCCATCTGACAACAGCCGCAAATGATCTCTTTCCACCAGAAGCCCTTGCAAAATAATGAGCATTGCTTTGCGTTTGTTTGCCCCTTCGGCATGGAGGTAGCAATACAGCACAGTCAAAATATAAAGATGATTGAAAGAGATAACCAAGAAAGCAGAGGCACTACTAATGACAACATTTTACTAGCTGTAAAATGATAGCTTTAAACATGCCAGGGTGATTTTATATAGAAAGAAGGGACAAAACAGACTTTCAGATGTTAATATATGAGGTACCAAAGCTTGGAAAGTTGTTTTAAAAATGGCATTTTTTATAGTTTAGGATTTGAAAAATTCTATATCTTGTTTATCTTAATCCAGTCTGCATTCTTGCTCCATCTTTTGTTTATATCAAGTTGCAATAACACTTTTGCTTCACCTGTAAAAAAAATAGGATACATTTTCCATTCACATCTTCTCTAAGGCTACATTTATGCACTTTTCCTAATGTATGTTTCCCCCCAGTGGTTGTGCATATTTTTCAACTATATTTTTAGCATTGAAAAATTCATTTTATTATATCATTTTTAATTTATTTATTTACTCTATTTATATCCCGCCTTTCTCTACTCCGAAGGGGACTAAAGGCAGCTTACATAGAGGCAATTATTCAATGCCCTAAAAACACACAAGTCCAAAAAAATTCAAATAAAATTCAAATAAAATTAAAACATATTAAATATTTAAAAACATTCCATTCCATATTAAAATCATGACATTCATAGTTGTAGTCTAAGTTGTTCCATAGTCATTCCATACACAGCACTATTCTCTGAAGGCCTGATCCCACAGCCAAGTTTTTACCTTTCTTTTAAAGTATAGGAGGGAAGGGGGCAATCTAATGTCACTGGGGAGGGGGTTCCATAGCCGAGCAGAGCAAACGGCAAAAATCCAAACCTCTATTAAATGACTTACAAGGCTGTTACAAGGATGAGGATGCAAATTTTCATTAATTCCAATCTCACAGGAAATCATGAATAATTTAATCAACTTTTTCTACACTATAACAAAGTCTTTATACTGGGATTTCACAATATAAATCTCTGTCACATATTAATTGTGCTACACATGCTTGTGTTGAACATCAGTGGTGCAGAACACAACCAAGACACCAAATGTGGAACAGAATGCAAAACAAAACATGCATATCCAGCCATGTGCAATTTATGATGCCCAGCCATGCACAGTGTGCTTTCATGAGCAATGCATCTCCATGTTCATTTCGCATCCATGTACAATGGCATAGTATGCACAATGCCATTTCCACAACCTTGAACTGAATGTGAACATTCTATACTGGGCAAAAAACTGCTTTTACAATGGAAAAATGCATAAGATACCAGTGGGATTCTGATCATTATTTTTGAGGGGAAAAAAACATATTCACTACAAAAAAAACCTAAACTATTTGTAACTAGTTAAGTTCTAAACACTGTGTAATATATGCATCATAAAACAATGCGATCTGGCAAATATTGAATTTATATTTGGATTCAGACGGCTGAGAAAACAATCCAATACAATTTAAAGTAAATCTCATTTAATTGTGTAGAAAAAAAAAAACTTCTTGATAAACATCCATAAGAGCACACTGGAGTCCTTCATCTGGATTTATTGGAGTGTCATTATTTAATACTGTTTGATGCAATATTTTCTGTGTTATACCTTTCAATTAGTCCAGATTTAAATGTATCAATCTGGGCAAGTGTTCAACTGATTTCTATGGATGGTATTTATAAGTAAAGGTGCTATAGACCTATCATGCAGCATGTATAAACTATAAATTTACCAGAAAAGAAAAGCCAGACTCAGAAATAATGTAACTAGTAGGCTTGCTCAAATAATTCGATTTCCCCGTTACCCGTTATTAATTCGTTACTTTCGTTTCTTTTGAAGCAATATACGGCCTTGATTGTCCACACGTCTGGATATCGCAGTTTCGAACCGCGAGAGGCCGTTTTTTGTTATGTCGTCGTTTTTTTCGTAAGGAAAAAAAGCTTTTGCAAATCACCCAAACTCCCACCATTCCTAACAGCCTCAGGCCCTTTCCTTTTGCCCCTCAGCAAAAGGGGCGTCACGGGCTCAGCCAATGGGAGGGGGCCAGGGGGAAGGAGGCCGAGGAGGAGGAGGAAGACGGAGGGGGAAAATGGCCGCCGCCGCCTCAGCTCAGGCCTGGTGTCTCTCTGTGAGGCGGGAAGGCGGCGGATGGAGCTGGGAATGGAGAGACCGAGAGAGACAGAGACACGCAGAGATGGAGGCTGGCGCGGGGCCCGGCGGTGAGGAGGAAGAGGCCCGGGATGTGAGGGGGTGTGGGCCAGGCCCATCCTCGGCTGCTCCCGGGGAGGGAGGGAGGGAGGACTACGACTCCCAGGGGCCCAGATTCGCACCCTCCCTCCCCCCAATACAGGTCTCCATACGACGCTACATGAACTTGAATGGATACTGTGGTTGTGTTGTCGAAAGCTTTCATGGCTGGGATCACACTGTTGTGGTATGTATTCCGGGCTCTATGGCCATGTGCCAGAAGCATTCTCTCCTGACGTTTCACCCACATCTGTGGCAGACATACTCAGAGGTTTTGACGTCTGTGCGAAGCTAGGCAAGTGGGGTTTATATATCTGTGGAAGGTCCAGGGTGGGAGAAAGAACTCTTGTCTGTGGGAGGCAAGTGTGAATGTTGCAATTGGTCACCTTGATTAGCATTGAATAGCCTTGCAGCTTCAAAGCCTGGCTGCTTCCTACCTGGGGGAATCCTTTGTTGGGAGGTATTAGCTGGCCCTGATTGTTTCCTGTCTGGAATTCCCATTTTCTGGGTGTTGTTCTTTTACTGTCCTGATTTTAGCTTTTCTGTAGCTAAAAATGCATATAAAATTGATTCTATAGGGAGGATAAATGATTGGATTTCAACTCCTACAGCTTAGCTTTCTCTGCCAATAATGGTACCATACCAAACTAAACCTCCCAAGATTCTGTAGCAGTGAGCCATCTTGGATATTGTAAGGGATTTATTATTATTATTATTATTATTATTATTATTATTATTATTATTAGACCTTGCTCCCAGGAAGGTGCCTTCGCTGTGGCTCCCAACTTATCTATCTACCTTTCCACATATTCTCCACATTGTGTGTATGTGTATGTATATTATATATACATGAGCCCTGATGGCGAAGTGTGTTAAAGCACTGAGCTGCTGAACTTGCAGACCGAAAGGTCCCAGGTTCAAATCCCGGGAGCAGAGTGAGTGCCCGCTGTTAGCTCCAGCTTCTGCCAACCTAGCAGCTTGAAAACATGCCAATGTGAGTAGATCAATAGGTACCGCTCTGGCAGGAAGGTAATGGCACTCCATGTAGTCATGCCGGCCACATGACCTTGGAGGTGTCTATGGACAACACTGGCTCTTGGGCTTAGAAATGGAGATGAGCACCAACCCCCAGAGTCAGACATGACTGAACTTAACGTCAAGGGATAGCTTTACCTTTACCTATATATACACACACACACACACATATGCAGGGACGATATATATATATATATATATATATATATATATATATATATATATACACACACACACACAGTATATATCACACACACACCAATTTAACAAAGTTTCAGCCACAAAAACAAGGTTTCTGAAGTAGAACAATGACTTTCACAGTAAAGACAACCCAATTTAACAGGAAAGAAGACTTTCAAACCAGGAACAGATTTCTGCAATTATTAAAAAATGGTTTATTATAAAAGCTATGAAAATTCGCCAAAAATCAGAGGATAAGGAAAACGTTCCAAATTTTGGTGAGCACTGTACCAAGTTTGAAGAAGATCACTCAAAAAATGAGGGCGGGAGAGTCCTGTAAAATCTCCCCTTGTGCTGTTTTTTTTGGCCACTGCGCATGCGCGTCCGCCATTAACGAATTAATTTAGAAAATAACGAATTTTCGTTAATTTCGAATTTTTTGGGGGGCAAAATTCGGAAATGACATCAGAAACGAAACGCTGGCGCCCCCTACTTTTGAAACGAGTTTAGAATCAATTTTTTCATGGATCGCTCAAGCCTAGTAACTAGACATGGTTGTGCTCCAGGACAACTTTGACTTGTTACAGGTCTGCATCACCTACAAACTGAAAGAACATCTATATTGATTGCTGTCTTCTATCCTGCATATATTATCTGTAAAAGGAGAATAGTCATGCTATAATTGAAGGATTACTGTGAGGTACTGGATCATTGCGAAGATGGATAAAACTATGTCTTAAGTCAGAATTCCATGTAGACATTTTACTACTGGATATGACAAAGAGCTTCTGTCTATCTTCATCACAGTTTTTGTTCCAATCCCATTAGTTCCTTGATGATATTGAAAGAGATTAGTCAGTGTGCCTATATTTTCTCTTAATGTACAGTGATCATGCTTCAAGGAGAATTTCTGTCTCATTTTAATTCTTTTGATCTTGTAAAAATTGATTCGGAAAAGACTTCATTTTTCAAAAAGTGCTCTACTATTTGCCATAAAGTATAGATTTCTGCAGATTCCTTTTGTAATTTGGGGAACAGTCAACATCTGGTACATTATGTAGGCTAAAAAATGACCCTCTCCCAAATCTATATTAATATCTGTTGCATGAAGAAATGGCCTTCAAGAGGTGAGAGAGTCTTGGGACTCACGGTCTGGACAATGATGGCGAGACAGCCAGGCTTTGTTAGCTTTGGCAAACAACTGACTTTGTGGCTTTCAAGTGCCCTGTAATGGGTCAGGAAGGCTATCTAGGCTAAATAAATTAAAGAGCCAGATAGTTATGTAAACTTCTTGCACTGCAGTGGTAAAAAGGCAGCTCGGCTGAGAAAAGGAAAGAAGACACCAAAACACACACAAATCGGATTGCAGCTGTAAATCACAGCTATATCGCCGTTCATTTCAGCAAGCTTTTTTCTACACTCCAACACCTCCGAAGTTTTTTAGAAGTCAGAAGGAATGAAGCAAGGAAACCAAGAAGTTTGAAGTTTGAATTCCTGATCATGGAGAAAGGAGAAAGATAAAAAGGTGAGACAATATGAAAAAGAAATTCAAATACAACAGAAATACAATGAACCACAACTAGTATGAAAGAGAACATTTTAATGATTTTTAAAGAACATCTGGCTCCAAAATAAACCAGTAAGTAAGAGCAATTAGCAAGCAGATGACATTGATCCAAACTGTAAATAAGAGAAGATAAAAGAATGGGCAAGAAAGTTATCTTGCAATATAAATAACCTCTAAACCAAATTATAACACAAGTGTTTGATTAAATCATTTAAGAAGAATCTTACTTAACTGTGATGTATAATTTGCCAGTCCAAAGATAAGATTATGGTGTTTTGAGAATTTGACCTTGAAAAAGCCATTTAGTCTAATCAGAACTGCCACTCCCTAAGAATTGAAGGAATCTGTTTTTCAACAGCCAGCAATAGAGAAAATATATATATATATATACACACACACACACACACACACATATATATATATATTATATACATATGACATCCAATTCTTCAAGAGACTATAAACTTTGCCAAGAGAAAGACAAGATAAAAGAATGACCATATATATTCAAAAGAAGCAAGAAATTGAGATGAAAAATTGAAAAAAATCAGACAATTGGAACTCTTAAACAATGCCTTAGAAATTGCAGACAGCAAACTGGATCAAGTACAAGATATATTGCGCACTATAGTGCATTATAAATTTGGAAGGTTAATACAGAAGAAATCAACTTTTGAGGTATCAAAGCTGTATGATCTCCAATCAAAAGATCTACACCTACAAGATAATAACATACAATTAAAACAACAACTAAGGTCCTCACGCAGATGGAATGGTGCTATGAAAACGTCCAAAATCTGAAAAAGATGTGGATTGAGTTGGCAGAACATGAAAAACAGGAACCATAAGTGGAGAAACAACTGAGCAAGATACTGAAGGCAAATTTTGAATGGGCTAGTGGGAACCAAACCTCGAGAAAGAGAAGTTTGAGAGATCCGGTCTTCAGGAGCTATCTGGGAAAGTTTGTAAAAATGAACTATAAGAATGTTATCATACTGATTGATTATGGTTAAATCAGGAGAGTTTTTGAACCCAAGAGTTGCAGACTATTACTATTAATATTTTATATACATGCTTGTGTTTTGTACTCAGCACCCACCCAAATTTAAGAAATTTGTGAAACGACATTCATTAATAAGATTGAGATGGGCTATAAAATGGATTGGTTATATATAGTTATATAAATTTGGGGTAATACAAAAAGAGAGAAAGCATAATTATGAAATGATATAAATACTAACTTACTAACAATGTAAATGAAAATTGTAGAATTTTCTTCTTAAATAATAATAAATAATCTAAGAAAAGATGTAATATGAAGCAATCTGTTATGAAAAATTAAGATCAATTTTCACTGAAGATGAAAGACAGAACTAACCAATAACAAATCAATTATCCCCAATTTTTAATTTTTTCTTCCCGTTTCCCCTAACCCCCACTCTTCTAGTAAATGTTTAATAAAATATTTAGGAAAAAAAGGTGAGAGAGTCTTGATCTTCAAGCACATCTAGCTCAGCATATAAGAAGGACCTAGTCAGATCTAATTTGCAAAGCCAGATAAAGTGGATGGTCAGGCTATATAAGGAGCTCACTGTTAACACACTCCCATTTCTTCAGTCTCCCATTCTTTGCCTGGCAGTGGCTACATTCAAACCCGTTCCATCTCTGCAGTGCACAGAAAAAGGAAAGAAAATATTGTTTCAATGCTGAGTGGCAGTTTTATTGAATTGTACATTTTCAAAAATTCATTAGCACTGCAAAAAAAGGACAGCCTGTTCGGGTTTTAGTTAAGTGCAAATTAATATTAATGTACTCAAATCAATTGATCAATTAGTATAAAGACAGACTGTTAATCAAGTAGACATACTATGATCCATTCACAAGCTTCCTATGAACAAAGTTGATTAAGACACTTTGTGACTGACCTAGAGCAAAATTCATCAGCAATCACTTGTTTCTGACTATGATTGCCTTCCAAGTGTAGGGTATTGGCGGTGGGTCTGTAGGTGACTATAGAGACCTATTCTTGATCTGCATGTTCTTCCACAGTGAGGACATTGTTTTCCAGGTGGAAGGTGGTCCTCGACATGCCTTTCTTGTGACACGTTTCTCCCTTTCGCCATCTATTTGTGTCTCTTTGAATTTCACAGCACTGTTGATCACAGCTGACCTCCTGTTAGAACACTCAATGACCAGAACTTCCCAGTTCTTGGTGTCTATGCCACAGTTTTTAAGGTTGGCTTTAAGCCCATCATGATATCCCTTTTCCAGTCCATCGGGATTTTGATTTCCATTCTTGACTTGGGTTTATATTAACTACTTTGGGAGACAATGATCGGGCATTCAGACATGTCCAGTCCAGGGAAATTGATGGCGAAGGATCATTGGTCCAGCACTGGTGGTCCTTGCTCCTTCCAGAATGCTTACATTTGTCCACCTGTTTTCCAAAGAGATTTGTAGGATTTTTCAGAGGCAAGCCTGATGAAATTCTTCCAGAAGTTGTGTGTGACATCTGTAGACTCTCCATGTTTCACAGGTGTATAACAGGGTTGGGAGGACAATAGCTTTAGAAACAAGCATGTTGGTATTCCTATGAATGTCCAGATCTTCAAACACTCTTTGCTTCATTTGGAAAAATGCTACACTTTCAGAGCTCAGACTGTATTATATTTCAGTGTCAATGTTGACTTTTCTGGAGAAGTGGCTGACAAAGTAGCAGAAATGATCAACATTTTCTAACATTACACAATTGAGCTCTTTTTCTGGCATTGCAGAGGGATTGACCGGTGCCTGTTGAAAGAGCGCTTTGGTTTTCTCAATGTCCAGTGAAAGGCCAAGATTTTTGTATGCTTCTGCAAAGGTGTTTAGTGTGGCTTGTAGGTCTTCTTCTGAATAAGCAGAGACCACATATCATCAGCATATTGGAGCCAACCATAAGACATGGGGCCACAAAGTGGAGTTCACAACATGCGAGTGTGGAGAAGAGCAAACCACATACCACCTATTACAATGCAGTCTTTGCCCTGCCACATACACAATGGAGGACCTTCTAATAACAACACCAGAGGCACTACAAATGGCCAGCTACTGGTCAAAGGACATTTACTATAATGCCAAGTTTTAAACTTTTTTGTGTTTTAAATACATTACAACTGTACCCTTGGTTCACTTCTGATACGATAAATAAAATAACCTATTGAAATTTTCCAATATAAATTTGCGTATCAAAACTAATGTCTATTTTCTTCTGCATTGCTAACTCTATGCTTTAAGATTTGAGAGGGTTTGTGGGGAGGATTATAGGAATTCTGAACTTGGCTTGATTACAACTGGAAGTGATTAGACCTTCAACATTAGTTGATGTTGTTTTCCAATACTGAGCTTTTAATTAAAAGAAAAAAATGGTACACTTGAAATAATAACAGATGGAAGTAGCTGAAATTCAAATAGGTAAGTATGCTTTAAAAATGAAAGCTACTGTTCTTGATGTTCAGGTGAACAGAACTGAATATGAAATTTGGCCTGTGGGTTTTTGCAAATACCTTTTACTGATCCTCATCTTAAATGCACCATTTGGAAATCTTCTGTCAGCTCTTTCTATAGCAATCAACATAGCAGTCAGCCAAGGAAGGGAATACTTTGAGACTGCCAGCTTTGTCAGACTGCCGTTTAAAGCTCTCTCATTGTTTATGCTCACTGTTGTGTTCATTGTTTGAATTTTCTTTCTATAGACATCTGTGAGCATTCAAGAACAGCGAGAGATCTTCTTTTGCTTGTGAAATCCCTGTGTGATTCCCTTTCAGCATCTGCTATTCCTATATTGTTGGAAGAGAAAAATCATGAACAGATATCCAATGGCACCCTATGTATTGGCAGGTGATTGTGAGCTATATGCCAGCTAGCCCTTTCGAATGGCACTGACTCCAAGAAATCTCCAGCTGGTGCTTTCTACTCCTTCTGAGGGCATGTCCATATGCCTTTCATTTAAGGCTTTTGTGCACATTGTCACTGCAGTATGCCATGAAAATATTCTGTCCTTCTTCCCATTCATGTAGTTTGATACAATCTCTCTGTGTATCTAGTTACATTCTGTGGTGGCTGGTCACTTCCATGTAGTTGGGTGGTGAGTTCATACCAGTTCTCAGTCCAAAAAATGCTATTCAAAATGATAAAAAAACTATCCTAAAATAGCTTTAACATCCTGGCATGCTTCTTTAAAGTATGAACTAAAATCTGAAGTGTATTTGCTGCCCTACTGTCATGGAAACCACTAAACGCATGCTCAAAAACTAAACAAAAAGTAGGATGAATTTTCAGCAATTGCTCTTAAACCATATGTAATTTCTAACCCTGGAAATACCGAGTTTGAAAAATGTACTAGTATGGACTCTAGAATCCCCCAGGTAACTTTGACTATGCATAGCAGTCAAGCCTTGTACCGATTTTCAGAAACAATCTAGAATTAGTTTTAATGGGCTAAATTTTGTTGCTATTCCCAACTAAGTAGACCTATTAAATCAACAGGATTTACCTAAGTGTGGCTTTATCATTTAGCAATTCATTAAATGAATCTGTTCTAATTAGAAAGAATCAATATTATTTGGGCTTCTGATGTTAATATTTATTGCTTTTCAAAGACCTCCGAGGTCATGTGGCCAGCATGACTGCATGGAGTGCCGTTACCTTCCCGCCAGAGCGGTACCTATTGATCTACTCACATTGGCATGTTTTCGAGCTGCTAGGTTGGCAGAAGTCCAAATAATATAGAGAGCTTTTTTTAGATGTCTGGTCACAAACCATTTAGGCTTTACAAAATTAAATCCAGTGTTTTGAATCTGACTACCAGTGTAACACTCTCAAATATCAGGGTAACGTGATCAAATTATTGGTTTAAAAAGATAATAATAATAATAATAATAATAATAATAATAATAATAATAATAACAACAACAACTGGGTGCCGTGCCAAAAGATCTCAGCCGGCATTTGGAAACAATAGACATTGACAAAATTGATCTGCCAACTGCAAAAGGCCACCCTGCTGGGATCTGCACGCATCATCCGAAAATACATCACACAGTCCTAGACACTTGGGAAGTGTTCGACTTGTGGTTTTGTGAAACAAAATCCAGCATGTCTATCTTGTTTGCTGTGTCGTACAACGTCGTTGTGTCAATAATAATAATAATAATAATAATAAGCTTTATTTATATCCTGCCCCCTCTCCCCGAAGGGATTCAAGGTGGCTTACAGCAAAACAAACAAATATACTAAATGATATAACACAGACAGTAATTACATATCAATTAATAAAAACAAAATAGCACAATAGTGTAAACATAAATAGTTTAAAAGATTATGTAGCCATCATCTTAGGCTTTATTTGGCGGAAGAGTGGCCCTTCTAGGTGATTCTTTGCTTTGTGTGCCACTGGTATTTAAAGCATGTTATTCAATTGAGAAAAAAATCAGAGAAACTAGCAAAATTAGGAGAAATAGGATTGTAATGAAATCAGTCATTCCAATAAGATTTCCATTTCACTTACCCATGCCCAGAAAATCATTGTTGCCATGGAATTTGCTGGGTACTTCAGATGATTCTATGGTATGTTTCACCCTGAAATTACCACAGAGTTGTGTTAGAAAACCTAGCAAATTCCTAAAGAGAATACCTCCAAGGTAAGTCATGATATGCCAGACTCAGAAGTTAGGATAATCTAATTGTGTTTGGATGTATTTGTAGTTGCAGGTTACCACAGTAGTGCTGAAAACATATCCCACCATGCATATGTAGATCTTACTGTAATTAAGCTCTTTCAGTATCAACAGCATCCTCAATATCTTTTGATTTATATAGTGCCACAAACATGTCTACTCAGCAAAGGAGTATGCATTGCTAGCCATAGTAAAATTCAATACCAGTAGGTAATGAAGTGGATGAACATTCCAGAACCATTCCTCCAGGCATTCCATTCATGATAGAATAGAACTGTGTCCAAGCAGCAACCACTTTAAACCATCCAACTGCACTTGAGCACATAGAGAACCACTTACAGTACTTATGGGCTTTGGTCTAGATTAGCTGAAAGATTTTATCTCCTTCTATCAGCCTTTAAGATAATGTCCTTAGGTGAAATCGTTTTCTCCATTCCACCAATGTCAGAGGGACTTTAATAAATCCTGTGGAATCATGGTAATTTGAAGTTTACAAATTGCAAACAATTAAACTCCAAACTCCTGGATTCCATAGAATAAAACCATGGCAGTGAAAGTGGAAGCTACTTGTGGTTAGCAATGCAGTGGCTGCCCCATTGTGCATTCAGAGATATTTTAAAAGCAACTAAAAAGTGAGACAACAGAGGATTATTATTCCTCTCAAATCTGGATAGTTTGAAATGTATGGAATCTCTTTAATTTGACCTATCAACTTATGACAAGGGATTCCATCCCACACTTTTGAGATATAGTTAACAACAGGAGAAAATGGAAGCCTATGTTGACTGATAAGTGCTATTTTGACCACAAAGAACAGCCAGAATAGGACATTTCTATTCAGGTACTCACTCTCAATGAATGAGAAGAATCTGTCCAGAAAAGAGGAACACCATGTTGCTAAGATTAGGCTGCAAAACTATAGGTTTGAAACTAGTCTGTTGCAGTCATTACTTTTCTTGCAAGATTGGCTGTCTGCTTTACCTCTGGGGCTTCTAGATGTATCTTAGCTAGTATCTTAGCTCAATGGCAGATATTATATCACCACTTTGGTCTCCAATCTGCTGCTGTGGATTTTCACATTGGGATTCCTGGGTAATACATAGTGACATTGCATGCACAGACAGTCCCCAAGTTACGAACAAGATAGGTTCTATAGGTTTGTTCTTAAGTTGTCATTTGTTTATAAGTCAGAACGGGCACATTTTCAAGTATAACTCCAGCTATATATATATATATATATATATATATATATATATATATATATATATATATATAAGCTTTGGATAGCGTAGGGAAGGAGTAACACTCCTGTGGTGTTTGTTTTGCTGTCTGTACTCCTGGTCAGAAAATTTCACTTCACTTTCTGTCCCTGTGATTTTGAAAAATTTGGCTTCTTGTGGAAATAAGGCTTGGTGATAAAGCTTCTGTGGAGATATTTTTTCCCCATGATGACTCTTTCAGGAGTGGATTTCCCTTCTTAGGGGTAGATTTCTCTCACTTCCTATTGTCTCATCCCCATTCTTAACTATGAGTCATTTGTAAGTCAGATGTTTATAACTTGGGGACTGCCTGTATATTTTCAATATAGAAAAAATATATTATAAAACACATCTGGGTGAAAATCGCCAGATAAATTGGTTTCTCATTCCCATTTGCACTCTTTCAAAAGATAGAACAAATGAAATTGAGAAAAGTTTTTAATCCCTATAAAACTTTAAACACTGGCAAGA